>NW_022111300.1:61092234-61097665 GCF_000313985.2 Echinops telfairi | reverse complement strand
CCACCTACCTACCTGTCTACCTACCTACCTACCTAGCTACCTACCTACCTACCCACCCACCCACCTACCTACCTACCTACCTACCTACCTACCTGTCTACCTACCTACCTACCTACCTGTCTACCCACCTACCTAGTTAGATACAACTTGATATGGTTGCTGTTTGTTTTCTATTAATACCATTTGATTTTGTGAATTTTGTTTGTTTCATCTTTCCTGTGTTCTTTTGTAAAAATCAATTATTTGAGGTTGTCTGTTTTCTTTCATCAATATTTAAACAAATATCAACCACTATCTTTACAAATATGCCTCTGCCCCCATTTCTCTCTTCTTGTTCTTTCTGGGAGCCAGTTAGCATGTTGGCTGCTGACTCATGTAGCACACGTCCCTGGCTCGGTGAGGTCACCCCTGTTCTGATTTTAGGTTTGGGCTTCAGCTGCTTCCCCTTGCCTGGCTGCAGGTTCATTGGGGGTTTAATAGGGTTGCTCTCCCTCGGTTACTTGGTCATCTTTTCCCACGTGCTGAGCACATCACAGCTTTACCATCTGCCTCTGAGAAGATCTCCGGTCTTCTTGGCCTTGCTGCTTCCTCCACAGAGCAGTGGTTCCCTCTGCCAGACGTGGGGTTGCCGTGACTCAGAATCGACTTGTGGGCATTGACCACCAGCAGCAGCCAACGTCTCGCGTGTCAAACCATAGTCACATAGTCAAAGGTGGTATGGACTGCTCTGTGTACCAGCCCGGAGTTGGGTCTTCGTTTGGCTCTGGCTCCATTGGGTCAGGGTTGACTCATCACTGGGTTCAGAAGCTTTTGAGCGAGCAGATTCCCTTCGCAGAGACTGAAGCACTTGATTTCTCAACCAGAGGCCAGCAGCTCTGACCCTCCAGTCACTCCCCAGGAGGGAGCTGCCCGCGGCTCAAATGTGGGTGTGAAGCTGCTATGGGTCAGAGCCGATTTGACTGCGCAGGTTTGGTGATGTTAAGGTTTTTTTGCTTGTTTGGTGTGTGTGTATGTGTGTGTGTGTGTGTGTGTGTGTGTGTGTGTGTGTAGGGCATGGGTTAAAGGTTAAGGTACTACAAATCTTCAGAAAGCTCTTTGGGCTTTCCAGTTCTACTGTTTTTTCCTGAAACATAGGATGTCTCTTTCTGTTATGGGTATCTCTGGGGGGTGGGGGTTCCTTTGCTTGGTAGCCCCACTTTGGCTTTCCCCTCCTTTGGTAATCTCTCTGCTGCACTGTGCTAGTCTTTAGAACAACAGCCAGCTCTTACGGATATTATTGCAATCCATAGTTCCATTATTTTTCAGTGGATTTGAGCTTTATAAAGAGGGTAGTACATTGTTCCTAATTCTCTAATTTCCTTTTTTTGGGAAATATTTCTGAGTCTAGCAGACACCCTCAGTGGCCCACATCTTGTCCCCTCAGTCCACCCAGTTTCAGTTTAGCTGGGTTGGACACTTACAGGCACCCTGCCAGCGTGCTGCCTCTAGAGCCAAGCAGGTCTTTGGTTCCCTGGCTACTTTTTCCTGACCTTTCTCCTGAGGAGACAGCATTGTTCCTTCCTGTTGGCCCATCAGAGGAAATGTGCTGGGGTTCAAGCCTTGCTAAGAAAAAATACCAGCTAGCCCATGTGTGCCAGAGAACAGCAGTACTTCACAGACTTTTAGTGGTTGACTTTTCTGGAACACAGCACCACGCCTTTCTTCAAAGGTATAGCTGGGTCGACTTGGAGATTCGCACTTCTGGTCAGCAGCCAAGGACTTTAACCATTCGCACCAATAGCGTCTGTGTTCCGACGGGCTCCCATGTCTGTAGATGTAAGTTCTTATGTTTTCTATACACCTTCAGCTCTCTGGTAAGTGTTAAAACCATAGCTTTGTAGTTTATCCAAATGAGATCTCTGTTACGGCTGAAGCAACAGCCCCTTACATCTGTCTAAATCCCAATGGAAAACACAAGTCCAGGCTATATCTTTTAAATATGTACATTTTGTGGATTCTAATATATAAGTGGATGATCATGAAGTGTATCATTGAACGAATATATCTCAGAGTAAAAAGAAAACCACAAAATTAAATTAGAAAATTAAAGTGTTTCTTCATTGACTGAAAACCTGGCCTACGTTTGTTGATAACTCTTTGAAAACCTCCTTTAAAACTAATGTTATCTCTAGAAACGTGAACAATTGACATCTGTCTAACCGAAGTTCATGGTTAAGCATTCTTCTTTATATTGATTAGTCACACATTCAATGAGCATGAACAGAATAATTACACACATCCATTACTTTAATCAACGTCCCAGCCATGCTTGCATATATATGTCTTTCTTTTATTCTGAAGATTTTTCAGAAGGACTGTTCTTATTACTAAGTTCACTTGGGTAGTTTCGAAAACTCTCCAAAGTTGAAGGTGAGAATTCTGCCAGTGATCCCCCCACTGTTCCGTCCCCCCAGTTATTTCCTGCTACCTCGTGTCACAGACAAGGACATGGAGGTCCAGGCACCTGGCCCAGCTCTTACCTCCAGCACCAGAGACCAGAACTTGACCTGTGTTTGGTGGAAGGAGTCAAAGAGGGAAGTAGGGACCAACCAAATGGGCAGGTGCTTGGAGGACCAGCACTTGTGGTTGGAGCTTGGGGGTGTTCACATCCCATCCCTTTCTGCCTTGTCTGAAGTCACTTGATGAAGCCTTGGTTTCTCAGGTGAGGTCTGCTTCGTGAGTTGGCTGGTTCCCATTCACCTGTTTCCAGCCTTCTACCTAAGAGAAGGGACCGATGCTCACACCGATGCCTCCTCATGCCCTTGGTACGTTCCAACTCATGGCCATGCCCATCATGTCAGCCGTCTCAGAGACTCTTCCTCTTCCTGGGTGCTCCCCCACCTGACCCACCATGATGCCCTCCACTAGAGAGCGGTCCCTCCTGGTGACTCCCCAAATCCAGCAAGCCCAAGCCTCCGCAGCCTCACTCCTGGCCAGATTTCTTCTAGGAACGATTTGTTCATGTGAACAATCACCTTGTGAGCAGGACAATTCAAAGGGCTCTGTCCTCAGCTTTCCTGCGTCATTGCTCTGTGTACTCAAGCTGGTGAAGCAACTGAAAAGACCCGGGATTGGACCAGATGTCCCTGAGCCGTCAAAGTGCCACTTTCGCCTTTCACCATGGCAAGGGGTCTATGGTCGCCCAGTCTGAATACTCCACAACCCTGACCCCATGGCCAGGCCGCACCAGGAACTTGTCGGCCAGGAGCCTGTGGGAGCTGGCTGAGCCACACAAACTTAAGGTTTCCTCAAGGCTGAAGGGCAGGGCCTGTTTTGTTTGTGCAGAAGAAAGAAAACCAGCTGCGCTGACGCTTGTGAGATTGATGTGAACTCTTTCTTTTTTGTGTGAATATTGTGGAATCCCAGTAAGAGACAGGACACAATTAAGGACAAAAGGGTATTTTGCCGCGGGTTGAAACAGACGTGGCTACATCGCTTTTGGACAAAGCAAAGTCAATCTGAGCTACCCTCAAAAATAGCAGCTATTTCAAGTGTAAATTAGCAGACACCCCAAAAACAACCAAATGGCTTCCTTTTGATGGGGTGCATCTTGGACTGAAGTGTTATGGAATTCTTATTAAAACAATTGTTTTAATGCTCTCTTCTATGTCCAGAATTAACCATTCCATTATTAAAATGATGAATATCACACATCTTTCTGTAAACAGTGACTTCTCACTCACGGTCTGCTTTCGTTCAGAGATGAGGTTTTCCCTCCTTGCTGGGAAGGAAATATTTACATTCTAAACACATTGCTCATGAGTTTTACAACTGAAGAATCCATAAATGCCATTCTAAATAAAATGCTCAAATCTGACATCTGATACGGTGGTATCGATGTCACTCAGGAAAGGGAGTGTGGGTTATGACTAGACAAATAAGTTGTTAAATTGATAGGCATATTTTACTCGGATTTTTCCCCCTTGAAGTTTGATTAGCTGTCAACTCTTTCCCCAAAGGTAGTATGTTATCTGCTTTCTTATCATTTTTTTTAAATTTAATAGGCTGATAAGCAGACGCTGCGTCCTAAGGAAACAAGCTGCTCTAGTGGAAGCAAGCAGGAGAGGAGCGAGGGAGAGAAAGGCTTATCTGTGCAGGTAGTGAGGTAGTGATCGCGTTTGTTGGGACTAGTTTAAAGCTATTAATTAGGGAATCCTTATTTTATCCCTTTCTTTATAAATCTTGGCAGAGAACTAAGGAATCAGGACTGTCATACATTGTTCCTACCATGTTTAAATCAATCCTGATGTGCGATGAAACAATGCACATTTAGACACTAGGACACGTGCAAGATGGATCAAAGATAGCTGAGCATTTACTTCAAAATATTCGCACAAGGAATGTAGCTTTTGTCTTTTGCACACATGGACCATTAATTTTTAATTCATTCATTTGCACCTTCCACACAGGAGCCGAGCTGTCCACCAGGTTCTGTCCAGGTGGAACCTCTTGCTTTCCGGAGGAAGCAGCCCGAGTGAAGAGAGGAGCAGCCACGCTCCCGTGGAAACGCCGCCTTTCCTCAAGCCGCAGCCTGAGGAGGGTACCGCAGTGTGCCAGGGAAAAGCCCGCGTCAGCCCAGTCCGCTCAGATGCCTCGCCTGCTGGTCGACCCTCCCTGTGCAAGTGACTTCTCGGTGAGCGTGGCGCCTCTCATGTCCTTACACGCAGACTGTGATCAGACAGGGACGACTAAGGTGGTTTTGAGGAGATGGAGGAGGCCCCCGAGGAAGCATTGCCCAGCAGACTAGGGTGCGGGTGGAATTGCAAGCTGCTGCCCACCTCTGTCCTTCTTGCTCTGTCCTCTGGAGAGGAGGGGGGTGGGTGTTAATTCAGGCGCATGATAAGCCTCTTCACGAAGGGACGCTACCTGCCTGGTGTTGAGGAATTTGGAACATGTTTGCAAACACGAACGGCAGCTGCAGGGGTGGAAACCACACCTCTGAAATGCATTGACTTACGGGCTTCACCCACGAGTTCTGAGTTTGCCAAATGACGTCTTACGTGCAATGCCGCGAGTCCGCAGCAGACAGCAGGCGGTTGGTGTTCTCGGAGGAAGACACTGCTCCCCTCGCCTCCCTCTGTGACCAAGCGGCCCACGGTCCCCTCATCAGCCAGTCTGGTCTTGTGTGTGGCCGTGGCTCAGTCATGCTGGGCGACATTCTCCCAGGACAGCTCCAAACTCAGACCCTGAGCTGCCCCTTGCCCTCCCAAGGGAGGGGTTCACGGACCATGAAAGGTCAGGGTTCTCAATGGTGTCGGGCCGTCAGAGCACAATGCTGGCCTGGGAAGCCTCTGCCTGCTCTTCCACCCTCCACTGTCTGTGGCCTCGCATGCCCAGCATCTCATCCTTCCTAAGGAGTGTGTGTGTGTGTGTGTGTGTGTGTGTGTGTGTG
>NW_022111300.1:61088480-61092134 GCF_000313985.2 Echinops telfairi | reverse complement strand
GAGAGAGAGAGAGAGAATCTTCCTTCCCGCATATGACCAAGCCTGGTGTTGACGGTGATTCTCACATCCAAGGAGAGTCTCCTCAAACTGTTTATCCCTGGAGAGAGGGGCCAAAAATATGGTGTAAAGAGCTCAGTGATACTTTCACAGGTAGGGGCTTTCGGATGTTTCCTGCAGATGCAGGTCTCGAAGCACCAGAGGTGCACCAGCCCCGGGACGCGGGCCTTCTGCAGGCCCCAAGCCAATACACTGGCTCGCATCACATGCCCGGCTGGTAGCAGACCTCGGGGAGAACATCCCCAGTGCGGAAAACTGTGGCTGGAACACAAAACAAAATGGGAATGGGCACGGGGTAGGGTTCCCTGGCACAGCGGATGGGCAGGCATTCACCGGGATTTTGTGTGTCCCTCTGTGAAGTGCGGCCCGGATACCACCGAGGCCAAGTTCCTGTTTGAGTGATTTCACAGCAGCTCCTGACCATGTCCTCTTGTGCCCACACGGCCGGTGGTTTCTGCTGGCTGGCACTTCCTCCAGAAGACAGCTGCTATTTTCTCTCCTGTGTGCTCCACTTCCCAGCAAGAGCTCTCCAGGTTCAAGCTGCAGCCACACGGTCAGTCCTATAAGTAACTCGTTTTGGGCACAACGTGCTTGTTTCCTGGGAGAGAGTACCACTGTTCACCCTCGAGGGCATTTTATTGGTTTGGCAATCTTTGCTAAGTCCACCAAACACCGGAAGGAACTGAAGAATGCCTCCGGGGTCCTGTTTGGCCCAATTGCTTAGCTTCCACCCGGCTCACTGTCTCCATCCTATATTTTACCCACAGAAGGCCATGGAGGTCTTAGATGGGCCATTTCAAAATTGCTTTCAGAATAGGATGTACTTGTTTTGCAATTAAGCAAGAATGAAAATAAAAATAAAAGGAGAGAAAGAGAGCAGTGTTGTGCCAGGCATGCCAAGCACGGGAAGGGCCTGATTGCCTGGGAAGCCCTTTCCGAAACTCACTCCCCCCCAGGCCCCCCCAAATAGATGAGCTTCAGGGCATAAGGGTGATTCTGGACCATTTACTCCACTCCTTCATGGGCTGGTTTTCTACTCCAGTCTCTCTGCAGTAAGCCTGTGTGGTTCACAGGGTTGCTGAAGGACCCAGTGCCTCGCCACACGGGCGCACACGGGGGACTCTCCGATGACAACCACAGCCTGTCCTCCGCTGTAGGAGCAGGGATGAGTCTGCCGCTGAGTGATGGATGAGGGGCCGGGGCGGGCGTGGAGGGCGAATTAGCCCAGACTTTGAAGACTCTCATGGACTCTGTGCAGCAGTGGGCTAATCAGTGTGGACAGAGCCCCCTGTCTCCGGGAGGAAGCTGTCTGGCAGCAAGGCGCTTTGTCCCTTTAAGCCAGCTCAATAGAAACATTCCCTGCAGCCCGGAGTCCCTGACAAGACACCAGGCCAGGAGAGTGCAGCGCTCCGACCAGCCGACCAGCCGAGGCGGCACCTCCATGGCAGCAGCTCAGGGGCCCACGGAGCGCACCGCCCTCGGAGCCCGATGGAGCGCAGACACTGTATAAAGACTGACTGTAATGAAAGCCAAATGAATTATAATAAAATATGGAGTTTCAAGAAGAGGGAGAAAGAAGAAAAATAACAAACAAACCACTCCGTGCATAATGGAACCGGGGAAAGGCAGCGAGCAGTTTTTCACTGTGCGCAATTGTCAAAGTAAATAAGTGCCGAAGAGAAACTTCCAGAGCGGTTTCCACTCTAATGTGATGTAGAAAGTCAGTCATTTAATTTGTTAATTAGTATTATGCCAGAAACTATCTATTCAATATGAAGCAAATATGTTTACAATCGTAGCTGCCATCTGTTTAATAGATGGGAGGATCCTCCGCGCAGGCCCTCCACCAGGGCTGGGAGGATTTGTTCCGTCGTTAGAGGCGCAGATTTTGCGATTGGGGAGGAGAGCCGCTTGCGCGGGGAGCCCCGCCGGAGGAGGCAGGCCATTACCGCGGCTGGCTCCTCAGACGGCAGGCGGCTGCCTGCTCGGCGGCTCGGCAGATGTGCCGCGGTTTGCGGGAGGGAGAAGGGGATGTGAAGGCAGGCACGGAATCGTCCGTTCATCTCTATAAATACGGCGCCGGCTTGCCTGCGCTGCCTCACATTTGCACAAAGTCACCGTAAGCCCAAAGGTACAGCCCTGCTCGCCCAGGACACTCGCGGAGGTCTGCCCTGGGACATGCTCGGCAGGGCTCCGGCTGGGCAGCACCCTGCCCAGGACCCTGATGGAGGGGCTTCCAAACCCTGCCCCAGAAGGGAGTTTGCATGGCTCTTGGAAAGAGGTTTGAAAATAAGATTGGTGAGGGCCCGCAGTCTTCCCTCCCTGAGCCACCAACACCCACGCGGGCACTCATGCCCGGGCACAGGTTCTCCACCCTGGCCAGTCAGGTCCCAGCCTGGGTCACACTGTCGCTTTCATAGCTGGGATGGCTGGAGATGCACTTCTCCAAGAAGGTTGCTGAATGCGTTTTCCCAGATGCATGCGCGGTTTTGATCGGACTCCTTTCGGAACCAGGCTCTGCCAGGCCTGTAACGTTGTGCTCTAGCCGGGCTGTTAACGAGGCGGGTGCCACCGCAAAGGTAGTTAGCGCATCAAAATAGCTGCGATGACATGACCCAGGATGAGGGCCCTCTTTCTGTGATGTACCGACTGGACAGGTCACCTTTCCACGTTCCGTTCTTCTGCCGCAGCTTCAAAGATCATGCCTGTGTTTAAAGGTGCACCTCCATGTGTTGTTGTTGTTTTTAAGGGAGGGGGGTCGTTCCTCTGGAATGTTCTACAGAAAATTGCAGAAAGATAAAAAAGATGACAGGAATTATCTAGGAAAACACTGGTAACGGCTGTGCCAACAGATTGGTTATTTTGTGAAATGGCAGTTTTCTCCAGGCCTTCCTCACCTTACTGGTTCCCCCTCCCCTACACACGTACCTCCACCCCCACCCACAAGCCTGGTGCGTCTCAGACCCAGCTGCAGTGAACTTGCAGCCACCAGAAGGAAGCCCACGGGTGAGAGAGGGTGTGAGAACCTGCCCTCTACGGCATGCATTTCTTTCTGAATTTTTTTGGAGGGGTATTTAGGGGTTCTGACACTTTCATGGAGAAACAATATTCTGGGGGTGCCTCCCACCTTGAGGCTATTTCCTAAGGCTCTTGGGGTACCACTTCCCTTGGCCCTTTGCACTTGTTTCTCCAGCCTGAGGGCCATCTTTCAACCCACCCACCCCCAAATTTGTACTGATATGGGCCATAGGCCCCTCCATGTGCCAGTGTGTCGGCTACCCTGTCCCTTGAACTCCTCTGAACACTTATGTACCAGCATCCGCCCCGGGCATGGCCCCCGACTCCTCCAACAGCCACCAGACCCACAGCTGCCTTTCTCGGTAACTAGGTTTTGCTGAGCAGACACCTGCCTCTTCAGGCCTTCTGGGTACAGCACTCAGAGTCCAGGAGCGGACATCATAGGATTAGAGCCATTGTCGCATTCTGAAACTCAATTCATCTGTTCCTAATAGCATTTCCATAGTATCCTAGTAACCTCTTCTGTGAAGCTTCAGCTGGTTTGTATTTGCAAACACTGTTAAAAAAAAAAGAGGCCGG
>NW_022111300.1:61085525-61088295 GCF_000313985.2 Echinops telfairi | reverse complement strand
CCACCATATGGGAGCCAAGCCTGGGAGTTTTTTTTTTCCCTGAGAATAATTAAATGTTGATGGCAGAGTTCAAATGGATCATTAAAATTCAGAAGTGTAAGAAGCAGATTTTTTTCTTCTGTTGCTGAACGCTCCAGAGGCTCGGCTCCGCGCGGGCGGCAGCCGCGTGAGCAGCGTGCTCCGAGCTGGTGCTAATTTGATCATAATATAGTCATCTCTGAAGATTACAGCTATTCAATTAAATATTCTAATTAACCTGAAGTATTAGGCAAATGATACTAATTACAAATATTCTCCTGAGATTCACAGCAATGAAAACCCCACTTGCGACTGATACTTCGAGTCAATGTTTCGTAACTCAATGTCCTATATCATAGGCTTTCAGAATATTAAAATGCAGTTAATTGGCCCAAACCTCATTTGTTTAATGGCATTAGCATTTTGTTTGAAATTGTAATAAACGTACATCCCGCTTTCAAGTAAAATTTAAAATGAGCGTGCTCTTGGGGTAACTTAAGACTCCTGTTTACAGACCCAGCACTTTATGCAGCGAGTGGAACAGTTTGAGCTTAACTTTCAGCCATTAAACATATTGAAATTGTTTAAAAATGCTAATAATTTGTCTTTTCAGATAAGGGGGAAAAAGGGATATTTCGCAGTAAAATTTCATGGTGTGCCATGTGACCGGTCCCCCGCTGGGCAGGCCCTGGCGCCTGAACCCTCCTCGCAAGGAGGGTGCCTGCCTGTGCCAGGGTGGAGGTGGCACCCAGAGCCAGGCTCCCAGGGAGAACTGTCGCACCCTCGCGCGGCCCCTCGTGTTCCTCCTCTTCACATTAGCACTCCCCCCAAAGGTAGCTGCCTTTCTGTGTAGCCAACCTGGGCGTGGTAATGGGGCTGCTATTATCCCAGGAAGCCCCCTCCCGTTAGCCTGTCTCTCTGGGTCACCCCGTCTCCCTCAGCAGCGACTCAGGCCACCTTCCCTGCCCTGCACTTTGGGGCCCAGGGAAACCCCACTCTTTCTCCTGCTGGACCTGCCACTCTCCACTTCCAGCTGTGAGTGGATGTGAAATTGACAAAGTGGGCCCTTAGGGTCTAGATGCATGGGGCTGGGGACCTGGGGCTGCTTCTAGACAAGGGAAGGCTGGCTCACTGACAATGTGAGCATCCCGGGGCTGGTGTCACAGAAGCAGTGAGACATGAACCAAGGGAATCTGATCGCCCCCACCCCTTGGAGCAAAGAGGCGTCTGAACTGGGTGGGCTGGTGGGGACCATGTCCTGAAAGTTTGGAGACAGTGGTGTTTGTAGATGTGATGAGGGGTCACAGAGAAACTGGGACAGGGGAAATAATCTGTATTAGTCTAGGTACTTTGGAGAAACAAATCCACAGCGACTCATGTATAAGAGAGAGTTTTATGTAAAGAAAATGTGCATCCCGAAAACATCCCAACCCAGTGCTGCCCAAGCCCACAAGTCCAACATTAAACCATTAACCCAACACCAGTCCACAAGGTCCTCCACCTCATAAAACAGAGGCAATGATGCCAACTGCAGGAGGGAAGCTGAGTCAGTGAACGAACAAGCATCTCAGCACTAGCAGGGGTCTCCACATGGCTGCTCCAGCACCCAGGGCTGCATCGGGATAGGTCCATGTGGCTTCTCCACTCCTTTCGGAACCAGGCTCTGCCAGGCCTGTAACGTTGTGCTCTAGCCGGGCTGTTAACGAGGCGGGTGCCACCGCAAAGGTAGTTAGCGCATCAAAATAGCTGCGATGACATGACCCAGGATGAGGGCCCTCTTTCTGTGATGTACCGACTGGACAGGTCACCTTTCCACGTTCCGTTCTTCTGCCGCAGCTTCAAAGATCATGCCTGTGTTTAAAGGTGCACCTCCATGTGTTGTTGTTGTTTTTAAGGGAGGGGGGTCGTTCCTCTGGAATGTTCTACAGAAAATTGCAGAAAGATAAAAAAGATGACAGGAATTATCTAGGAAAACACTGGTAACGGCTGTGCCAACAGATTGGTTATTTTGTGAAATGGCAGTTTTCTCCAGGCCTTCCTCACCTTACTGGTTCCCCCTCCCCTACACACGTACCTCCACCCCCACCCACAAGCCTGGTGCGTCTCAGACCCAGCTGCAGTGAACTTGCAGCCACCAGAAGGAAGCCCACGGGTGAGAGAGGGTGTGAGAACCTGCCCTCTACGGCATGCATTTCTTTCTGAATTTTTTTGGAGGGGTATTTAGGGGTTCTGACACTTTCATGGAGAAACAATATTCTGGGGGTGCCTCCCACCTTGAGGCTATTTCCTAAGGCTCTTGGGGTACCACTTCCCTTGGCCCTTTGCACTTGTTTCTCCAGCCTGAGGGCCATCTTTCAACCCACCCACCCCCAAATTTGTACTGATATGGGCCATAGGCCCCTCCATGTGCCAGTGTGTCGGCTACCCTGTCCCTTGAACTCCTCTGAACACTTATGTACCAGCATCCGCCCCGGGCATGGCCCCCGACTCCTCCAACAGCCACCAGACCCACAGCTGCCTTTCTCGGTAACTAGGTTTTGCTGAGCAGACACCTGCCTCTTCAGGCCTTCTGGGTACAGCACTCAGAGTCCAGGAGTGGACATCATAGGATTAGAGCCATTGTCGCATTCTGAAACTCAATTCATCTGTTCCTAATAGCATTTCCATAGTATCCTAGTAACCTCTTCTGTGAAGCTTCAGCTGGTTTGTATTTGCAAACACTGTTAAAAAAAAAAGAGGCCGGAGGAGGAGG
>NW_022111300.1:61075298-61085425 GCF_000313985.2 Echinops telfairi | reverse complement strand
CAAAACAAGAGACCCGAGAACTAGAAAGGCGAGGCTCACCACCCATTTATCCCTCTGCCTTTCAATTAGCCCCACATGTGATTATTGGCCAGGCTAGCACAATTAACTAACTCAGAATCCAATACACTAGATGGCCTAACTACATAGCAGTCAGCTCAGGGTTAGGACTACAAAGCAGACACATGAAAAGACAATGAGTACCCAGTGCCTGGAACTACACAGGAGAACATAGTTGTACAGGAGGACACACAGTGTGCACAACGGTGTTCTAGAGTACACAGGGTGCACAGGGTGCACAGCGGTGTTCTAGCGTACACAGTGTATACAGCAGTGTTCTAGAGTACACCGTGCATACAGCAGTGTTCTAGAGTACACAGGGTGCACAGTGTGCACAGCGATGTTCTAGAGTACACAGTGTGCACAGCGATGTTCTAGAGTACACAGTGTGCACAGCGATGTTCTAGAGTACACAGGACACATCCAGGTGCACAGCAGTGTTCTCGAGTACGCAGGATGCACAGATATATGGAATGCGCAGAGTTCTCGAGTACACAGGATTCCTCAGGGGAATGTCAGAGTGCAAAGCGGACCCCAGGAGTATTTGGATGTGCACAGGACACGCAGGCATACTCAAGAGTGCACAGGACCGAGAGGTACACAGAGGTTCACACGAGTGGAGTGCTTACAGAGGCAGACCCTCCATCAAGCCAGCTTTGCAAAGGTTTGCTCCTGAGTACTTGCTCATCTGAAGGAGGAAGTAAGCATGTGGATGCTCCTGCTTTCCTTAATCACAGGGTATTCTGCTTCCGCTGGTGACGGTGAATCTGAAGTTTTGACTCTGAAAGATGGGCTGTTCGGTGAGGAGAGACAGATACCACCAGGCCTCGATGCAGAATGTTTGATGTGGTGAAAACATGTGGAATTGTTCACCATCAAGTAGAAGGCAAGCGCAAGTAAGCCTGTGCTTGCCTTGGTTCATGGGTCCTTTAACACTGGGTCCTCAGGGGTCCTCAAGGCGGGTGCCCAGTGTGATGCAGGCAACAGGGGCACTCCGATGTTGTAGGGGCGCAGGGCTTAGAGGCGCATACCAAGCTGCACAGGGCTTCTCACAGGTGCTCACAGACCCACAGGGACAGCTCACGCTGTCTGCCTACAGAGGTGGCCGCGCGCGTCCTTGCTGGCTCAGTGTCTGAACCCAGGACAGAGAGGCCACTGGGCATGGTCTGTGGACTCCAGCAGTGCCCCTCCGTTATTGCAGGAATAGTGGTGTGTGCCAGGACTTGGTGCAGTTGATGGTGCCCACTCAAGCCTTCTCAGGGTGGACATGCCCTGTGACCTGCTGGATAAACAGGGATGGGATCCATTGTCAGCAGGGCTGTTGGTGTCCCAGAGACGAGGCTGTTAGGAGGGCTCCCCGGCTACAAAGTGGGTCCCCTGGAAGAATGAACACGTGGGGAGCAGGGCATCTGTGTTATAAGAAGACAAGGACAGGGAGTACACCTTGTGCACCACCTTGTGCAATGAGTAGTTTCCACACTGGAGGTCACGTGGGGGAGGATCCTATGTCTGAAGTCACGTGGGGGAGGTTCCTATGTCTGAGGTCACGCGGGGGGTGGTTCCTATGTCTGGGGTCACATGGGGGCAGTTTCTATGTCTGAGGCCACGTGGCATGGTTTCCACAACGTGGTCACCAGGGGCCTCCACTTTTGGATGAAGGGAT
Source organism: Echinops telfairi (assembly GCF_000313985.2). Taxonomy (NCBI): domain Eukaryota; kingdom Metazoa; phylum Chordata; class Mammalia; order Afrosoricida; family Tenrecidae; genus Echinops; species Echinops telfairi. Next base: position 61,083,705 of record NW_022111300.1, on the reverse strand, counting down.
CATGGGTGTTCACGTGGGTTGGAGAGTATGTCAGCATGTGCACAAGGGCTGCCCAGCCAAGGAGGAAGTCTTCCTGAAGAATCGCTCGCTGAACGGCCCACGACCATGGACGTGCCAGCATTCCCTCTGAGAGCCCCTGGAATGCCTTTGCCTTGTGGTCAAGCCATGTGGGTCCACAGACCCTGAAAGAGAGGGCAGGCTGACAGTGCCTTAGGCGCTCTGGGGAGGGTCGTTCATACTTGTGCAGCACGAAGACGTGCATGGACAGTGAGGCCAGTCAGGGCCACTGCGCGTGCACGTGACTGAGGTGGGTGCGAGTCTGTCTGTTGTAAGAGGGGGTACCTGTGAATCACCACGGACTCCAGGGCACCCTACACGGACCAGTAGACCATGGGGGGGGGCGCGGAATGATAGGCAGGGTAGAAGCATGTTCTAGAAGCTTCCTTGGGAGTACATAATCACACTGTGGGAATTTGAAACACTCCTACCTTATCCGGAGCTTGCTTCCATGGCTAGGTGGAAGAGTGAATTCCATAGGTGAGGAAAAGTCCAGTAATGCATTTGGATACACTGTCTATAGTCAGATGATTTCCATAACAGCCAGGTTCGCTCCTCACCATCGGCCATGGCCCCACGGCACATCCAGAGCCCTCTGGCTCCTCGGTGGCAGGTTCGCTGATCCTGCCTACGGGCCCTGTGCTCAGGCTACTGAAGGGGCAGCGAGGGCTGATTCTGAAGACGCAGAGCCCATTGGAAAGGAAGGGGCAGGCGAAGAGGAGATGAAACACATGCAGAGAACCGGGGTGCGATGGGATACAGGCAGGAAACGGGGGTCCATGCAGACGTGAGCCAAGACCGTGAGAGTGAGCCCTCTGTGCTGGGTGTCTGTGTCTGTGAGCTTGTGAGTGGGTGGTCGTGGGGCTGCATGGCTAACACATGTGCTGCAAGCACATGCTAGTGGGTGAGTATTGTGTGTCTGAGTGTGCTTGTGATAGAGATCAAGAGGGCATGGGTGTATGTGCATGTGTGTGTGTGTGTGTGTGTGGAGGCAGAGGCCAGGGTTGTGTGCGCGTGAGCATGTACATGTGTGGGTGAGTATGTACAGGTATATGTTCTGTGAGTTTCAGAGGGCTTCCAAAAGTTGGCTCAAAAGTGGAACTGGAAGATAATGTGATTTTCCCATGAACTTTCTGCAGCCCCCTCTGAGTGTGGATGTGTGAGTGTGTGTGTGCGTGTGCAAAGGCAGCAGTCCCTCTGTCCATCACAGACCCCAGACCACCGGGCCACCAATGGCCCCCCACAAGCCTACAGGCTACTTCCACGCAGAAGGCGGGGCCTGAGGTCGCCAGGTGTGGGGGCTGCGAAGGGAACTGTGGGTGCCAGGTTTTGTGACACCTGCTGATGCTGCTGATCAGAGAGGCCTTCTCATAACCACCATGCAGAGCGCCGACCCGCACAGCCTCCTCCAGCACTCGACAGTCAGTCTCACTGTGGGACCCGGCCAGGGCTCGGGACCGGCGTGTGCAATTCCAAAGCTGCGGTGGGCACTGTGGCCCGCAGCAAAATGCTTCAATAGGTAATCTTCTTGCTGCCTAAGAGCGTCAGCGGGGCGCAGTCTTGAACAAAAACAGACTATGACATCTGATCCAAGCATACGTCTGGAGGATGAAACTATGCTTTATTAAAGGAAATGGGATTCCAGGAGGGGCTTCACAGGCGGCTGGAGTGCACACAGTACACACTGCAGCCTCCGGACAGCCAGGTGGCCAAGCCCGGACAGGCCACCTGCTGCTACCACCTGCGGCTTGCATCCACGCTGGCTCTCGGGGGGCCTCTGTCTTCTGGTGGACCCCGCAGACAGCCCCACTGCTGGTAGCAGCCCAGCTGTGCTGTGGGACTCTCATCACCCCTAGGTGTGAGGGGGAGGGGTGCCTGCTTTAACCTTCTTAAATTGACATTAGCCCAGAGGTATTAAAATGCACGCTGAAAATACTGTCAGATTTTCAAATACCAGCTGTGCCGTGTCGTAGCCGGCCCTAAATCACCAGCTCTTACAGTGTAACGGCCCTCCCAGAGCCGCTGGTGACACCAGCCCGCCCTGACTTTGAGGAGGACTTCTCCAGGCCCAGCGCCAGGCCAGTAGCCTGCACAGGGGAAGTCAGCTGGCTGCCCACAGTGCCTCTGGAAGGGGGCAAGATGGGGCCAAGTCCACCCTGAAATAACAGGACCACCAAGAGGGGCCACTTGGCATGAAGCACGTGAAGAGGCAACGTACGTTAGCCTTCCAGTCATCGTACAAGGAGTGAAATATTACAGAGAATGAATTATTTAGAAGGGGAATCGAGGAGCGAGACAGAGAGAGAGAGAGAGATATTTGAAGACATAACCAAAAAATAACAAAGATCCAAGGTTTAAAAAAACAACAAACTTTTTAAGCGGTGGAATTTGCCATGGTCTCCCTTATAGAATTGATGCCCTCCTTTGGCCACTTGTGGGGGCCAGGGAGGAGGGCAGGTAGAAGCTGGGGTGCACTTGAAAAGCGGGCCTCTCATGGTGTCAGCCGGTGGCCCAATGCCGGGAGGTAGCTGCACCTCGCTTCCGAAGCCCATGGCAGACACAGTAGAAGGTGGGTGCACGGCCTGGGGTGGCGCAGTCTGCTGCCCCGAGGGAGGTGTCAGCAGCAGCAACAGACTGAAGGTGGACTGTGTCACCTGGGCAGGATGCAGGCGGAGGCTGAACAGGGACAGGGGTGTGAGACACATGCAGGCCAAGTCTGGGCCTGGATTCACACTGTGATGGTTGCCCAAGTGGACTGCTTCTCTGAGTCGAGGGGACAGGGAACCTTGCTGGTTCCGTTGTGAGCACCCACCCTTGGCCAGGCCAGGCGTGTCCATCCAGCCTGGGGCTGACCCTTCCCCCGTGTCCACGGAACCCTCACACAGCCCCCAGACATGATGACCAGTGGTCCCGGCTGCGGATGAGGAGAGCCCTTGGCCACAGCTCTGCTCTCCTCCCCTTCTCCTGTCTGCCTTGATGGCCTTTGACTTAACCTGATTGGAATCTACACAGTCTGCAGAAGTAGAGGGGGCGGAGGAAGACCAGGAGGAGGAGGAGGAAGGGGAGGCTGGGACAGAGGAGCAGCGGGTGGAGGGAAGGGAGAGGACAGAGTTTCTGACAGAGGAATGAACTGCACATGCAGCCGGCACGGACAAACTGACCCCCTCTGTCCCCAGGGACAGAACAGCAGACATGGCAAGTCAGGGAGCCAGTGCTGGCCAGGGTCCCCTGCTGCCCCTGAAGGTGCTGGGTCCAGGCAGAGCTGCCAGTTGCGGCATTTGGCTCACTACAGAACATGCTTCACCTGCCAACTGCCCCGCAGACCGTCCGTCGGCTCTCCAGTAAGCCAACGCACCGCCCTCACAGCGGCCCTGCCGGCCAGGGGAGAGCGGCCCCGGGGCGGGTTTCTGAGCCTGTGCGTTCTGATGGAGGAACACAGCATCTTCCTCTCCGAAGCAGCTGGTGTTTTCAAATTGCCGACCCGGGAGTTAGCAGCCCGATATGTAACCGCAACGGCGCCAGCACCACTGATTATTCAGGGGCGAAAGGAGCACCAAGCTCTGTCTTAGACTCACCACGAGGATGAAGGGCTTCTGTTCTGCTGCGTTTTCTGGCTTTTAAAATGAGTGATGCCGGATTTCAGCAGCGTACATGAAGGCCTGCCTGCGAGAAGGAGGCACGGCCTTCAGAGAAGGCGCGGGTGGGCGTCTCGGTGAGCTTTCGGCTGCTCCTGCTGCACTGCCCAGGAGGCTGGAAGGAGGACGGCCTCTGTCCCTCTCTGGGCTCTGAGAGGAAGCTCTGGGCCTTGAAGCTCCCCGCGCGGTGCCCCTGCGTTCTCTGTGAGCTCCCGGTGGCACCACTCCCCCTGGTGTGTCTGAGTCAGCTCTGCCCTTCCTACAGCTTGACAGGGGTTTGCTGAAGCCTCATCTCTCACTGACAGACACGAGGAGGGAGCCCCCTTTCCAAATGGGGCTTATCCACGGGTCCCACATGAGAGTCCCACCAAGCTTTGGGAGGCAGCGACAAGGGCTGTGACCCACGTCTCAGGGCATTGCCTCCCACCTAATCCCCTGCATCAGGTCAGGCTGGTCACTGCCGACGACTGCATGGGGGTGAGTGCATCGTTGATACCTGCTCAACCAGAGCATCCCAGCAGCCAAGGTGACAGCTAGGCTTAGCCACCACTGGGTTGGTGCAGTGGCACTTAGAGTCTAGCAGGGCAAGTCATGGGCACCAGAGGCCAGGTCCCATTTCTCTAGTGACAGGCTTGAACCCCGTGGGGGGAGGGGCTGGTGGGGAAGCTGCCCCACACACCTAGGAAGCACAGTGTCTTCCTGGGGGGCCTGCAGGTGCCCCATGGGTGCTTCAAACTTGACTGCTGAGAAGAGAGCTCTGAGCCCCCCAACTGGCCAACAACCCTTAGTCGGTAAAGAGCAGTGATTACCCCTAAACACCCCTGTGGTCAGGGTTAAGGATCCATCTGGTGTGAGTGGCTCTCTGTGTTTGTGGACATGTGGCTTGGAAAGCCAGTGGAGCAAGGAGGCCATGCCAGGTGTGCCCACTAGGGTCTGACTTGACTCCACAGCAGAAGTTGTGGGCAGGGAATGGGGCAGCGGATCCCTGAGAGCTGAGCTGCAGCACCCTTCCGCTTGATCCCTTGGTACCATACCTGGGTGACCTGGAGGGACTTCTCCCCTCTTTGGAAATACAGGTCCCTCCTCTCCGTTGGCAGAGCACGAGCTTGGGGACACTTCTGGCAGGCGATGGCCTCCTGGCCCTGGTTGGTTTTTCTACGGAATATGTGTGCCTGCCATTATTGTTCACCTGACACCAAACCAAGCTCACTGTGAGTCAGTGATAGGTCGTGATGAGTCCTGGCGAGTCAATAACTCTTGGTGAGTCATGGTGAGTCTTGGTGAGTCATGGTGAGTGTGGTGAGTCGGTGAGTTGGTGGTGGGTCGGCAGTGAGTAGTGGTGAGTCATAGTCAATCAGTGTTGTGTTGATGCTGAGTCTTGGTGAGTCTTGGTGAGTCTTGGTGAGTTGTGGTGAGTCGGTGGTGAGTCATGGTGAGTTAGTGATGAGTCATGGTGAGTCAGTGGTGAGTTGGTGATGAGTCAGTGGTGAGTCAGTGGTGTGTTAGTAGGAGTGGGCTCGGCATGGTTTGGAAATCAATGAGTGATATCTCATATAACTCACAGCCACCCTGCAGGACAGCATAGAACTGAGCCAGAGGGTTTCCAAGTCTGTAAATCCTTATGGAGCAGACAGTCTCCTCTTTCCCCAGGGAGCAGCTGGAGGGTCAGAATGTTGACCTTGCAGCCGGCAGGTTGGTGCATAAGCACCAGGGCCCATGGCTCACCTTATAGTCCTGCCCAGGGTTTGGCTGGCATTTGAGGCACGGAGTTGCGTCCAGCCCCACTGCGTGCAAGGTGACTCCGGAGGTGCGGTGAGCATTGGGGACCAACTGAGAGGCCTGAGGTTCAAAACCCACAGGTGCTGACAGGACGAAGCGGAGCTGTCTGCCTCTTCAAGGTTTCGTTTCAGAAACCCTGCAGAGGGTCACTGTGAGTCAGAATCAACTCGAAAAGCAGTGGGCGTCGGACGTCACGGCTGTGCCTCTGCGGTGGCTTGCACATATTTGGGTGTGAGCATCAGAACATTATGCCCATGGTCATAAACGCATACAAAAGCAGCCGATCCTGTAACAGGCCTCTCCTCATTTAGTGATTCTAAAAACTGTGACTCATCTAACTGGCAGTGAGGCTGCTTTGTGAGTTTTACTTTTAATTGGGTTAACAAAGCTGGATGTGTGCGCATATGTGTGCATGGTATGTGCTCATGTGTGTGTATGCGTGCCTGGAGTACCTAACCCTGGCGTGTGTGTGTGTGTGTGTATGTGACACGCCAGGGTTAGGTACCCCAGGCCTGTCAGCCATGCCTAAAGCATGAATTGTGTGTGCCCATGTATCCATATGTATGTGTGATTGTGTGTATGTGGCACGCCAGGGTTAGGTACTCCAGGCCTGTCAGCCATGCCTAGAGCATGCATTGTGTGTGCACGTGTGTGTGCATGGTGTGTGCTTATGTGCGTGTGTGAGTGTGTGTGTGGCGCACCGGGGTTAGGTACCCCAGGCCTGTCAGCCATGCCTACAGCATGCATTGTGTGTGTGTCCGTGTGTGTGTCCGTGTGTGTGTGTGTGTGTGTGTGTGTGTGTGTGTGTGTGTGTGTGTGTGTGTGTGTGTGTGTGTGTGTGTGTGTGTGTGTGTGTGTGTGTGTCTGGCACACCAGGGTTAGGTACCCAGGGCTGTAGTCCAGGTCTCCAGTATGCATTGGTCCTCACCTGGGAGAAATAGTGCGTACCTCTCGTGAATAAGGAGACCCACGCCTGGGCCTGTGTGGCTCTGCTGCGCCCCTCAGAGACGCCGCCCTCTGTTGTTTATTAAGCTGACAGCTCTCTGCCCATGACAGACTCCTCACGTATCAAGATGGTTTTTATTCAATTTGGCACCAACATGTACGGAGCATGTTTACGCTTCTTCTCCAAAGGCAAATTGCACTTTCTGTAAACAGAGCTTTGGCGGCAAATGGTCCTGGTGGGCACAGTTTGAAGGGATACGCCAACAAGAGCCAGCATGCTGATCAGCTAGCAGGGTGAGCATTCATGCTGGCACAGATAATGCAGGGAATGGGCAGCCCCACCCTCGCCCCTGCAGGTCCAGAGGCCTCAGGAGGACTCCTTGGGGCCTCTGCTGGGGCCACCTGGTGCAGGTGAGCAAGCCACCACTGAAGATACATCACTCCCCTCTGCGGTGGACATGACCCAGGTCCTGCTAGCAGAAACCCGACAACTTCCCATTTGGTTCATTTTATCCATGAATCATTCTTGTAATGATTTAAGAGAAGGGATCGTGCTGCGGCATCTATCCCAACTCCCCGAGACCCTGACGCTCACAGGAGAGCTGCCCCTGGGCATCTGCAAGGCTGGCATTTGTGCCAGGGCTGACCATCTCACTCCTCTTTTGGGGGCTTCTGTGGGGTTTGAAAGGCCAGCCTTTCTGAGAGCCGCCGGGCACGTGCCAACAGGTGTCTCAGGCATGTGTGTATGCTGAGCAGGGATGCCTTTGGAGGATGGGGCCCGTGGCCCATGGGGCAAAAGCCGCTCTTTCCTTGATCCCTTCATTCAGTGATGCAGCCAGGATCCAGCTCCTGGGAAGAGTAGCATGGAGCCCGGTGCTCATGGACTGTGAACACGCAGCGATGCAGGTCTGGGCTGAGCTGCTTCTGAACGTGAGCCATTGGATTCCCGATGGCACGGTTGACTCCGACACCCTGGGTGCCAGACAGAACCAAGGGTGGGCCGCGTTGGGTATCGGCTGGGAGTGGTGGGGCCCGGACACGCGCCCCACAGTCACTGTTCTCCAGGGCTCTCCTTGGGAAGGCGGCCGTGGGGCAACAGGACAGTGCGCACGGCGGTGAGGGGCTGAGGGGACCCGAACCTGGGGTCCTGGGAAGATGAGTGGGAGCCAGCATGGACAGCGTCCCAGCAATGGCAGCATCAGTGAGCAGGTGCGGGCTGCCCCACCGCGGGGTTCACAGCCAAGCTCTGTTTTAGTGAAGACAACGTCACGGGTGGACCTTCCGTGACACAGGGACCTGCTGACACAGCTCTGACATGTCTTATCCGTGTCCATCCCCTGATCCTGCACAGAGCAGGACGGCAGAGAATGCCTAGGCTTTGATGCTAGAACAGACAGGTGTTCTCTGTGACTTGGCTCCCTCACTCAAGAGAAGGTTGGGCTCAAGAAACCGGAGCAGCAGGGACCAGCTTCCTTCACCTCATGACGCGGAGCAGCCAGAGGGCTCACCCCTGACTTTCTTAACAGGAAAGACAACCCTATGGAATGATTGTGCAAATGTGTCTCTGGAGGAGCAGATTAGTCTGAGTACTCTCTGTGTGGCAGTTACCGTGAAGGGGTGGAGTCTAGCCTGTCAATTAGGTCGCAGCTTGATGACCACAATTGGAGGTGTGATGGAGATAAGTAGCTCACAGGTGGCCATCTAGCTAAGAAACAACAAAACCCACAAGGAAGAAGCCCACCAGCCTACCCCGACATGAATGCTGAAGACAAAGCGGGTACATAAGCAAATGCAGTGAAGAAAGCTGACGGTACCAAGCTGTCAAATTACACAGAATTTGGGGTCCCACATGCTGGGACCCCAAGATAAACAAGGGGCCATCTAACTGAGAAACAGCAAAGCCCACATGGAAGAAGCACATCAGCCTGTAAGATGACAAGGTGGCGAAGGACTCAGGTATCAAGCATCAAAGACCAAAAAAAAAAAAAAAT
>NW_022111300.1:61062698-61074847 GCF_000313985.2 Echinops telfairi | reverse complement strand
ATGATAAAATAATATAATTTGTAAATTATCAAGGGTTCAGGGGGAGGGGGGAGTGGGGAGGGAGGGGGAAAAACGGGCTGACACCTGGGGCTCAAGTGGAAAGCGGGTGTTGTGAGAATGATGAAGTCAACATATGTACTAATGTGCTGGACACAAATGACGTACGTACGGATTGTGATGAGCTGTATGAGCCCCTAATAAACTGATTATTTAATTAAAAAATAGCTCAGTAGAGGCCAGATACACAGAGACACTCTGCTTGTCTTCCTGCTGACACGCCAGATGGAGACCCTGATGGAGCCAGAGCCCTGAAGCTGGAGGAGCCATGTGGAGACCCACGCCAGCGCCGAGATGCTCCCACAAGACTCTGCACCCACTGGCATTCGGCATCATTGCATGTGTTGCTTGAGTCTGAAGAGGAAATTATACACTGGTATTGGACATATGGGCTAATATTGGACTGATGGGCCTGATCTGGACTGGGCTGGGATGCTTTCTTAATACACAATTACTCTTTATATAAAGTTCTCAATTTTCACACATAACGAGTGTCTATGGATTTGTTTCTCTAGTCTACTCAGACGAATACACTCTGGCTTTCATTCATTCAGAGATGGGGAGATGCACCCGTCTCCTGCATCACTGAGCACGATGCTCCCTGCAAAGTACCACTTACGCCCACATGCTCTTGGACACTAGCTCTGCCACAGCCCGGCTACCTCGTGAGGACTGCGACCTCCCAGGGCATGACCTGCAGCACATCCAACAGGATCCCGTCGGCTCACTGGGCTTGCATGTTTGCAATGGGACGGACGTGGGTACAAGGAGAGACATGCTTACGGCATAACGCTTACTTGCCAATTGCTCCAGAATAGGGAAGGTGGCTTTTAAAAAGCTCCGTAGATTCTTATATTTGGAGTCTAAGATTTAAACTCAGTTTCATTCTCTTCTTTTACTCCTACCTTCAATACAGATCTACTGTGTGGCTATGGGTAATCTTTAAGATGCATCATTATTTTACATATATAATTTATCATATGCATGCCTGTTAATATCTCCTCCATAGCTCTATACATTTCTGCTCCATAGCAGATTATGAGGTGAATCGTGTCCCCCCAAATACATGCTGCCGTCGTAGGCCTGGTTCCAGTCCCTGTGGCCTTGATCTGAAATAGGGACTTGTCATCTTGCTGACCAGCTACAGCGCATCGCCCTGGAGTAGTCGTGACCCCTAACCTCATCTGGACGTGGCAGCTGTCTGGATGTCCGCCTTTGCCTCTTCTTGCCGTGTTGCCCTGGCCACACTCGCCAGCACATGCTGAATGGGGTGAGTGCTGGGGTGGTTATCGCATTTCTGATCTCAGGGAGGTGCAGCCAGCTGTCCCTCTGGGCGTGGTGTTCACCGGGTCCCTTCTCAGGGGACATGCTTCTCCATGTAGTGCGATGCTGCTCATTGGGTTGAGGATTTCTGTCCCCCGCTCGCCGAGCTGCCTGCCACCCTGCCGAAGGCCATCCTCTCTTATTGTCCTCGGCTGTGAGCCCCTCAAGCCCTCTCTGTTCCAGCAGGCACACCCCTGTCCTCTGCAGGCGGCAGATTGTAAATGAGTGGCGCTCTGGTCCTGATTCTGCATTCTTCCTCTGAGAGGTTGGCTTTGGCTTCTTGGGAGACTTGCTCGGCATGTAGATTGGATCCACATGGAGAACGGACCCAGCCCTGACGCTGGCCGTCCCGGGTTCTGCTTCAGCCATGTCCTCTGTATCCCTGTAAGCACACAAAGCGTTCTGCAATGCCCAGTCTGGATGACCTTAACCCCAGCTAACAAACAGATGCAAAAATATGCAAAATAAGCTAATGGTGGAGATCAAAAGAAAGTGTAGACTCCTTTCATTATTTCAGCACTTTTCAGTCTCCTGGATAGATAAAGACAAGGACCCATGTGGGCTCGGTGCCCCCCGGGGAGTCCTGCCCCTGCCCTGCTGCACCTCAAGGAGGGTCTTCCAGGGCCCCTCAGTTGCTGTGATCACCAGAGCCCTGCTGACATAGTGGGTCAGTGGAAAGGCGGGAGGTTGGACCGCCCCCGCCCCACCCTGCCCTGCATGCCAGTCAATGGCCAGTCACCAACTCCTTGATCCTCATACACAGTGACCACACAGGCCCGAGCAGGACCACCCATAGGCTGTGAGCACCTTACCTTATGGTCAGGCTGTGTCCTGGGGACCAGAAGGTCGGTCGGTGGGTGGTTCAAAGCCTCCAGCTCCTGCCCGGAAGCAGCAGTGGTCAGAGCAGGCTCTGACTCGGCCCCGCGGTGCTGTGTAGGAAAGACTGCCGTCTCCTGCCATGAAGATGAGGGCAGGGAGGACCCCCTGTGGGGCGGACTAGACCGTCCAGTCTGATGGAAACTGGAGGACCCCCCTACCCAGTACTCACACCCTTCACACCTGGCACGGAGCCACGCGGGGTCACCTTTCAGCCTAGCAACGGACAGACCCATCACAGAGAGGCCTGCACCTGGAAAGGGGCTCCTTCCAACCAACAGAGGGGCCCACTGTCCCCAGACAAAGCTCAGAGGGCACACGGGACGGGGAAGAACCAGGGGAAATAGGGAGTAAGTGGGGAGGGGGTGTAGAGAGCACTGCAGACGAGAGGCTGGCAAATAGGGGGTGGGGATTGTTGGCGGTCAAACCCCCTCCCCCCAACCTGCTGTGTGCATTGTGGCCCTCGCTACACTAGCAGGTTAAAAAGCCTGAGTCCCAATCAGGTGGAGTGATGGTGAGTCAGAAGTGACCTAGCGGCACCCACCTCAGGACGGCCCCACGTGGGAGGTTTGCATGGGACTGCTAGCCTCAAGGTGGGAAGTTCACAGCCAACTCCCTCACCTTTCTCCCTGAGAGAGGCTGGCAGGTTTGGAGGATGACCATCCTGTGAGCAGCCCTGTGCCTTATCCACTGTGCCACCAGAGCACCCTGTTTGGCCCTGGCTGGAGATTAGAGAGGGCCACATGGCCCCATGGAGACTTCCCTTGCCAGACTGAACAGATCAGAAAGTCAAAGCTCCGATGGACGGAAAACAAAGCAGACACCAGCAGAACCGGCCCTGTTACTTGTTCTGACTTCCGGGGGGCAGGGTTGCCCTTCTCCTGCCCAGCAGGAGACACGGGCCCTGCGGGATGACAGACAGGGTAATCTCTGTGGCTTTTGCACGATGGACTAATCGCATCTGTTCAGAGGGATCAGGCTCGTCCTGCCGAGGTGGCTGGCTCAGAGGATGATAGAAATTAGGGCACGCTCAGGATTATAGCCCACGGCCATGGAGAGGGGGGCTGGGGAGGAGCAGCCCGTGGGTGGGGGCTTGGTGGGGGCACTCACATTGCACAGCCTGTTCCTGGGACCGTGGCCCAGAGGCAAAGGGGCGAAGGCTGGTCACACGCTCCCACTCTGCCTGCTGGGCACCTCCTCCCTTCCTGATACCTACAAGAGGGGTTGCATGCACGGGGACCCTGTCCCAGGGTGGGAGGTGCGGGGCTAGGCTCTGTGGGGGTTTAGGTGGAGGGCATGAGCCAGCCCCCTGCCTGGAACACAAGTCTGAGTTGTTCCAGGCCAACGCATGCCAGGGGGAATACAAGGCAAGCTCAGGGACAAGGGCCTGAGCCTGAGACAATGGCTGTAGTGAATGCATGTGACCAACCCGCGGGATAGGCTCTCTCCCTTCGGGATGTCAGTTCCAGAATCAGTGGGACACCTCCTCATTGGGGCTAATGCTGCAGAACAAGGCTCCGTCCAGCACGCTCCCTGCCACCGAGACCATGCTGATGTCTACGACCCTGTGGCTTCTGAGGCCTAGCCCTTACTGAGATGGGAAGCCTCATCCTTCCCAGCCGCCTGTGACTGGTGGCTTTGAGTGGCTTGTCTTGTGGCTAGCAGCCCACACACGGCCCACGACACTACCAGGGTTGCGTTAGACAAGAACTAACTCAGTATGCAGAGAGCTTCGGGCCATCGAGGTGGATTCAGGGCCCCCTGGGCGAGGGAAGCAGGTCAGCAGAGAGCACCGGCCTTCTCGCAGAAGGGGTGGTATCCTGGGCAGTCACTGCAGGATGGGTCAGGGAGAACCACATCCTCTCTTAAGGGAATGTTCTCTGTCTGGTCCCCCCACTCCACTCACCTTGTGAAATGAGCCCTTCAGGGGAAGCGGGCACGTCTGTCTGTCTGTCTGTCTGTCTGTCTGTCTGTCGCCTTGTGGTGGCTTGCCTGCGCTTGGGATGCGGAAAGCGGTGTGGCCAGTGTTTTCAGTACCCGCAGGGCCACGCATGGTGGACAGGTTTCAGAGGAGCTCCCACACAGACACAGCCAGAGAACCCCAAGGGATCTGCGCCTCAAAGCTGGCCAGCAGAAGGGAGCCTCATGGATATCAGCCGGCTAACAGCCCGCTCACTCACGTGGGACACACCTTCCGGGAGACCCATCCTCCCTGGTGGCGTGGAGGGCCAGCCAGGGCAAGGGAGAGCCTCTCTGAGAGAGGTTGGCACAGGAACTGCAGCAGTGGCCTCAGACATGGCCGAAGCCACGAGGGCAACACAGGACTGGACAGCCTTTCATTTTGCTGTAAGCAAGGCCGCCACGAGCCTGAATCAACCTGTGTTAGTCCAGGTTGACTAGAGAAGCAAATCCAGGGAGACACTCGTATATGTATAGGAAAGAGCTTTATAGACAAGAGCAATTGAATATTGAGAAAACATTCCAGCCCAGTCAGATCAAGTCCATAAGTCCGATATTAGCCCAGATGTCTGATGCCAATCTATAAAGTCCTCTTTGGACTCATGCAGCACATGCCATGACACCCAGTGCAGGAAGATCACAGGCCAGTGGGTGGAGAGTCTTGTGGATGCAGTGGTGGTGTGAGCATCTCAGCATTGGCAGGGGTCTCCACGTAGCTCCTCCTGCTCAGGGCACGAGCCTAACTCGGTGTGTCTTGTCAGCTGCAATGTCTCCCAGGAAGTGAATGCATGTCCCGCCACCGCCTCCACCTCCAGCACCTCCTGAGCATCTCCAACTGAAGTCATCAAGCTTGACCTCATTGAAAGGCTAAACTCCACCCCTTCGCTCTTAAACTTCAAATGACAACAGATTGTGGTGGTGTGGTGTGAGGGTCCTGGTCCACGAGCTGTTTGAAGTTGCTCTGTGCACAGGGACATCTGTGGGACCTCGCTCAGATCCCAGAGCCCAGGACTCTGGGACAAGCTGCATTGGAAACAGCCCTGTGTTGGAATTTAGTTAGAGAGCATGCTCAAGCCTCTGGAGACATTTGTGGATGGTATCGGACCATGGATGGTCGCAGAGAAGTCAGATCCCCCGAGAGGGATCCACCCCTTGAAGACCCCTTCTCCACAGAACTAGTCTTGACAAGATGTATCAGGTCCCTGGTGCAAAGAGAAGATGGTTTGTTTTATATCTGGGATTTTTATTCCACCCCTTGAAGACTTTTGTTGAGGACATAAAACAACCGAGGTTGTCTACAGGGAATCATCGCCTCTTCATGGCAGGCAAGAAATCCCAAAAATGTTTAGTGTGTTTTGCTCCATTCTCCTGGAGAAAAGGTTATATTTCCTTTTTCAGTGCCTATAATCTTTTTAGAACCTTCCCTTTATGGAGCCCGTAAACATCAAAGGTAGCAGCAAATCATCACCATCCAGAGAAACCCATCAAAGAGCCGCCTAGCCAATGGTGCTGAAAAGTGGATGCCCATGGTCCTGGAATTAACTAAGTTTATGATGGTATTTATAGCATCTGAAATATTTATCCCAATTGTTGCCCAGCACACTATTTGATGGGTGAAGTTACAGAGCTGTTCAAAAACTCATTCAAACTCTGTACTTTTCCTCAAGAACTCTTTCCATCACTTTTTGCCTCCAAGAGTATAAATCTGACTTTCTTAAAAAAAAAATCCCCTCGGGAGGAGTAACTTCCCCTCTTCCCACCTTGTGCGATCATGAACCAAGGCCAAATCCAAACCACTGGACGTGACTCACGGGACTCACGGGCCCGGTGCAGCAGAGCACGGCTGCCCAGGGCATTGCTCAGAAAGCAGACAGGCACATCCTTCCCCCTGGGGCAGCTGGTGGACCGGAGCCACCTACCTTTCCATTGCCAGCTGAGCACTCACCTGTGCACAGCCCTCCTCCCTTGGAGCTGACTTGGCCACTTCGTAGCCCATCCCTGGTCAGTGCTTGTTCCTGCTTTCCTTGACCGGTCTCTTGGCGGTACCATGAGTCACGGGGGTAGGGGGTGGGGATGGGTGGGGATTGCCCAGCACCCTGCAGATGCCTTCTAAAGACAACCGACTAGGCCACACCAGATGGAGTCCTCCTTGCAGAGTAGGTTTTGGGGGGTGCCATGAGATGCCTTCCTGAATTTCACCCAGGGAACGAGAGATTGGGAATTTCACCCGTGGCTCAAAAGATGGCGTGCCACTGCATGCTCAGCACTGGTCCATGCTCTCAGGAAGAAGGAAAGGGGTTTGAATTCATTTGTAGAATTTCTCAAATTTGAAGTAAATCCATGCTAGTACCTCGCCAGACAAGGGCCACCTCTCACGTCCTGTTTGCATCGGTCTTTAACGCCCACAGACGTTGCTCTGTGCTGCTGAGTGCCCTCTGGCTCAGTGTGACCCACCGTGGCAGAGCAGTGCCCCCCCCCCCAGTGTGTTTGTGTGTGTCTACATCTGGACATCATGGTTGGTGTTAAAGGATCCCGTCCAGTTGGTTCCAACCCAGCGCAGCCCTGTGCACAGCAGCGCAGCCCTCCCAGTCCTGCGGCAGCCTCACAATGGGCCCCATACCTGAGCTCCTGGTTGTAGCTCAGACATCTTTATAGGGGCGGAAGGTCTCATCGCTCTTCATGGAAGTGACTGGTGTGTTTGAACTGCCAACCTAGTGGTTGGCGACCCAAAGCCTGAACCCACTCTGCCAGCCAAGACACACTGTTAGTTCATACCTTCCAATTTTATTCGTTACCACAGCCTCACTCTTATCCCTGCAAAATGTCAATGATGAGTGCTTTTCAGCTGAGGGTGTTTGGAGCACTTGCTCGGATCACGCTCATCATCGCCTTGAGGGTGAAATGACTCCGGGAGGTCCATTGCATTAAGGAGCATGCGGTAGGTTTCCAGCAAGATCTCTTGAGGGTGTTTGGAAGTGAAGACGTCACCCTGATGGGTCAGCCACTCCTGGCCCAGCCCCGGTTGCCCCCGTCACCTGCTGTGCCCATGGGTGCCCCGCTGTGCCCGTGGGTTGCTGGCAGTGGCAACGGTAGTCCCAGGAACATGAGATGAGTCTCACTGCTGGTGGGGAGAACAGGGTTCAGTGAAGAGAAGGGAGTCTTTCTGAAAATGGGTGCACACATCCACCCACAAGGGTGGACTCGGGCTGACAGCCCATCATGAGTGGGACCCCTGCGAGGTCAGACAGGGGCTGGCGGTCTGTTCTGTTCCCTGGAGGGGCACTCCGTGTCAGAACTGCTCGAGGACTGCTCTCCCCACAATGGGTTTCCCTGTGAAGCTACCGGAGAACACGAAAGAGCTTGGACAAAAAGATGAGGTTTCACGGCCAGAGTAATATTTTGGGCATCAGATGTGATAAAAAATGGTACCCTGTGGGCATACATGGAGCAAGGTGTCTTCAGTGTTTAACCGAATGCTTGAAGATGTCGATCACCGTGTCTGTGGGCATCCTTCCATCCGCTCCAACGCACGCTCTCCTGAAAGGGCTGGATGACGGCCATGCTCCTCCCCAAGAAGCCCTCGCCCGATACAGCTGTACCACCAGCAAACTGCTACCAGGAAATCCTGGGAGAACTTTGGACGTCTGTGGGAAAATAGAAGTACACAGGAAAGTGGGTTTTGCAAGCACTTTTGAAGTCCTCTCGTCTACTCACAAATCTGTCTAACGCATGTTCTTAATGACACGCCCGTGAGAGCTTACTTTGTGCTTGTGTGTTTGCATATTAAGGTTTTAAAACAAGAGGTGGTTTCTGAGCCTAGCTCACAAAAGCACTGAAATCTGAGTCAGCTTGGTTTCCCACCATTTCTACCACTCAAACCAGTGCTTAGAGCTGGTGGGGAAGGAGATCAGCGGGTGCCAGGGCCGGGACACGATCCTGATTGATCTATTATGATGATTATTACCTTTTATTGGTGGACACACACCATGTGTCCTTGCACAGCCTGGACATCAATGCAGGACAGTGTCTCAGTGCCTCGCCTGCCCCCATGTAGGTGGTTCTTAGACGATGTTGCGGCTACTCCCACTCACTCTCCCTCCTTCCTCCCTGCCCCACCCACCCACACCCGGGCCCTGGCTGCTGTCCCCTCACCAGTAGGCCTGTGAGTGGGTGGGCGTGGCTGTAGAGGAGCTGCCTGGGCAGGCCTCAGCCCATGTGAGGCATGGATCCTGGATCAGACCACGAGGACCCTGGATCAGACCACGAGGATCCTGGCTCAGACCACGAGGACCCTGGAGATGCTGTGCTTCCCGTTGACTCCAAGTGCTATTTCACAGCAGAGGGAAATCTACGCGTGTGAACTAAGACCCTTCAGCTGAAAGACGGGGATCCGGGGACCCGGGGACAGACAGAGCTGGGCGGGCAGACGGTGATCAGAGACTGGCAGCCTGGGTTTCTGAAACTCATGCGTCTCTCGCTTCCCACTCTCCTCTTCAACTAAAGTGAGACATCTCTCTGACATGAAGCTATATTTGGAGAGATTCATTGCGATGCCGAGCAGCCACGAATGGGTTCCCGCAGAGCGGCGAGGCCTGCCTGAGAGAGACGGAGAAACTCTAAGCCGCGTGCTTGCCCAGAGGCGAGAGAACTGCCAGGGGGACCAGGCACGGCTCCTGAGTCAACCACAGCCCTTACATCAGCTTCTCCCCGCGTGTCCTTAACGGCACTTCTGAGTTCAGGGAGACATGCTATTTCCTACCACTCTTAATAAGGTGCCGGCAAATGGATGCCTCCGCTGCAGCCTCCTGTGCTGACTGCGGGGGATTTGCTTGTGCTGGTCTGCACAGCACGGCCTGCAAGGTGAGGGGATGAAGGCTCTGTGCCCAGCCAGGGTGCCAGGTGCCCGGGGGGAAGGTGGCTGACAGGAAGGGCTTCCGGCTGTGGCCCTCACCTCCGGTGTCTCCTGGGGGATGCCCTGGGCAGCTCACGTGAGCCAGTTGTCTGAGAAACAGGGACATTTGCTCTAGGGTCACATACTTTCTCTGAAACGCTGCGGTTCTCTGAGAAGCAGAAGGACCCTGGCCCCCAGTGGACCCTAGGCACCAGGCCAGAAGTAGAGGTGCAATGTATCATCTCTGCCTCCTCCCAGAGGAGTGGCGGTGGCTTTCCTGAACACAGAGACAAAGAATAGAGAGCAGACCAGACTGGCCCTCTATACAGACCCAGACCCTCCCCTCAAGTGGAGCCCACCCCAGGCTGACCCTGCTCCTGTCAATCTCGACAAAATCAGATGGTCTCATCTTTCTCCCTCTGAGTGGCGCATGAGAGTGAACTTCTGACCCTGTGGTTAGCAACCAAATAAGTGACTCACTCTGTTATCAGGGATCTTGATACATCATACATACATAAGCACACATACATGCAGCACACATCCATCCAACACACACCATACATGCACACATCATACAGTATATATCACATATGCACCACACACACATCATGCATTCATACACACATACAGCACACACATCATGCATCATACATACAGGGATTATACATGCATGCATCATGCATCACACATGCATCATACGTATACCATGCACCACCCGTCATACATACACCGTGCATATATCATATATGCATCATGAACCATGCATAGATACACAGCTGTATTTGATATCCTGTGTAAGATTGAGGATAACAGTGAAAGGCTTAAGTTGTCTGAGATTTTTAACTGGAAGACAAGCACTTCTCAGGACGCAGGCCTCACAGAGCCTTTGTACGAGTTGATGAAGCACGTGGTTGTGGGCGTCCTTACATGACTGGGAGGACACAGGATGTGGGGCTCTCTACTTCATCTCATTTGGAAGACCCCTTATCTTACTAAAGATGCCGTTTTCTTACACACTGCCAATGGTCTAAATTTCTGAGCATGCTCTGTTAATACTGGCAGCAGCACGTGGGTTGTGAGTGACTAGGTACAGAAGGCCTCTGCCCCTGATGAAGTCATTACCCTCTGTGCACCAGGGTCTCGCTGAGTCGAACTGACTAGATGGTAGCAACCCAGGCAGACACTGATGCCCCCAAGCCTTGCTGCCCAGGGATGCGGGCCTTCAGGGTGTGGTTCTGACCATGGACGTGGGTAAGGAGAATCTTCTCCATGACCTTGTTGTTTATGACCCAGAAGAAACAAGCCCAGAGCAGAGTGGAGAGGTGGTCAGGCCCAAGTGACCCCAGTGGTCCACATGTGCTGGACAATGGTGCTGCATTGCAGCAGAGCTAAGCTGAGGCCCAGGACCCTCCCCAGGTTCTCTCCATGGCTGCTGTCTCTCCTCTCCCTGGGTTCAGGTCTGGGGTTCAATGTCAGCCCACCTGCCAGACAGGATGGAACACTACGCAGGGAATTCGATGAATCTTTGAAGGCCCTCATCATGGGCATGAACCTGGAGGGCATCTTGCAGAGTGAACTACACTAAACACCAAAAGGAGAACTGCTGTGGGAGAGCGCGAGGGAAACACATCGAGGGAGAGTCATCCCACTGAAAGAAAGGATCTCTGATGCTCCCAGGGTTTGGTGACTGGCCAGAGCGTAAACATGTCAACTTAAGAGGGTAAGGGCATACAATAGGACGGGGGTCAGCCGAAAAACGATGGGAGCTGAAGAAACAGGTAGGAGCATGTTAGCGGCAACAACGGTACACGCCGCTCCGCACATCACCTCACACCCACTGTGCTCTGCATGTGCATCACTGGCGACGTGAGGCACTCCACGGTCGGGCCTCGACAGACTGTGGGGAGTGCGGAGGAAGCCCAGGGCACTTCATTGTGCTCATGGACCCGGAGGGACTTGTTTGAACCAGACAAGGGGACACTGCATGGTTTCCACTCAGGAAAGGTGTGCATCAGGGTGGAATCCCCTCACCACACTTATTCAGTCTGTCTGTTGAGCAAATCGCTTGGAAAGCTGATTGCATGAGAAATAATGAAGTCTCTGGGTCGGAGGAAGGCTTACTAGCAACACGACAGATGCAGACGACCCGGCCTTGCTTGCTGATATCTTGGGTGACTCGGAGCACGTACTGAAGGTCCAGGGCAACGCACTGCAAACAAACCTCGGATGCTCACAACCGGAGCAAGAGGCAAGGTGATCCTCAATGGAGCAAAGGTTGGCCTTGGGAAGGATTCCATTTATCCTGGATCCATGGGGGCAGCCGTGAAGAGAGCGGATCCCGTCTGGCATCGGGAAGTCTGCGTCCACGTGCTGAAGAGCAGACATGCACGCCTGAGGACGAAGGAGCTCCGTGAGCAGCAGGGCATCTCGGCTCACCTCCGATGCACATGAAAACCAGCCACCAAATAGAGGACCACAGAAGACTGGATGACTGTGAAGACTGGATTGACAAAGGATGTCAACCAAAGGACAAACACGTCTGTCTGGGAAGAAGCACAGCCGGAATGCTCCTTAGAGGCAAGGAGAAGGGGACCTCATCTCACGTACTTTGGACATGGTGTCCGGAGAGGGAGGCCGGTCCCTGAACGAAGAAGGACACCTTGCTCAGTAAGGGGTGCCACAGTGAGAAGGAGGAAGCCCCTCCAGGAGATGGACGGGCACAGTGGTTGCGTCCCTGGGCTCAAACACGAGGATCGTCATGAGGCTGGCGCAGAACCAGGCCTGAGCTGTCATTCCTAGGGGCACAGTGAGCTGGACTTACTCTACAGAAGCTGGTATTGGAAGGACGGTGGCCTGCCAGAAGCACAGGTAAGTATGTCTTGTGAAAAGGGCAGCCCGGATGCTCCTCGGCAGGGAGGAAGGTGAGATTCCAGCGCCTGTGCTCTGCACGTGTTCCTGGGAGAGACCCGTCCCTGGAAAAGCTGACGTAAGAGGTCAGCAGAAAGAGAGGAAGACCAGCACGGAGCTGCGCTGACACGGAGCC
>NW_022111300.1:61050020-61062492 GCF_000313985.2 Echinops telfairi | reverse complement strand
GGGAGGGGAGCAGGCTTACAAGTAGGTATAGGCCCGGCAGAGAAGATTTGCTGATGTGCATTACCTCTGCTGCAAATTCACCCCTGGGTGTGGCTGAGCACACAGGAGACAGAGTTCTGAAACTTCTTAGACATACTAAACCAAATCCCTGAGGGGGCGATTGTCGGGGCCTAAAGGATCAGTATCATCGTCTCAGGGGACACCCATACCCTACATCTGTGGGGGGGAAGTGAGTGGCATTTTGATAGCTCTTGAGAAGCCATCGTGGATTACTATGGCAACTATCCATGTATCCTGTCTAGAGGATAGAAGGGTAGTGACCAACCAAAGTCACATTGGAGCCACTATTTCAGGGCACCGAGGAATCACGTGCACACCTCACTCTGCTCAGCCCGGCCCGGAGAGCCAGATGGTGCCCGACCACCACCAACTGCTCCAGAAGGGCTGATGAGAGAAGGTCTCAGACAAAGTCAGAGGAAGATATGGAACAAAACCCAACCACATAAAGAGACCAGACAGACAGAGAAGAGTGTGCCTTCGGGACTGAAAATGCACACACACACACACACACACACACACACCCGGCCTCACTCTCAGCCAGGTGTACCGGTACCCGGCAGGAACAACACGGCACCGATCATTCACCACTGAGATAAAAGGGGCAACCCTTACCCGACAATTCATTGACCCAAGGGTGGGGTTTAGGGGACACAGAGAACCCGTGGGATAAGTACTGTTATGCTGTGAAAACTGAAATCAATGAACTAGAGCGAAAGGTGCATGAAACGCGTGTAAAGAGATCTTCTGCAGTAAGATCCCTGGTGCAATGCCGACTTTGATCTGACCACTGTCTCCGGGTTGTGGACTGTGGACACCAGTACAGGGAAAGCCTGGCCAGCGTCCTCCTTTGTTGATGTGAGATTGCTCGGAGGTGCCGCGAGGAGCCTTTTTGTGTTCTCCTAGTTGAGGGGGATTCTGAACTGAGGGCCACCGTCGTGGATTTGCAACAGAAAGAGCCCGGGCCCTCTGTCCTTGCAGCAGGCCAAGTTGTACGTGAGCGTGCACCGTAGGGCCTTCCTGAGTCTCTCCGTCCTGAGGCCACGTTCCTCGTCACAGGTAGGCCAGCTTCTCTGCGGATGGAACAAATCGGGGAGGGAATCAAGACTCACTCAGCACACTCTGCAGGGAGTTAGAGCCGGCCGCATTATAATGGAGCAGAGAGGGCAAAACCCACCGTCTCTGCTCAGGAAAAGGACTAATGGCAGCCCAAATCTAGGATCATTTTAGTGAGCCTCATGGTAACGGTATTTTCAAGACAAAAGAGCTTTGATTATGCCTCTAGCTGCATTGTTCTGACACAAAAGATGATCCTGCCTCACTATTAAACAGTCATCACAATTCAATTGATCTATTAATTTGTAGCTATTATAACCATTCTGGCAATGACTTGTTGGTGCTCCTTTATAATCATAACTTTGGGAAGTTAGTCGTTTACACTATAATTAAAATTGCCAGCAATAACTCATAAAATATTATAATACTAGCTGATTGCTGTTAAATCCGTACCCTCTAAAATGCTCAAGCTTTATGATGCTCAGCTCTGCCTTGATTTATGCCCCTCTGCTGCGCCAGGCCCACACAGAATCCCTGAAATGCCAAACCCGAAAAACAACGGCACTTTATAATCTCAGCCAGTGCAGGGGCTCATTTACAATTTTATAGCGTACCCTCTTGATACCAAGAACTATTGGGATTTCTGAACTCTTTAAAGCTGTCTTTATAAAGATTTTCCTGAGCCAGTAATTTTAAATGACTATGGAACCTTGTCAAGGATCCTTAATTAAAATCATCTCCAAATGCCATCAGGAGGAATGAAGCTGAGAATGATTTAAAGACAAGCCTAGGTGAGTGGTATTTTCATCGTCTCAACATTTCCCTTTGCTAAAGTGATTGGATGGATTATTTATGAACATCAAGCAAATTTTCTGGATTAAAAAAAGTGGAAGTTATCTCATCCATTCCCCAGCACGCTGCCCTAGCCAGGACAATGCGGAATGCTCTGTAACTGAAGAACAAAGCTCTAGCCGATTCCACGAAAACCCTCCCCTCCATGGCCTGGTCCCGGGACTCTAGTGCGCATTCCCAAGTCAGCGCGCTCTGCGCGTGTGCCCGTTCCCACCTTCCTAACACGCATAGTAAAAGGCATCATGGGCAATCCGGTTCCTAACCCACAGGCCGCCCTCGCGATGCTGTCCAGAGCCTGGCCTTGGGCACCGCCTTCCCAGTGGGAAGAGTGATGGGGTTGTGGGACTGGGGCTCTGTGTCTTCAGCTGGGTTTATGAGCACGGTCAAACTCAAACTTTCTGTGACGGTGTCAGCAGGTCGGAGGTGGATTTCCCGTTGCCCTCCTTGGTGACCTGGGTTGGGTCACTGTTGGATGTCCCTCAACAGAGTCAGACGTCCTCCAGAGCAATCCTCTCCTTGTCTCAGAAAGAGAAGGCTGGTACCTCTGCTCCTGAAGCACTTCCCATGGGTTTCCAGCGATACATGGGGCCATCCGGATGCGCCCCTGAGCCTCCTGACCAAGGCGATCGGTCGCAGAGTCAGGTCTGAAGAGCGATCAACCCCAGCCAACCGGGGCTGAGGCCTGCATTTACTTTGGTCTTAAAGATAGGCAGCTTTCGGACTGCCCTCAGTATGGTTCAGGGACCTGGGGAGTGTTGGGGGACAGAAATAACCTGATGTCAAGGCAAGATGTGTCTGGTTCTATTTCTTTCTCTCTGCTGTGATTTGGTGGAAGTTTCAGAGCAGTTGGTTTCCCATTCAACAGTTGATGCCCATGTTGTATCCTGACATGGGTTGCACACCCCCTCCCCCTGCCCCCCCCCTCCCGCCCACAACTGCAATGCTGCAACACTCTGCCCACGCCCGCCCTGTGCTGCCTGTTTCCACGCATGGCTCCCACTCTGCGTCCCTGCGCTGCGCTCCCTCCCGGGCACAGGCACCCTATGGTCTTGTGTGGGTGCTCGTTCCAAGGGTGACTGACCTCCCTGCTGCTCTGTTCCCATTATGGGCCTGTCTACTGACAGGTGTGGATGGTGACAACAGGCTGGGGTTGGGGTCCCACGCGCCTCGTCTGACAGGTTTCACTCTGAGCAGCATCTCACCTGTGTGACATCTTCTGGGTCACTGGCCACGGTGTCTGAGACCACCCAGTCCTCCTGGTCTCAGAGACGTGGATGCTGGTGCCCACGTGCCGTCCTTCACTCCTGTGGTCCAATTGTGTCCTTGTGTTCTTTAATTCTCTCCCTCTTCGTTGCTGTGGCAAACATGAAGACATCAACCGTAGCCCCCGGGCGGCCCCTCACACGCTTTGAAGACCCCAGCTGGCCAGGAGAGCTTTTTCCTGAGGCTTGGGTTATGCTGGTTGACTCTGGGGGCCCCCAGGCACAGCCTCTTATCCCCCCAATATGCTTGGTGTTGTTTGAGATCACTTTTCCTCACTTTGCCCTCTGTGCCCTGCTGTGCCCACGGGTCTACATGTCCTTGTGGCGATAGTACCAAGTGCTCCTTCCCCCTTCCTCAGTGTGCAGATGTGTGTGTTGTACTCACAGGTCACGTCACTGCTTCTGCTGCGGGATGTGGAGAGGTAGCCTTTGCCTTTGCTTTCTTTGCTGCATGCAACCCTGCTGGGGTCCTCCTGCACCTTCATCCTTTTGTGCTAACCGCCCCCCCCCCTTATCTTACATGCATTTCCTTTGTCTGCACCAAGGTGACCTTGGCTACCCTCTACCTAGGGGTCCCTCTCCCTCCTCTCCCTCCCTCCAGGGGATAGATATTGTGCTGTAACCACCAGGTCAGCAGTTCAAGCCCACCAGCCTCTGCAAGGGAGAAGGATGAGACTGTCTGCTCCCATACAGATTTACAGCCTGCATCACCCCCCTGGAGTCCTTCCACTGTGTCCCACGGGGCCTTTGGGGATAGGACGTGAGCCAGCATCACGGGGTTTTCTGCCTCTTACCCTGGTGAGCTTCAAGAACGGCTGTTGTGCCTGTCTGTGGACAATGGTGGTCCTGTACAGGATTTATTCCTTTGTGACCAGAGTCGTGACTCAGGCTTCCCACTCAGGATGGCAGAGAACATTGTCACACTGAACAAACTGGGTGGTAGTGCAGAGACTCGGGATGGAAAAGCAGACAGGAAAAGGTGGTTTCTTTAATAATGGGTGTCCAGTACTGGAGGCCAACACCACCGGTGCCCAGGCGAGGCAGCACGCTGCGTTTCCTCGTTCGGGCAAGCTGGTGGCCTGAGGGGTGCACAGCACTGTGCGGCAGAGACAACCACTTGGCTTTCTGTGAACAGGAAATTCAGAGAACGAGCTCTGCCCAAGAGCCTCACTTTTTACAAACATGTAAGTGGGGTGTGTGTGTGTGTGTGTGTGTGCGCGCGCGCGTGCGCGTGTGCGTGCGTGTGTTTAGTAAAGAGCTTTCTGCCTTGTTGGGAAGCCTATAGATTTTAATATATTTCAGTCAATCAATGGTTTGTATAGGACATAAGCTT
The DNA here is from genome assembly GCF_000313985.2 of Echinops telfairi. Lineage (NCBI taxonomy): Eukaryota > Metazoa > Chordata > Mammalia > Afrosoricida > Tenrecidae > Echinops > Echinops telfairi. The sequence continues at coordinate 61,057,932 of NW_022111300.1, read as the reverse complement.
AATTTCGAGGTTAATCCCAATTTGCTTTTTGAAGGCTGGAAACCAGATGTTTGGGGGCCGCGAGGAGCTTAAGTCTTTTATTTTGTGTGTTTGTGTTTTTGCTCGGGGCATAAAAATCATTTTTCCCTCTTCAGAGAGGTTGTTTTCAATTAGAATTATATTTTCACTACAAATACTTAAAAAAAAAAAAAAAAAAAAAAGAACCGGTATAGCCCATCATTAGTTTACCTTTCAACATCCTGGTATTAATCCAGTAATTATGTTATATATTTTAAAAATTATCAGAATGACAACCTCAATATCATCCATCATGAAACCAATTTGGCTGCTTTCTTCCCCACCCCAGACATGAATGCGGGTAGAGAGACACGTGGCCTCTCCACACGTAGCCTCCCATGTGCTGAGCAGATGAGGCTCCTGCAGTGCTGAGAGGGTCACAGTGCCTGCCACGCTTGGTGTACTATGACCACAAAACACCAAAGCCCAGTGCAAGAGGACACTGTCCATCACAGGGCCAGTTTAGCCCTAGGACCCTGGGGCATGCACCACAGGCAGGGCGGCCTCACCGTCGCCCCCATGGCTGTTGAGGGAACATCTCAGAGAATCGATCTGAACTCCTAGCACCCCATTGCCTCCTGCCACTCCCTCCCTGAAGAGTGTCCTCCTTCCGGGACAGTGGTGTGCGCACAAGCAGCAACATGAGCAGAGATGGAATATTGCTCTCAATTCTCGCCGCTCTCTACCACAGCCCTTTGCTGCCCCAGTGCTTAATCAGGAGGAGTGAGTCTGCAAGGCCAGGTCAGAAGGAAGTTAACAGAATTACAAGGAGGTCACCACTCCATCAGACTGCAAATGCTTTGTTTACTGTCCAGGTATTAACTGCCCTGCTTCCCTTAGATGGACGGAGGGCCAGGCCCGGGAAGAGGAGGTCTTCTTATAAACATGGGCATTTGTGGTTAGGTGCTGCCCAGCCGCTCTGATCCAGAGTGACCACACACACAACCGGAGGAGACCCAGTCCGGCCGGCACCTCCTCACTGCCATCGTTGCGATCTCGAGAGCATTGGCGTGGCCAGCGTACTGTCCATCTCCTTCATGGCCTTCCTCCTCTTCACTGACCCTCCTCTTGACCAGGCCCCGGGCTGGGCAGCCCACTCCGTAGCATCTCTGGTCTCTCCCTGCTGTGCCCCATGCAGAGTCCAGCGTCCCAGTGACCAAGGCGTTTGCCTGGTGACCAGTCGCTGCTGTTGGCCTGCGTCTGGGAAAGCCGTGTGTGGGAGGGAGGACTGGCCCCCTCTGTTACAAGTAGGGGAACCCTGGCCCAAATTTGCTGAAGCAGATGGCTCACCAGAAAGAAAGAGCACGACTTGTATGCATGTGGAACGGAGATGGAGAACAAGGAAGTGTTGCCCTGGCCAGGCTGAACCAGGCTCCCAGAGCTGCCGGCCCCCTCGGTAGCCCTGAGCTCCCTCCGGCTGCATCTCCCCCTGCACAGTCCTCCCCGCACCTAGGGCCCCACAGCCATGACACACAGTCTTCCTCTGAGTGTGGAGGGAAGAGGAGGCACCTCGGATACCTTCACCCCCGAGAGCAGCTCCTCTGAGCAGAGAACGCTTTGGTTACCGGTCAATTCCTGGTGGCTGGCAATTGACAGAGCACTGGTCACATGGCCCGGGGGCTGACCCATCCCTGTACCAACGCATGGGACTCAAGGTGGTCCCTCAAACCCACACCTCCTGCTGGCCTTGGCAGAACACCAAATCTCCAGTCAGCATCATCCCCAGGAAAGGCAAAAGCAGGGCTGTTACCATACAGCAGACAGAGCTACAGACTGAATGAAGCACCGGCCCTTCTCAAACACCACATTGCTCCTGAATCCATAGACTCTGGAAGCTCATTCCCTCTGGGCTTTGGGGCTGACATAGGCATGGCCATGTTTCTCCTCAGGAGCTTTGCCCAGGTTGTGCATGCTCATTGCTGTCAGGACCCCCCTCCTAATGGCCCCTGCCCACACCCCTTCATACTGCTGTCCGTGAGCCCTGGGTCATCTGAGGGGCTTGTGACTGCAATCTCCAGTCGGTGGGTTAACCACTGACCACTGGCATCCTCATCTATAATATGGAAATGACGTGCCATCTGATTCACCCCTGAGAAAATATGGCTTCCACTGCCACGGACAAAGAGATGGACCTTCTCATGGGATCCAGTGGCTCCTGGATTCCTGCCCACATGGCCCTAGCCTGGGACCTCCTTGCCAGTCTGTCCCTCTCGCCACCGACAGAGCTAAGGATTTGGGGTGCACAATCTACTTCTGCTTCCAGAGTGGACACTTGGTGTCCTCCCACGGCTAAGTACCACATCCATTCAAGGGTCCATCTCTTTGAGTTCCATTGTGGGAAACCATCCGGGCAGGAATGGTCAATTATCTCCTCCATCCCGACAGCCTATCTTCCTTTCTGGAAGAACCCCAGCTGTGATTGGGGCCACCACTAGTCCAGAGCCAAGAGTTTGGGGTGAGGGTGACCTCTGTCCAGCCGCAGATGATGCGTTCCGAAGGTCATGCCCAGATCCGCCCTAGACCCTGGGGATGTGATACAAGTGAGATCGATTGGTGGGGGCTCATTGGAAGTGTGGGAGTCTCCTGAAACACCTGGCTTGACCTACAAGCTACAACCATGGGCTCCAGTACCACCGAGGGCCGTGAAGACGAGGCATCGTGTTGCCCTGTCACTCAGAAGGCCGCCGTCAGTCACAACGAACATCGACAAGCAGAATGAGAGCAGCCCCCTCCCGGCTGTCTAGGTCACGTGGTTGTGGCTGCAGCTAGGGGCCGCCAAGTCAGCTCCGTCCATAGCGGGAGTCTTGTGCACACAGAAGGAACCCCGCCCAGGCCTCTGCCGTCCTCACAGTGGCCCCCAGCCTAAGCCCAGTGGCACATCTCATTAAGGGCCTTCCTCTTTTCTGTGCCCCTCCACTTTGCCAAGCAGCACGTTGTTCTGAGAAGGACTGGTCTTTCCTGACAACATGTTCAAAGTATGTAAGACACTGTCTCACCATCCTTGTCACGTAGAGTCCACCCAAGAGCAACTCATCCAGCTTATTCCATAAGCACATGCTCTACTATGTAAATAGTCTCAGGATGCGAACATGCAAAATGAGAATCCATTCACAGAAAGGCAGTGCTGCCTGTCTTATAACCTCCCCTTCTGTGCTTTGCCTTTTGATGATAAAAGGCCAAAGGTGTGTGTCTATGAGCCACTCTTGTCAACAACAGAGTCAGCAGTTCAAACCCACCAGCCATCCCAAGAGGACAAGTCGAGGTTGTCTGCCACATAAAGAATTGCAGCCACAGAAACTCTACACCGGGTGACCGTATAGGGGAGGACTCCACAGCAGAGGGCCGTGAGTGACCAGGCACCTTCTCTCCACATGTGCACGAGCCAGGTGTGTGTAAACTGCGCGTGGCGGAATGCTCGTGGGAAAGGCATGTGTCTTGTGGGAGCAGTGCTAGGGCTGGAGGAAAGTCTGAGGCCTCTGGTGTCTGCTCGGGCTCAACATCCTGAGCACCACTCCTTCGCCTTCCCTGGTGGATGCACTCTTGCTTCCTGCACTTCCTAAGCTCCAAGTCCCGCCCTGGCAGCATCCCACCTCCCCCATGACCAGCGCTCTGTACCGGACAGAAACAGGCTCAAGTGATCACCCTCCTATGAAGGCTGAGGATAGCGCAGGGCTAGGCAGCAGGTTTTGTTCTGTCATGCGTGGTGATACTATGTTTCAGAACAGGGGTTCGTGCTGGTGCACACAGCGACACTGGGTTTCAGAACAGGGTTCTGTTCTTTTGTACACGCAGTCGCTGTGTTCCGGAATGGATTGGATGTCGCCTAGTAATAGCTATATTAATCCCTGGAAAAGGACATCATGTTTGGTAAACTGTAAGGGTGGCGGAGAGGACCCTGGTTGGCATGGAGGCCACCGTGGCTGTGATGATGATGAAAATTGTGCAGAGGGCTCAGGGCCAGTGGCTCATTGTGCTGTCCACAGGGCCACTGAGTTGACATGCGTCTGACAGCACTGACAGCCACCCCAAAAATAACCACAAAGTTATCAACCAGATCGCGTGCCTGCTCACCTGCAGTCTGCCTGGGAACTGACGAGTTCCCACACTGAAATGCCGAGCACAGGGGGACCCCCGGATGCGCATCGGCAGGTAGCTTGCAGGGAACCGTGGGGACAGGCAGGGTTATCCAAGAGTGACTGGAATCAAGACGCTGGGACAGGAGCCCTGGACCCCTCCTGCTAGGGTGCTGGGTTTCTGGGACCAGGGATGAGTATAGGTCTCATTCTGGGAGACACCAGTTAGGACACTGGCTGTCTGAACCACTGTCACCCTCCATCTGACCTGCCCCAGGAGAGGGGGAAGGGTGGGCTGCGTCTGAGTGGGAAGGTGCACAGCTGGTTCACATCCCCTCCAACCAGCCGGGAAGAACTGAACTGGGGCAAGGAGTGGGCTGAGACCAAGACCAGGAGAAGGAGGTGGCAGAGGAGAGAGAAATGAGGTCCGGTCATCAAAGCTGAGGACCTTGGCTGCCAGGGCCACCTGGGGGTGAGAGAGTTCAATGCCGTCATTTAAGGAGTTTGAAACTGATGTGAGGATGGCAGTCAGACTCCCACGGGAAAGGGGGCTTATTCTTGGCCATAAAGCACCCCCAGGCGGGGATGCAGGTCGTTACAAGAGCCCTGCAAGGTTCCTAAATCAGAGTTGTCAGAGGGGGAATGGATGGACACTCACTGTGGGCAACTAAAAGTTTCAGCTATGTTGCTGCCAGGAAACCAGGAAGAAAGACCACATCCCAAACTTAGTCACTGGAAACAGTAGTCTCAGACCAAGCCACCGCCACCCTTGGGGACGGGGCAGGACTGGGCACTTGGGGTCACTTCTTGTCAGAACTGCTCAAAAGGTCACCAACACCCACAGCAGCAAGAAGGGTGTCGTCCACACCTCTGCACAAGCACAGAGACCTGCTCCTGGCCTCTGCTGGCACGCACAGCTCTGGCCACACTCCTGCTCCATCCCTGCCCCATCCTTGCCCCATCCCTGCCCAGGCCTTCCGATCCTCCTGTCGTTGCCTGCCCGGCTAGCCCTGGATCAGAGGGCATGGTGAACATGTGCAGGCCCCTGGCATTCAGAGGCCTTCATGGGAACACAAGTGTCCCCACGTGAGATCCTTGAGCACAATCACTCCCTCGGACTGCTCCCTAAGAAGAGTCAGCAGGGGGAGCGGGGGCAGAAAGGGTCTGGGGACAAGGACAGGCCCAGCAAGGCCAGGTGGAAGCCAAGGAGAGCCCGGGGTCTCCCAGCCGGGTCTCCCAGCCGGCTTTGTTCCCAGTCTTCCACCTTCCCAGGGGCCTCTGATTGGAAGCTGCTTCCAATTTTCCAGGGGCATCAGCCAAGCTCCCAGCAGCTGTGCTTGACGGCGGGCCAGGCACATGTGTGAGCGTTTCCGATGGGCGGTGGGTCTGTTTCTAATGAGCTCAAAGGGTCCAGTGGGGTGGGCAGCCAGCAGGGACACATGTGCACCTTGGCTGGCAGTTGGGCAGAGAGGCTGCACCAAGGCTCACCGGCCCTGTGAGGCATACGCTCTTAACCATACGTTCTTGTACTCCCTCATGCTCGTGCCAGTGCCACCGGGAAGGTGGGCAGAGAAGCTGTGCGTGTGTGTGTGTGTGTGTGTGTGTGTGTGTGTGTGTGTGTGTGTGTGTGTGTGTGTGTGTGTGAGAGAGAGAGAGAGAGAGAGAGAGAGATTGCTTCAGTCTCTCAGCTGCCTGGCACACTCGATCCCAGGGCAGAGAGATGGCCAGGGAAGCAGAGACAAGCACTTCTGGGGACACACAAACAGAGAAGCTGTAGAAAGACCCTGTGCTGAGGACCCCCCATTTAAGGGCAAGCCACTGGGACTGGGGGTGGGTTTCTTTCCGTGAGAGACCGAGCTCACGTGGGCAAGGTCCGCTCCCTCATCGGCGTGGGCCTTCTTTCTAAGACGAGGAAGATCACTGGAGGAGGCCGCCCTCTCCATGACCAGGCCCCGGGGACAGAAAGAACAGCCAGGTAAGCACAGGCTTTCTCGTGTTACTGGCTTGTCCTACGAGCACAACCCCTCAGGCTCCACCCCGTCCTGTGAAACCGGGCGGCCTGCCCCTTGGGAGGTCTGGGGATGGGTTGCTATCACCCTCTTGCTTCCCATGTAGAATTAGACCTCCAGTAATCACAAGTAGAATCTGAGTTATAAGAAGATGCAATTGGATCACTACATGATAAGCCAAAGGAGATCGAACCAGTGGGGGACCCGTGTGTGTCAGGGGGACCCGCTCTTGGCCATGACCTGGATGGGAATGGTCTTCCTTTGTCATCGGCCAGCCTCACCCAGCCCACCTTTGTCCCCGGGTGACTCCAAGGTGCTCCTGGTCGTTTCTGACTCTGGACAGTCATGTGTCCAGCAGAAAGTCGCACTGCCCGGTCCTCACAGTCTCTGCATTGCTGGGCCTCCATCTCTGGGAGGTCTTCTTGCTGTACCTCCACCTCACCCAGCATGAGTTCTAATCCAAACCATCTGCCCCCCACCCCCCCAGGATGGAGCGGAGGCATTCCAGGCCAGAGGGCTGAAAGGGTTGCCCTCGCCTGCACCCTGCTGAAGCAACTTCCGTAAGGCGACTCTATGTAGCCCTGCCGGGTCCTGCTGAGGGCGGACCTGTGCATGCCCTTCCCCCTGCCTGCCGCCCCAGGAGCCCAGTGACTGTGCGCAGACATAAGAAAGGGATTTGTCATGCCACCCTCACCCCCGCCCCATGCACCCTTTCATGCCATCATTTTAAGTTCGTAATCAAGCTTGGCCTGGGCGGTGCGTTTCACCTCTTCCTGCAGATTACACACTCCTGATCAGAGATATTATAAATCCCCCAGAAGAGTAGTGTTTCACACAAACAGCTGCCCCTGGGGCCTCCCACAAAGGCTCTCACCCTGGGGTGGGGTTGGCAGTGGTGGGGGCAGGGGGGAGAGAGAAGGCTGATGATCCTGTCCTCATCAGCTGGGACAGAGGATGGATCCGAAGTTCCCAGCTCCCTGCATTAGATTAGACAACAGTGCACAGGCATCCCGAACACAGGGGAGGCTCACAGCGTAGGGGGCTGCATGCCCACGGGGTGACCTGCACATGGGCCTCAGACATCTCCCGAAGGTCTGGGGTTTCAGTCTGTGCGTCTCCTGGGAAGAAAGGCCAGGTGATTGGCTGAGTCCCAGGGAAGCAGCCATGGAGAGTCTCAAGGCATGGCTCTCCCTGGATGCTGGAGCCGGGCGGAGACAACCGCCCCATCCTTGGAGAGCCTCAGGGCCACGCATCCTCCTGGCCTTCCATGGGAGGTGCCCTCAGTGATTCTGCCCACATCCCATGGACTCTCCACGGATGCAGACCGACCACCACCTTGGGTCTCCCCATTTCAGTTCCCACCTGAACACGTGCCTGCATTTCTATCAGGTTCTGTGCTCTTTTTGGGGAGAGTCGGCAGGGCACGTAAGCTGTAATCGCGGTGTCACATGCGTGTGAACCCAGAATCAGGTACAGACTGCTTTGTTGCCGGGAAACAATCCACAGAGCATGTGCCACTGTGTGACCCTTCGTTGTGGGACCCAGGTGGGTGAGTCTGACATGGAGGGAAGCCAGCATGCCTGATGGGAATGCGGGAACGGACGGAGCGCTGTAGGCTGGGCTGTGGCCCCACGTGTGCCCCCACCGCTGAGCCCAGAGCCCCTGAGCCCCTAAGCCCCAGAGTCCCTGACCCCCTGAGCCCAGAGCCCAGAGCCCCAGAGCCCCTGAGCCCCAGATCCCCTGAGCCCCTGAGCCCCAGAGCCCCAGAGCCCC
>NW_022111300.1:61047949-61049839 GCF_000313985.2 Echinops telfairi | reverse complement strand
CCCAGAGCCCCAGAGCCCCAGAGTCCAGAAGCTCCTGAGCACCAGAGCTCCTGAGCCCCTGATCCCCTGAGCCCCAGATCCCCTGCGCCCCTGATCCCCAGAGCCCCTGAGCCCCTGAGCCTCTGAGCCCCTGAGCACAGAGTCCCAGAGCCCCAGAGTCCATGAGCCCCTGAGCCCCAGAGCCCAGCAGAGGGATGCATGTTCTCTGAGTTCTCCTTGTGAATCACTTGATGGAAGAGGAGGAGACCCAGATGCAACATGCAACTGAAAAGACAAAACTAGCAGGACCAGAAATCGTTTATAAGCCCTTACTTCCTTTACCAAAGGAATTGCGCTTACTAATCATCTGTAAGGAACGGACGCGTGGGTTCAATCAGAACTCCAAGCCGGATTATGAGCACGCTTCTAAAATGGACACATTGTAACTGCTCTGAGGACGCCGACAGCACTCTGCTTCTTTCTTGGTGTGCGTTCGACACATTGTGATGTTTGGATTGCTTCCAACTCCCTGCCCTCCGGGTTCAGGTCATTTTTGTTTGTGAGTGTTACAGATGAGGACAATAGAAAAAAAAGAAGATAAAGCTGAAGGGCGGCTCCGTTGTTGTTGGATTGACATTTATCTTATTTACTTAGGTATGTAAGTCACCGCAGGGTACAAGGGACTCAGCTCCATGTGCGGAGGGCTCAGGGCGGCGAGGGAGCTGGCTCCGGGATGAAGCCACTGGAGTCCGGCTCTCCTAAGTCCCTTTCTGGACTTCAGATTCCCCAGTTCAGAAGGACAAATACTGGCATTCCTGGGCCATGTTCTTTTGTCACATTATTATTATTATTATTTATGATTTAAATGAAGGATTTCAGAAGAAATCATCCATTTTCCTCTCAAGAATTCAGATGTGTTTTGTCTATGAGAGGGTACCCCCAAAACCAGAATGGTGATTGGCGGAGCAGAGCTTTCATAGTACGCATTTTTCCCACCAGGTGAGCATGGGTCAGTTCCCTCTGAGTTAGTGGACCCAGTGATGTCAGCTGGGAAGGTGCTCGCTGGTTACAGGGAATTTTTTGTAAAAGCAGTTTCGCTTGAACTTCATTTTTTGTGATTCCTGATTGAGGAGAATGGCGTGCGGCTGTGAAACGGCTGTGAGTGGAACACAGATTACAAGGGCAGCACTGTGGGGGAAAACTCAAGTGTGTGCATGGTTTTCTCGCTTCAAAGGAGGTGGAATATCGATTGATGACAAACCTCGTTATGGACGTCGGTCAGTGTCCCAAACAGATAAAAATGTTGACTTGTCGTGCCTTTGGAGTTTGTTCCACCAGGCCAGACTGTTAATCAAGATTTCTATTTGGAGGTTCTGAAAATACAGTTTAATGGCCTGATTTGTGGCAGACGGGAGACTGGTTTTGCCACCATGACAATGCACCTGCTCATGCAGCTATCTCAGTGCACCAAGTTTTGGCTAAAAACAGTATGCCTTTCTTGCCCCATGCACCTGATTCACCTGACCTCGCTCCGTACAACTTGTTTTCGTTTCTGAGAATGAAGAGGGACGTGAAAGGGTAGCAATCTGATGGCATGAAAGGGTAAAGAAAAAATCACAAAACCGAGGGAGGTGCTGTCAGCCATCCAAACAGATGAGGTTGAAAAATGTTTCCAAGAATCATTTCCAGGAATCACATATTAAGTGTAATGGAGAGTACTTTGAAGGTGATAAGTTTGTTTTGTTTAAAACAATTAAATATATAGCTTTAAAAAATCCTTTTTTTGTAAGGGGGGTAACCCCTCCTGTGTGTATCCCATATATGTGTGTAAACACATGTATGTATATATATGAGCAAACCTGAAGTGCTTGTTCATATGTGCCATGATATGAACATCGACTTAAAATATGC
>NW_022111300.1:61025653-61046657 GCF_000313985.2 Echinops telfairi | reverse complement strand
GACCTGTCAGAACACCGTCTGAGAATTGTGTCTGCCTTTCCATGCCTCTCCACACCCCTGGGTGCCCAGATTGACCTCTGTTAGCCCTCCCAACGAGCCCTGGGAAAGCTTGCTGGAGAACCCTCTGTGTCTTTGGGGAAACAGAGCAGATTAAGCCTGTGTGTGCACACTCACACACACATGGGCACACACATGTGCACCCACCCATGCACACACAAATGCACACTGGCTTCCCACGGCTGACTCTACCTGCACATGTCTTAAGTTCTTTGAATCCTTTTTCTAATATATATATTTCCCCCTTTACTCCTCTGATTTTAAAAATAGCACGAAAACAATTAAAAACTCACTAGCGAGGATCATGAGCATGTTGGAAGATATAACACCTAATTGGCCGCCTTTGCAGTTTTGAGACGATGTAATTTAATCATCGCGCCACCCAGAACAAATTCAAAATTAGTCTCCCACTAATGGCTCACTTAAGCGGAATAAAAGAAAAAAACCCAAAAATCAGCAACATCAAATTAAACGTAAGAGTGCTGAAAATATTGAAGAGCGGAAATGACTGGCTTGAAAGGGGGGGGGGGCGGTGTCAAGGAAGCACCAGGCTGCCTCGCCATCCCTCCACACACCTACCATTCTTGTTATTCTCCCCTCTTGCTCTCCCACCATCTGAAGTCACAGGGCGAATTGCCATTAGCAGCCGCTCAAAGGCTGAGGTCAAAGAAAAGACAAACCCTAACAAAGAAATTGATCCGGAGCACCTATGGAATTCCATAATCAGACCCATATTCCAGACACAAGCGTCCTCCGCAAATCGCCTCTGAAATGTAAAAATTTAATTTGTCAACATGTTTACATCATATCCTCCATCACTGTCGGGGCTGCGGCGCGGCACGGGGACAGGGGCCTGCAGACGCCAGGCCGGCTGAAACGAGCAGACGTGGGCTGATTGGGCCTCACTCTGGGTGGAATTGTCTCAGACAGCTCCACAATCAGATTATTAACTCCGATCCCAGAGACCCTATCTCTTACCTGGGATTAGCATGAAAATTTTGATATGGATCGATAAGCAATCTCTGCTTTATAAAGAATCTCTGCAAGCTTCATTAATCTGTGTGTATGTTTATGTCAAGGAATTAAGACATCTTGATTACTGCGGCTCTCCCCTCTCCTTCTTGGGGAGGAAAATCTCATATAAATTTATTAAATAAACGGCTGGACTGCTTACCTCAAGGAAAATTGCATCCTTTCTTCTCTGTCTTGCCCCTCGCTGGGTGCTGCCCCGCCCTCCCTGCAGAGCAGCCTCGGACAGAGAGAAGAGGGGCTGCCTCCTGTGCCCCCCCCGCCCCCCCAGCCCTTGGGTGAGGCCCATCATGACCGCAGTTAACACCTACCCACACAGGGTATCTAAATGCAGTCCTCCTGGGCTCACTTCACACAGAAAGTGTGCCTCCTGCCCCCACCGTAAACCTGTGCCCCTGCTGCAGCGTCAACTCCGGTGCCAGGAGACCAGGGGTGGCAGGGCACAACTGACCCCGGCGTGGTCTGTGGGAGGCATCTGGTGGCACCGAGGTTAAGGAAGTGCTCAGCTGCCAACAGGACATCTGTGGTCACAGCCCACGAGTGGCTCTGGGAGAGACAAGACCCAGAGATATGGTCCTTCAAGAAGGCAGCCTTCACGCCAGGGGTCAGCGCCGCAGGGGCACCTGGCCTGTGAAGCCCATGGAAACCACTGGACGGCAGCTGGTTGGGTGGTTTTCAGAACTTCTCAGGGAGCCCCGGTGGCCTACACTAAGCACTCACTGCTAACCAAAAGGTCACCAATCAGAAGTCACCCAGCAGGGCATGGGACACACACCATGGTGCGTGAGGGCTTAACTCCAACAGTGTGAGTGCTGCGGGCTGGGTGTGCGGGGCCAGGGCAGGCCTAGACGCTCCTGCTCACCTCCCTGCTCTCAGTCCCCCCACAGCCAGGGCTGCAGGCTATCTGCCATCTTCCTCATCCTCCTGGGCGGCAGGGAGAGTGGTTTTGCTCCCTCTCTCCATCCACCCCTCCGTCATGGACTGTCACTTCCAGGGGCTGGAGTCTGGCACCCTGTCTGGGTCCCCCAGACCCGACACCCATCACATTTGTGGGAGTCATCTCCGTGCGGAAGAAGCACCAAACAACACCTTTGTCTAACCCCTGCCATCGAGTGAATCACCACGCACAGCATCCCTGTCGAGGGTGTCAGAGGCTGGAAGGCCCACGGGAGCGGACAGTCTCGCCCTTCTCCTGCAGGCAGCTGAGGGATTTAAACTGCCAACCTGCTGGTTAGCAGCCCACTGCTTCTCTAATAGCACCCACAGGGCTCCATCATTTCCCTCCAACTTCTCAAAGCTGTGATTATCTGGTGGCTTGAATAAAAACTGCACCCGGGTTAGAGAAAACAAAATTCAACCATCTGTCGGATACACCAAACTCACTCAACATCTGGAAGGCATATGCTGAGACTGGAGAAACAACACAGCAGAAGGGCCTGGGTCCACAGGCAGCCTCCTTGAGCCCTCTTTCCTTTGAGTCCTTGAGGTAGTTGGTTCATTGTGCCAACCTGGCCGATAAACACATGTGGGGTTCATTGAAGGGCGGAGGGATAAATGGCTCGGTGAGCCTCGCCTTTCTAGTTATCGGGTTTCTTGCTTTCTGATGATCAGACCAGGGTGCAGCTGCCTTAGCCAGTTCCCTGCTTCAGCTGGCAAGGCGCACTTCCTGCAAGACATCCCCAAGGAAAAGCCACATGGACCTACCCCGATATAGCCCTGGGTGCTGGAGCACCCGTGTGGAGACCCCTGCCAGTGCTGTGATGTTTACACACTCACTGACTCGGCTTTCCTCCTGCAGTCGGCATCATTGTGTGTGTTTTGTGAGATGGAGGAGGACTTTGTGGATTGGTGTCGGACATATTGATTAATGGGTTAATGTTGGACGTGTGGGCTTGGGCAGCACTGGGTTGGGATGTTTGCTTGATGTGCACTTAACCTTTATATAAAACTCTCTCTTGTGCATGAGTTTCTGTGGATTTGGTTCTCTAAAGCACCCACACTAACACAGTCATCCACTGGTGTGGATGCTCTAATTCCCGTCGCTATCCAGTCATTCCCAGTGCTGCGCAGCAAAATGAAGCTATCGCAGTGTTAGAGCACAAAGTCTCTTCTGAAAGCAATAGCGTGATGATAATGATAGGAGCATGCATAAGCCAGTGACGCAAACAGAAGAGAGAAGACGAATGGATGCATGTGAACCACGGGCTGATAAAGCATCCAAATCACTACCAGAGCAACGAATGAAGCTGCTCTTGGGACACACACAACTTGAATACTCCCGGGCATGGTGGATGGCGGGGCTTTGTCTTGCTGACATGCTTCATAAAGTCTGTGGCCAAAGGAGGACATGGTGTGTGGTAGCGAGCCAGAGAGGAGGGGAGCACCCATGAGAGGCCTGCCACATGAGCTGCAAAGGACTCACAGACCCTGGTCATGAGGACAGACAGAACTGGCGCTGTTCTGCGGCCTGTGAGGGAAGCCTGAGTCGGAGCTGACAATAGCGAGGGACATCGGAACATGTTCCTCAGTGAGGGGACCCAGAGGGACCAGAGAGTCTCCACATAGTCACTGGAGACATCACAGAGAGTTACCAGAGAGTCCAAAGAGGGACCGACCACAGAGGCACCACAGAGAGTCCACAGAGAGTCCACAGAGAATCCGCAGAGTCTGTAGAGAGGGACCACAGAGAGTCTGCAGAAAGTCCACAGAGAGACCACAGAGAGATCACGTAGTCTGCAGAGATACGACAGAAAGTTCACAGAGAGACCACAGAGAGACCACAAGAAGGGGGCTAGTCCACCTTGTGGTTCCTGGAAGGAAGCCATGGTGGTCTTTATGACAAAGGGGTCATTGGAAACCCTAGGGAGCATTGCTCTATTGTGATGTGCAGGGGTGAACACGGGTCTGCAATGACAAGAGGGTTCACTACTCCCCACTCACTGTTTCAGCCCATGTACTGCTAAGATCCTCTGGCCTTTGCACAGCTGTCCAGGTGGAGAGACTGGAGCTCAGTCATTGGGACGTAGCCGTGGTCACAGAGCTGCTGCCAAAGGCTGGTGGTCCTCAGTCCTTCAGGTCCCCTGTGCAGGTCACATGCCCCTGCCACTTGAGCTGCACTCAGAAAGCACTTTCCTCACTGTCAAATGCAACATACAAGGCAGTCCCACCCACATGTCCATTAGGGATAACATGCACAGGCAAGGTCAAGGGTGGGGGTGGCTGGGCCGGGAGCAGCGTCCAGTGCTGGTTTCTGGATTTTAACGCTGATCTTCTGCAGGTGTCCTCCCAAACCCAGTCCTCTTCTCTGGAAGTGCTCAAGTAGCTAAGGTATAGTCTCATCTGTAGAGGGTGGTGCTGTCCTTATAAACACACACACACACCTCATTGATACACCCTCTACTGTGGACACATGTGTACATGGACACACATATGTACACAAATGCTTGTCATACACACAGGCACATGTCGATAGTCTGAAACAGTGGTTCTCAACCTTCCTAATGCCGTGACCCTTTAATACAGGTCCTCATGTTGTGGTGACCCCCCAACCATAAAATGATTTTCGTTGCTACTTCATCACTGTCATTTTGCTACTGTTATGAATCGGGCGACCCCTGTGAAAGGGTCATTCGACCCCAAAAGGGGTCATGACCCACAGGTTGAGAACTGCTGGTCTGATAGGACACTCACCAGACTGACAATGGCGGTGGGCTCTGTGATGGAAGGCTGTAGCCATGGCTGTTGGGTGACGGACAGTCAGTCCTGACTCTGAACGACTCTCGGCCCAGTAGAAAGAAGCACCCGTCTGTCCGTGCCATGACAGTTGTCCCCATGTGGGAGCCACTGTTGCAGCCCCTGTGTCACTCTGTCTCATGGAGGACCTCCCTCCACTGTAGCAAGCATGGCGTCCTTCTCCAGGGACTGGTCTCTCCTGCTAACAGGTCCAAGGACATGAGACAAAGGCTCTCCCTCCTTGCCTCTGAGGAGCACTCTTCCAGGATAGATCTGTTTGTTCTTTTGGAAGTCCGTAGTACTTTAACTTTCTCCACGAACACCACAGTGTATATGCACCGATTCCCCGCCGGTCTTCCTTGTCAATGGCCACTCTTCGCATGCACGTAAGGCGATGGAGAACACCATCCCTTGGGCCAGGTGTACCTTAGTCCTCAAAGCACCATTCTTGCCTTTCAACACTTTGAAGAGGTCTTGGGAAGTAGATTTCCCTAGTGCAATCGGTCATTTGATAATCTCGTGGCCACTGCTTCTGTGAGCATTGATTGTGGTGGTTAATGGGAATGCCAGCCTTGTCTACAAGATGTTTTTGGCCTTACAGCAAGGATCCATGTGCATGAAACCTGTTTCATTTGACATATGTCTGGAGTGAAGAGAATGTTGACAGATGACCAGGCTTATCAAATGGTGGAAAGCCAGGAGGTGGTTGTACAGACAGAGGCCTGCTCTATACTTTGCTGTTGGGCCCAGCACATGCCCATCAGGAGGGCATTCTTGGTCACGGGTGTAGCAGTCGCTCCCTCTGGGGAGGCACTTCATTCTTTCTGATGCCAGTGTGCCTGCTAGTGGGGGAGGCAGACACGTAGCCAGGCCCAACTTTCAAAGTAGGGAGGAAGTGGAAAACGGAAGCGAGAAGATCCCGCCATTGCGACCACACAGCATGATATATAATTGTATAAATAGCAATCTATCATTGTCCCATCCAGTGTCTAGTCCGGAGCCCTGCAGTGGTGGCAGGGTGGTGGTTATGCGTTGGTCTGCTAACCACAAGATCAGCTGTTCAAAACCACCAGCCGCTCAATGGGAGAAAGACAAACTTTCTACTCCTGTAAATAGGTACAGTCTCAGAAACCCACAGGGACAGTTTTCTCCTGTCCTGTAAGGTCGCTGTGAGTCGGACGGAACCTGAGGGCAGGGAGCGTGTCTACTCTTACGGTTTAGCAACTAGTTTGGCTGTAAAGTGACTGCCCTCTTGGCAGAGACAGGGGCATGGCGATGCGTCAGGCAGGTCACAGAGGGGCAGGGAGGCCTGCGCAGGACGGCCTTGCTGCTGTTCAGGACCCTCCACAAACATCAACTGAGGCTGGAAACTAGGCTCCCGAGTCCATGCGCTCCTGCTTCGGGTTCATGGAACCTGATGCTCGAGAGTCCACCCCAACTCAGAAGGAAAATGTGTCCGCTGGAGGCACATCTGCAGAGGGAACCGGCATCTTTCCCCATGCACATCCCCACCCCCAATTTCCTCAAATCAGCAAGCACTTTGTCCCTTTAACAACAAATCTAACTCAACGGAAAATGAGTAAAGGCCTTTATCTGCTTTCAAATTATGAAGTTAGAACGTGAGCGTTACACACACACACACACACACACACACACACACACCCCGGTGAGCAGCCTCGGCTTTGTGGGGTGTTGTTTGGGCTCTGTCCACTGCAGGCCGTCGTCACGTGGCCTGTAAGGAAAGGGAGCGTTGTTTCTGTGAAAATTCCATGGTTGTGTTTTCTTAGGCTCAGTTCCTGACCTCTTGGTTTAATAAAGGCTCACGGTTCCTCTGTGGGTGCTGGGAGAACACCCACATTTCCCCCTGGGCTGTTTGTACCCCACTCGCACAGCCTCCTGTCTGCTCATGGTCATCTCCCTGTAAAAGGGCCCGTTCAGGGTGCACACAGTTGCAGGGCATTGGAGGTGAATAAATGAAGGTTTGTAATCACCTGAGGTAGAAATCCATTTTATATAAACCCATGGTGTGTATAAGGCAAGCAATACATCTGTGTATGTCTATGTATCCCAATTATAAGGTATACTAACCATTTAATGATTTTATTTCATGATGCAATAATACATACCCATATATACATAAAATGTGGATATGCATCGATATCTATAGCTACACATGAAGCATACTCATTGTCAATTCTAACTCATAGTGACATAGTGACCCTACAGGACAGATGAGAACTGTCCCTGTCTGTTTCTGAGACTGTAGACCCTCATGGGAGCAGAAAACCTCATCTTCCCCCCACAGGTGCCTGGTGGCTTCAAACTGCTGACCTTGGGATTAGCAGCTCATTGCAGATCCCCCTATGCCCCCAGGCACACATGTTCTCTCTCTCTCTCTCTCTCTCTCTCTCTCTCTCTCTGTAATACTATGACAAGCCTTTCTACTTGCCCTTGTGTGTGCCATGCATGTATATATATAATCAAATGCTCTATGGTGTCATACCACAGAAAGAAATATATGCATACTTTAGCTGAACTATTACACACACACACACACACACACACACACATAGGCTTGTCATAGTATTACAGAAACTGTTAGACATGCACATTCAGTGAGAAGCTACTGCTTCTAAGCAGCCAGGTCTGCACACTTCTGAAGGCACTGTTTCCATCTCTGTAACCTTTCCCTAAGAAGTCTGCACTCTTAGATTTACACCACTTCAAATAACACCTTTGGCATCCTCTGGGGACTCAAATTTGCTCCATTTAAACGTTCTTTGTGACACGGGGCTTAAAGACAGCCTGAAGAGCCTTGGCAGGGCCGGGGCCATGGGGGGTGGGGATGGGGTGGGGGTGCAGGGTAAGGTTTTCCAGTGCAATTCCCCTGGAAGCGTATTTGCAGGCCTTGAAGAGCAAGCAGGTGCGGCACCATGGGGGAAAGCAATGTTCTTGGCTTTTTTCTCACTAATGCTGTTTCCCATGGTATTAAAGCATCTTGCTAATGACACCCACAATGGCACTGGGTCCCCCTGACACGGTCTCCATGGTCCCAATAACCCGTTGGGCTGAGCTATCTGCCTGGGGTCAATTGAGCCAGCAGATCCCCTTAGAAGCCGCTGTTCTGTTTGTACCTGCTTCTCTGCAGGATCCATAAGGAGGCTGAGGCAATTGCAGTCGGACCAAGGAAATGTGTCTGCAGCCATCCATTGATTCCGTGTTCGTGAGCAATGGCCCCAGGCCCATGTCGACTGGAACTCTGGCTTTCCCATCCTGCATGCGTGCGTGAGTGTGTTTATGTGTGTTGTGGGTGCAAAAGTTGTCCCACATTTTCCACTGGGGCCAGGGAGAGTTGCTGTCACTGCTCTTTGTGAAATACACCGCCACTGGAGTACATCGTACTGAAAGTCAGACCGCGTGCGTGTATGTGCATCTATCCACAGCTCTTCCTCGCCTCTGTTCTCAGAAAACAACCCAGTTGAGGTTCACATCCTTTTGCAGCAATCTCATTTGCAAGTTTCAACCAGGAGCCCAGGTTTCTTAGAAAGGAGAGGTGACATTGGGCTTTATGTGTGTTTTTTAATTAACACAGACAGAGAGAGCTACATGTGATCGAGATACAGCTCAGATTCAGTAAAGCACTCATGCTTCTCCGCACGCCTTCTGAGGGCACGATGCGCAGCCTCCAGGAGCTGAGGAGGGTCTCAGTTCCCCCCAGACCAGCTCAGAGGCCTGCCTGCCCCCACCTCAGAGAAGCTGGAGAAGGCAGGGCACTCCTGGCGGTGAGGGTAAGCTTACTCACTGACACCCCCTTGATTCTGACTCCTAGTGACCCAGAGAACAGGAGAGAAATGCCTTCAGCATCTCTGAGCCTGTCATTTTTTCTCTGCAAGCCGCATCTTTCTCCTGCAGAGCGACTGGTGCTTTTGAACTGCTGCCCCGTGGTGAGCAGCCCAGTGGGGAAGCCTCTACGCACCAAAAGGACTGTTCAGTACTCCCGCCCAGCTTCCGCCAGAGCAACTGTGTGCGCCTCACTCCTGGGCCCAGTGCCCTCTGTCCAGCGTCTTCTCTTCTCCTAAGCACACCAGCCAGGAAACCAGGCCCACGGAGCTGGTGAAAGAGTGGTTTTTGTGTTGGGCTGACATTCACAAGGCTGTCAGTTCAAATCCAACATCTGCTCCCAGGGAGAAGGATGAGGCTGTAGGTTCCCGTCCACATGCATAATCTCAGAGACTTCTGTCCTCAAAATGTGCTCTGAGTCTGAACGCCTGGAAGGCAGTGGGTTGGCAGCTACGGTGTGGTCTCAGCCTCTCTCGATCACAGTGATTAAGACCCTGGTTCCTAACAAGGTCAGGACTGTTTGGCACGGTTCTCAACAGAGTGGTTTGATACTCATTGCAAAACATTAAACTTCTTTTTAATCTGTTTAGAAAATCTGTCTGTATTGCCAATATGATTGTAAACAACTTGAAAATCTTAACCAGAAGAGGAGAATCATATTTTATTGTTGCTTTGTGAGCATCTTTACGTTTGAACATGAGGAACCTGGTGGTGCTGTGGGTTTGATGGTAGGCAGCTGGCCAAAGGTCCATGGTTCAAACCCACTCTGTGGCGAGGAGGAGTTGTCTTCCTGCATAAAGATGTACATGTCAAAACCCAGTAAAGGGGCCTCTTGAGTCCGAATTGCCTGGAAGGCAGTGCATTCCGGTCAAAGTCAAACTGTGAGTCATAGATGTTGCTTTGTGGGCACAAGTGCACCGGTCGACCTGTAGCCCACGAAAAAGGCCTGCCAAAATGTGGTAAGATTGATAGAATAGTGAACAGCTCAGTTTTCAGTTTACATTT
Organism: Echinops telfairi; assembly: GCF_000313985.2. Classification (NCBI taxonomy): domain Eukaryota; kingdom Metazoa; phylum Chordata; class Mammalia; order Afrosoricida; family Tenrecidae; genus Echinops; species Echinops telfairi. Next base: position 61,036,994 of record NW_022111300.1, on the reverse strand, counting down.
GAAAATTTAGACACTTGTAATTTCCTAAGTGAATTCGTTCTAGTTTTACCTACAAACATGTCACATTTTTGCAAATTAAGATGGGTTCCAATATAGGAAAGGAATTTTACAAGTTTGCTTAAAAAATCCATTGTGTTTTAATTCCCTTTTGCCATAAACTTTTTGGATCCTCTTTGTGCATGACAAACTTAATATATCCATTTTATTATCTGACAACATCCTTTCATATTCAAAATATATGATCATTTGAAGCATATGATCCAGCTAAATCTAGACGTCCAGGTATAGATTTTATTCACAGTTAGAAACTGCTATTTCTGACTAGAATGGAGGGATGAAGCGTTCTCTGGGATACTGACCATGGCTCAGTGGAAACGAGTCAGAGTCAGCCAGTGACCATGGAGGTTTCAGAACCCAACCCAGGGAACCAGACAGAGTTGGTTCTCAGGCTGTGTGAAGACTTTGATCTTCGACAGCGTGATTATGAACATGTGTTCAAAGCAAAAATCAAACTCCTGCCTTTGCGTCGCATCTGACCCATAGCTTTGTTTAAAACCTGCCCCTTGTCAAAGCAGCGTGTGTAGGTGGATTTAGGCAAATTTTCATAAATGTCAGGTACGACCATGTGGAGATGCACTTGGCAATATGTAATAGAATATTTCTGACTCAGGAATTTCCATTCCTAAAAACAACATCCTGAGAAACTCTTACATTCAGATGGGCACCAGAAAGCTATGTCAGACAGACATAACTTGGGGGCGAGGGTCAAACAAATGCAGTAATTACAAAAATTGTGGCATTTAAAAGTACATTCATGATAAAATACAATATGTTTATTTTATGCAGTGAGCTGGATTTTTAAGCATCGAACTCAAAGGTGCAATATTGATTATGAAATAATGAGCACATGTCTTTGTGCAAAAGGCTAGAGAAAGAAACAGCAGCTTTCCCTTCCTGATACGGTCACACGTTGTGGAAACCAAACCAGGGCTCGAAGGAACAGGTGGCTGGCTGACTGAGGCAGCTACCCAGGGGAAGGCCGGGGACTCAAGACGTCAACACCGTCTTCTTCAAGCCACAACCCGGTCAACAAAAAATGCGTTTGTCTTTTGCCCCCTTTCAGTCTGTGCTTTGGCACGTCTTGAGAATATCAGGAAGATTGAACTTTTCGGGGTGGTGTGATAAATGTCGGTCTTCGGTTCCGAGCAGCCAGAATGAATTCAGTTAGGAACGTTCTCATCTACTTCATTCCCGGAGGACGCTCTAGTGGCAGAGTGAGTTACTGGTTGGGCTGCCAAGTGCAAGATCACCAATTTGAATCCCAGGGAGAGCAATGTGGCAGTCCTCTGCTCTGAGGATGCACAGCCTTCTACCCTTCCCCGTGGGTGCCCGTGGGCTGAGGTTAACTTGCTGGCACTGGATTTGGTTTGGTGTTTTGGGCACTTCATCCATCACCGAGTTTCTTTTATGAGATTGAAAGTCCGTTTTGGATTCAGGATGATTGTCGTGAAAACTTCACAACCCAATGGTGCCCAGAGGTGACGCCACAGCTGGAGACTAAAGGCAGTTCAAGGCGTGTCCAGAGATAGGCTTGAATGATTCCATCAGCAGTCAGTCCTCAAGGCTGACCCTCAATCTGCTGCCTGAGCCTGATCACATCTTGTCTTCCTCCTGAATCTATACCATCTGTAGGGTCTGTTGGCTGAGGGATTGTGGGAGTTGAAAGACTTACGCTTCCCTGCTCTGGGATCAGGATTCAGTCATTCATAGGATTGTCTCCCAGCCCCAGTCATGCCACCAGAACCCGGGACGTAAAATCTCGGTCACGGAGGGAGCTCCTGTGGGATTGCCCTGTGGAGGTCCCTCCGCTATTAATTTAATTCCAAGAAGCCATGGAGATGTCCCCAAGGGTGAGAGTAGGGAAGAAGGACCCAAGACTGGGCCTGTTCCGCCTGAGCAACAGGACAGAGGAGGAGGCTCCAGGGTGACCTCAAGTGGGTTTGCTCCCAAAGGGAGTGGGCTGCTTGCCGCTGACTCAATCCCAGAAGACTCCACACCGATTTGCTGTCCCTTGGGGACCAAAGAGAGCTTGTCAGTTGGGAGCCGATGGCTTCTAGTGTTCCCACTCGGAGTTCCTGCTCCTGGGGGCTTCCTTTGGGCCGGCAGTCAGTTACTGGAGTGTTAAGTAGAAGATACGGCCAACTTCTACAATGTGGTATTGTTTTCCCATCCAGCTATCAAGCGCTGCACGCGAGATTGCCGGTCAGTTCTGGCTTGTCCATCGTTACCCAGAGTGTCTGTGTCCAGTGCCGCGGGACCAGCCCTCGCAGAAGCCAGGCACTCACAGGCTTCCTTGGTCCTGCTCTGCTCCCGTTCTGGCCTTTGTTACTATGAAATGATGACACACACTGGTACTCCTAATCACGTGCTCACTGAGGACAGACCCTTATTATGCAGTCACCCCGTGGCACCTCTGCCAAGGAGGATGCTTACTCAGGACCTCAGTCTCCCCTAGCATCGTCGCCCCTCTATCTGATGGCTGCACACCGCAGCATCGCTGTATCGAAGGAACTTACATGTGTAAGCAAAGCAGATAAGAAAGCTAAGGGATCTGCAGATACAATGTTGTTGCCTTCAGGTGCCTCGAAGTCCATTTCGACTCATCACAACTTTCCACACAGCAAACAGGACACTGCCCAGCCCCAAGTCATCCTCAGAATCTCTGCTCAGAACTCAGAGCTGCTGCCGCTGTCTCCACCCACCACTGAGCCCGGCCTCTGTTTTCACTGATTCCCTGCTCTGCTAAGCATGACGACCTCCAGGCACTGGTCCCTCCAGAAAACACGTCCAAAGTAAAAGAGATAAAGTCTAGCCACCTTTGCTTCTAAAAGAGAGTTTTATTTATTCTGTTAGAAGCCCATGTTATATTTAATATTTGTCACCAATACCATCATTGAAAGGCACCAATTATTCTTTGATCTTTATTGTTCAACATTCTCAGGCATATGAGGCAATTGAAAATTCCAGAGTCATGTACTTAATATGTATTTTTATCTTTATAGAATTGTCCAGAAATCTCTGGAACATTCTAGTCTTCTGCCAGACTACAGGTTGGAGGAAGCATTTTCCTGTGAGTATTGTCCTTTTCCTTAAGGAATAGTTAATATTTGGAGAATGATGACTCACTGGCTATATAAGAAAAATATCAACAAAAGAAGGGGAACGTTTAGAGCAAATATGAGGGGTCTTCAAAATAGAGTAAGAGATGAACTTTTTCACAAACTTTTTAAAGATACCTAGTATTTAATTTATTTGCTGAAAATGAATGAAAGAAATCCATCGCTTGCCAGATGATCAACCCTGACTCCAGACGACCTTGAAGGACGGGGAGACCTGCTCCACTGGGTCTCCAAGGCTGTAGCCTTGCAGGAGGCCGATGTCTGCATCTTTCTCCTGTGAGGTTGCTGAACCTCTCAGTGACCCATTTGTTGGATAGTTTTAAAACTCTGCCACCAGAGTTACTTAACTGAAAACAGGATCCAAAGATCAAATAAATATTTTCAGTCTGTGAGATTTCAGGACGTTTCCCAAACGATTTTGCTCAGTAGGCCAATCAAAATCCTTCTTGAAAGAAAACACAGTGTGAGACATGTCAATGCCTACCTGAACTTTCTGGTAGTTAAGTCCTCAGGCAATCTCCTGATTTACGTCTCCAGGTAATAGAGGGTCTTTTCTGACTGAATGTTCTCATCAGACATGAAGCCAGTCTCTGGTATAACTCCCTCTTCCTCTGTGTAATTTCTGCTGAAAAGCGTAAAGAGTAGCTAATTATAATTATTAGTGAATTTCCGATCCCCAGTTTTATGTGGCTTTTAAACTAAGGTCTTAGGAAAATTGCTTACTGTGAGACAACATTGATCAAACCCAGAATTTTTGGAAAAGGGGTCTTCCTGTGGTCTTTCCTGAGTTCTCTAGGAAAGTCAAATGTCTATCCCCCACCTCCATCCAGCAAGACCCCAGGCCGTCTGCAGGGAAATCATGCCCACTCATCTACCACCAAACAAACAAACAAAATAAAAAACAAACCCATGACCATCAATTTGATTCCAACACATAGAAAACCTTCCAGAATGGAAGCAGGAGGGCTGTTGCCTAGGCTTGCTGAGGCTGTAAGACGATAGGAGCAGAGAGCCTCCTCTGTCGCCGAGGGGCAACCTGGTGGGCTTGAACCAGCCACTTCTGTCAGCAGCTCAACACTTAACCCACTTCACCATCAGGGGTCCCACCAGCAGAGAGAAGGTTCAGACACAGAGGGTTGTGGATGCTTGCATTCTTTGTAAAGCACTTCTTTCCTGCCCCAGCCCTGTCTGAGCTGTGCAGCCCAGAGAAGTCTGACCTTGCGCTCACACTGAGCACGCACTCCTCCCTCCAGCCCCGCGCAGATGTACCTGCACAGCCCCTCCACAGAGAGAGGGCCGGGCACTGGAGCCCGGTCACCTCGAGCTGCGCTGGTTTTAGTGCCATCACAGAATTCTAATTTCACGCACCCTGGGGTGACAGGCCATAGAGTGCGCTGTCAGCACCGAACGTCTAAAATTAGTGTGCAGGGTCTCGCTGAGAAGCTATTTGAGTAGCTGGGCACATCGGTGTCATTAAGGAAGTGGGTCACCATGAGTGCTGTTTTCAGGTAGGTCAGCAACATCCCCGAAGAAGGCAGGACTTTCTGTAGAGAATCTAAATATATAGAACCGAAAAAGAAAACGTGGTCCTTTTTCTCATCACTCTGAAATCCTGGGCAAAGGGTCGGTGGATGGCAGGGCAACTGTACATCTGCAGCTCTCCTGACGTGGTCTCTGAATGGCACTAGCCCCCACGCTGCATCTCACTGGAGGTGCCCTACCGGGGTGGGTGCAGATTCTCCTATACTTGCTGGCTCCACCCTCCCTGCTCAGGACAAGTGAAAGAAGCAACATTCGAGAAGAGTTGAGCCCAGAGATCCCGGATGGGCCGGCTGTGAAGTATTCACATTGGGGCTGCAGAATCTAAAGGGAAGGGTAAAGATTAGGTACTTGCACCGTGTTACCCTCTGATGAGAGCACCATAAAACTTCCTTGCAAGACGTTGAACTACCTTACAAGACATTGAACTACTTTGCAAAATGTGGAGCCACATCAAATAAACAAGCACAAGAAACTCCACTTAAAATACATATATATATAATGTAATATTGGGACCCAGGCCAACACTTGCATCAAAGAAGCCACCACAAAAATGTGAGACCCCCTGATAAGACCGGGCTGAGACCCGGCCGAAGCCCAAAAGCTAGCCAAGCCACCTAAAGCCTGGAGAAACCTGATAAGACTTGACTGGGACAGTGAGAACGTCAAAGAACTGGCCAACATGTCCATTTAAACCCAGGTAGAGACACTGACCTTTAGAGAGCTAGGAACCAAGGAGACATCAACTCCTGCTCTCTCCAACTCTACCTGGGGTGAGTACACCGATGAGGCAATGCTGATTGGGACTATGGTGCTAATATGAAATATGTGAGAAGTGTTATTATTATGCCTTTATGCTCACAGTTGTTACTCTGCCCTTATGCTTATAGTTGTTTGCCCTTAGTAGTTTGAGTAATATTTTAGATTGTTTGATGTGTGTTTGCAGTGAATAAACCGAGCATTCGAAAATGTCTAAGAGCGTTAAGTAATTATTGATCGCGCCGCTCATGACACCCTCCCACCCCGCCACAAAAATCCATCTGAGCACATTCACACGCAGTTCAGGGTGCAGGAGGAGGCACACCTCTCACAAGTGCTCTTGTTCAGAACCGCAAAGCTGAGTTCTTGAATTCTTGGGGAGTACCTAGCCTTTGGTCTAGACTAGATGGCTGCCAACCGTAATGTCAACAGCAGAAGGTGAGGGAGAAAGCGTGGGGGGTTGCAGTTGGATAGAAGTAGACATGGACTCGTCGGCACAGGGGAGACAGGGAGACGTTGACTGTGGATCCGAGGAAAATGAACCTTTGACGTCTCTCTTCTGTTCTCCGCTCATCGTGATGTGGTCTGTCGGTCCGGTGCTGGTGATTTTGATTTCTTGCATCGAGCTTTAATCGTTACTGAAGGCGGCAGTCCTTGGTCTTCATTGGCAGGTGCTTCAAGCCCTGCTCTCTTTCAGCACCAAAGTCGGGCCATCTGCAATAGAAGACTGCTCTAAACCTTCTCCCAATCTTGATATCTTGTTCTTCTTTACACAGTCCAGCTTCTCTGACTATTCGCTTAGCATACAGATTGAATGAGTATGGTGAGAGGAGACAGCCCCGACCCATGGCTTCCCTGATTTTAAAGTAGGCAGGGCTCCCGTGTCTGTTCTGAAGGCACCTCTTGGTCCTGCACAGGTTCCACATGAGCATGATGAAGTGTTCTGAAATTTCTGTTATTCTCCAAGTTATCCATAGTTTATGATCTGCACAGTCAATTAAACACAAGTAAACAACTTTCTGGTGTTCTATGCTCTCCACCACAACGCATCTCACACCAACAATGATGTCCCTTTTATCACATCCTCTTCTGAATCCAACTTAAATTCTGGAAGCTCCCTGTCAATGTACTTGTGTAACATTTGTGGGATTATCTTCAGCAAAATTTACTTGCAAATGGCATTGTTTGATACTTTACTCCATTATTCGGGTCCTCTTTTCTTTAGGGTGAGCACAGATATGAAGCTTTTCAAATTGGTCGGCCAGGTAGCTCCCTTCCAAATTCTCTGCCGTTCTTCTTCAGCTGTGGAAACATTTCAGTTGGTTTTCCTTCAACTCTTGGAGTCTTGCTTCTCACCAATGCCTTTACTGCAGCTTGTAATTCTTCCTCCAGGACCATTGGTTCTTGATCATATGCTACTTGTTGAAATGTTCCGATGCTGACCTGTTCTCTTGGTATAGTGGCTCTATGTACGAAGAGCTTTCATCATCTTTTGAGCATTCCTGCAGTATTTTGCCTATGGAATCCTTCAATATTTCAACTCGAGGATTGGGTTTTTTTCAGTTCATTCATCTTAAATATTCTAAGCATGTTATTCCAGTTTTGGCATTCTAACTTCAGACTTATGCACATTTTATTATCCTATTTTACTTTGTCTTCTCAAACTGCCCCTTTAAGCTTGTTCAGCTATTGTAGCTTCATATATTCTTTCATTTTCTTAAGTTAGTCTGCATCAAGAGCAAATTTCATTCTCTTTTGACATTCACACTGATCTTTTATTTGTACCCTGTTTTTCCCCACATATCAAACAATTTAATAGTTTGATCACCTTAAGGAGAGCTGTGCAAGCATCACTATCAGCTTTTCATAACATCTTCTTTTTCCTCATATTTCCTGTTGTTAGCTCCCAGTTTCTCCCAGCCATCCCTGCCATGCCCCTAGGTAATTATGAATTTGGCTAATGTCTCCACAGATTTATATATCCTGGATTTCCTATATGGAAAGTCATACAAAACAAGAAACCAAAAATCCAATCATAAAGACAACATATAATAAAGAAAATGCTCAGTCTAAAAGAAAATAGAAGATGTTGAAAACTGAAACAGCATTGGGAGATCAAATGAAAAGTTGTTACATATTAACTTAATTTCATTGGCCACAGTTGACTTTACAATGCTCTGTCCGATAGCAAGGCTGTTTAGATCCCTGGACTGTGGTCATAGGAGATTCACCAGAGGCTTAATCCATATGGGGACCCTGCAAATGGATGTTGGGCTTCCAGTGTCATCTGTAGCCTTCTGCAAACAGGGTGTTCAGAATTTAAGCTCTGATACATTCCCTCTTCCAGATCTGGAGTTTATTGTTTCTTTCTTCAGGTGTGATGTTCTCTATGTTGCCCCACAACTCATTAGGTCTTCTTTTACTCCTGTTCAATGGGTCATCTCTTCTTGAAAGCCAAGTAGAATATACTCAAGGTTGTATTTTGACTCTGCTGGCCTTGTTTAATGTTCTTCGACTTCACTCTGGACTTACCGATGAGCAATGAATAGTCTGTTCTACAGTATTCCCCTGGCCTCACTTTGGATGCTAATATCGAGCTTCTCCTGTGTCTCTTCACACCAGATTAGCCAAACCAACTTGCTGCCATAGCATTGTGTTGATTCACTATGGTGCTGATGAAGCACGTTGAAAATATCACAGATTGCTGAAAGAACACACAAATCTGTCTGGGGAAAGTACACAAAGCTAGCCTTCATCCCACCTACTGTCTATATAGTATCAGGATAGACCAGTCCCTGAAGAAAAACCATTATGTTTGGTACAATGGAGGGTCGGTGCAACGGAAGACGCCTGCTAGGGAGCTGGATTGACACTGGGGCTTCCACATGGGTGCAAACGAAAGGACAATTATGAAGATGATGCAGGACCGAGGTGCGTTTTGTCGGTTGCCCACAGGCTCCCTGTGAGCCAGAACCAACTCGATGACCGCGACCAGCAGCAGGCACAGGTAGACAGGACGCGTTTGGGAGAAGGAGCAAAGGAACAGGCAGGAGGGATGCACTTTGCCCTCCTTCATCTTGTTCCTGCTGCGGAGACGTCGGCACTCCACGGGCCACTGTACCACGTCTCTGTGCTCCTTTTCTACTCACCTTGGGCACAAGGTCAGGAGAGACCAGTCCCTAGAAAGGAACATCCCACTTGGTCCAGTGGAGCGTCAGTGTCAATGAAGGATGCTTCCGATGGGACGGGGCGACACAGTCCCTGCACCAATGGACGCAAACTACTAAGAATCATGGCGATAGCCCAGAACCGGCGACACTTCCACGGCCACACCTGAGGCCCCCAGCGTCCACTCCGGTAGAAGCAGCAGTAGTACTGCTCCAGTGTGCAGGCTAGGACGTCCTGGTTTTCCAGGCTCCCAGAAATGAGGACTGACCTCTCCAGGGAAATCTGTGAGGAGGATGGGAAAGCTCCCCCCACCCCCCACCACCACCCCCTGCTTTTTTCTGAGTGTTTATTGCTTGGATTTAGATCCAGTGAAATTTACTAAAATTTAAATAATGAAACATGGCTCTCTAAGATTGAGTTTCTTTTTCCTCCTTTTATTACAATGACATTTCTAAAAGTAATTGACGATGCATTTTATAAACTCCCCAATTACGTATTTACCCAATAGTCTTTAATTGCAGGCTGTCGCATAATTGCATAATTATGGACTTTTAGAAAAGTGTATTATTTACTCCATAGTCCCTAAGAAGCAGTTATGGACTGGTGTGCAATTGCATAATGAGGGATGGTGGAAGCGGAGGCTCTCCCCATGGTAAGAGTCTGTCATGTCGAGGTCTGCAGAGAAAGATCTCCTTCTGAACCACCAGCTGCTGGAAAGGTGGGGCACCGTCGCGCTCACCTGTCCGCTCAGCCTGCCAAAGAGCAGACAGCCACAGGGGGTCTTTGTGGGAGGGGCCTTGGACAAGTTTGTGTATCAGTAGGCTGAGGGCTAACAGAATGGTTCAGTGCCTCTTTGCCTCTCATGCACGTGCGGACCCCAGAGAAAGGTGCTGCCGATCGGAGTGAGGAGAACGATGTTCTCATGCTTCACCTCTTACAGATTTGTTGGACTCCTATAGATTCTATGTTTTTGAAAAAGTAATTCCTTACATATATCTGAGCATTTCATTTGTAAAAGTTAGTGTAGTGTGTGTATTGCGTTCAGATAGTGCCACGGTTCAGCGTGGGTGGGACAGGCCATGGTAGCTAGGATCATACCTGGCCGTGGCTGCCATACTAAGTACTGCAGCGTGCTTGTACGGGACCCTCTCCTGATCCTTGGTTGGATCCAGGAGCCTCCAGTGGTGGACGCCCCATGCAATGTGAGTTACTTAAAGATAGTTTTAAAGTCCAGGGATACTGCCTATCAAGCCTAAGGACAATTTGGTCCCAGGTGAGCGAAGGCTACACTTTTTGTTATTTCTGTGAGAAAGGAAGTGTTAACTTTGAAAAGCAGAATTCAAGGAGGAGAAGGCAGGGACAAAGTGACCTGGTTAGTTTAAAACAGAGGAGACCAGCCGGCTCAGAGAGCGTGTACTGCCTCCTTCTATGTACTGGTGGGTTTGCAGAAATAACTACTCTGCTCCCAGGGGCCCAGAGTTCTCCTCACCAGCCACATCAGTTCCATTGGTCAAGGTCTGGCATGTAAGTCACCAGAAGGTTCTGGGTTCAAGACCACACAGAGGCACACTGGATGGAGGTCTTGGCAACCTTCTCTTGAAGATTCCGCCTATGGGGCCCAGCAGTGCTGGGGACCGGTGGGGTCAGCACGGGCCAGAGTCTGCTGGCAGCAGTGTTCTCACTGTGCGTGCTTTGGGCTTGGGTTGGTGACGTATGGCTTTTCCTGCAGCAGCCTTGTCTAAGGACGGTCCCACACCTCTGTGAGGGTTCAGTTCAACAAGGGGCCTGTGGTCATAGGATTCCGCAAACGCTTACCGTCAACAAGTTGTCACAGAGACTCGGGGGGTGAGCACACGCCCCTCCTTCCTCTAAGGCCCCAACACCATGCAGGAACACCTCTGGTCCCAAACTAGAACAACCTTCTTCGCGGCGTCTGCGAGTGGCCCGTCGGGAGGAGAGTCAGGCGATCCTGCCGTCTCTTCACTGAGCTGACTGCAAAGGCTGTGGCAGGCCTTCGTCACCCGCTTCAGGATCCCTCGCTTCTGAACCAACACGTGGGTGGAAAATACATAAATAGATGAGGGCGCATTTTGAACTGCCAGGGAGACATTTTCTGGAGGACCTTGCCCCTGATGGAAACAGTTCTGAACCCCGGGGCTCATCAGGCCTTCAGATGCTTTATTAAAGGCACCCTGAGAACTGATTGCAGGAATATCCTTATTCTGAAGCAGGAGAGATGGAAAAAGTACTGATGATGCCATCGGAGCAATTTACTGGGCCTCAGCATAACCTTTATGGCTCCCAGGTGAGCAACAAGAATCCGTATCAGATAGAAACCACCAGGCTGTCTGCCCACTCTCCCCCAGGCTGCCTGCCCACCTTTCAAGCGCTGACGCCTGCGCACTCATCTGGCTCCTGGCTGGAAGTGCTGGCAGTCAGCAGCACGGAAAATGAAGAGGCAAAACCAAAACAAGGATTAGCGGGACTGGAGTTCACCTCGGGACTTCAGAGGGACCATCTTGGCTGGCCTGCACATTAGGTAAATACATAGGCATGATTAAAGGAGCAAGGTTTAGAGTTTTTAATTAACATAAATTCACAACAGCTTGCCAGGAACCGCATCTTCACAGAGCCATCAAACCACGCTTATATTTGCAAAGATGCAGCAGAAACGACCCAGATGATCCCCCCCACCC
>NW_022111300.1:61003319-61025553 GCF_000313985.2 Echinops telfairi | reverse complement strand
CCCCCCACCCCCCCACACACAACGCGCCATCTCCCGCCACCTCTGGGGACCGGTGTCTCTGCTGTCATCTGTTGGAGCGGGTCTCTGGTGACCCTGCACATGTGGGTGCAGCCTGGCCCCCTCAGCATCCCTGTGGGTGAATGTTTGGAGAAGACCGCCAGATATTTTTGTGAGATATCTTGGGGTGCACTTGAATCCCCCACCTTTTGGTCAGCAGCCAGTCCTTACCTGTTTGGGCCTCCGACCTCCGTCTACTGAGGGGGGCTCTCCTCCTTTGCGCAGACCTGCTGTTTTGGCGATCCAGATGCGCCCCCACTGCACGAGAGCAAGTCCCGCCGTGCTTGTCGGACAGGAGCATGCTGGCCGTGCTTACTCCGAGAGGTGGGCTTGTTCTGATGACAGCCTGCGGCACGTCCGAGAGATGGTCTTCCCAAATCCCGTCATTCAGACCCCAATGCGTCTTCAGGCTTGCTCACTCACGCCAGCGTGATACGTGTTTAAGGCGATTGGAAGCACAATGGTTTGGGTCAGGGTCACCTCCGTCCTCATATTGTTATCTTTGTTTCTGAACAGTTTTTCATTTCTTTTCTTTTATGGATTATCAGTTGGGACTTTCCTCTGATGGAAACACACTTATTAATTGGGAGTTCATACACATATCATATCATTCCATAGTTCACATCAAGCAGAATTGCACAATTGCTGCCACAACCAGTTTCCAAACATTGTTTTTAACCTGGGATCCTTGACGTCATTTCCCTTTTATCCCCCACCACGGTTATTCTACTTGCTGTCCCTATAGTTTCATCCATCCTGGGTTCCATACACGAAAACACAGATAGAACGTATAAGACACGTCATGAGGGTGACTTCTAATGACATAACACCTCTGAGATGCACCCTGATATGAACAAACTAAACAAAGTACAGAAAATGCTGAAAACCAAATCAGGTACAGCACACGTCAGAGGAGGGATCAACCGACAACGCTTTAACTGTTTGAACCACACTGATGCCTTTGATCTTTGATACGCATCTCTCCCGTGCACTCTGATGAGTCACGGAATGCAAACACCTTGATCTGATGTGCAAGCTCCACATAAGCTCCCAGGAAAAGTGTGAACAGTCCTCGTCAGCCCTTTTATTCTTTGCCTTTTCTTGGCTTTGGCTTCTTTATATTCTAGAGCAGCGGTTCTCAACCTGTGGGTCGAAAGAGACCCCTTTGGGGGTCGAATGACCCTTTCACAGGAGTCACCTGATTCATAGCAGTAGCAAAATTACAGTGATGAAGAAGTTTATGGTTCGGGGGTCACTAAACATGAGGACCTGTCTGAAAGGGTCACGACATTGAGAACCACAGCGCTCTGGAAGCTCCAGGGCCTCTTCTGATGCCCATGTGGGTCATTGCTTTGCTTTTGTCTTCTTCTTAATGTGCGGGCTCCTTGCTGTCCTCCCACGACCATCCGCTCATCAGGCCTCCAGGCATCAGCAGTCAGCGCGCGGAAGCAGTTCTGGAGGGTCTCGAGCTTCGGTGAGATACACTCAAGGTGGTACTTCAGCTGTCCTGGGCTTGCTTTAATTGTTCCCACTTCAACTCGATCTCCATGTGAGCAATCGACAGTCGTTCTGCAGCCGAGCCCTGGCCTTGTTCTGACTGCTGGTATTGAGCTTCTCCAGAGTCTCTGCCCAAGATGTAGCCAATTGGATGCCCGTATATTCCATCTGGCGGGGCCCACCTGACTTGTCGCTGGTTAGGTTGCTAAAGAAGAGCGCTTGCCCTGAACGTGCCCTTGGCCTTGCAGAGAACTCCGCTGTACACTGTGAGCCCTGCTGCTGTGTTGACCACGTGGGCCAGGTTCCCGCCCCTGATCCTTATCCTTCCTTCCCAGTCTCACCTCCCATCACCAGCAGTGGCTGGGGCACCGTGGCAGCCAGCTCCATCAGCTCAGACTGCAGAGGTTGGTAAAACAATTCCTTCCTTTTATCTTTGGAATGAAAGGTTGGTGCATAACTTTTTGTAAATGCTTGTATCAACTGGTCTTCTCTGTAGGTGCATGAAAACCAGTACTTTACCAGAGACAGCGTGGTATCTCAGGATAGAGCTCAATGGTTCTTTGTTGGCAATGAACGCAGCCGGGCATTCCCAGCTCTGGAGGCTGTGATGAGAAGGTTTGAGTCTGATGTGGTGCACAAAGGCGAAGGGGAGGGTGGAGTCCAGCCTTGCGATCAGGAGACTGCCCGATGGCATCGTCTTGGAGGCAGGGCGTTTAGAAGAGTAGCTGCAGAGAGCAAGGCCTGCCTTCTCTCCCCCTGCTGGCCCTGGGAGCCACTGGTCCTGCGGGTTCCTGCAGATCCTGCACCCCAGGGACTCTGCACCCCCAACCTGTGATCTCCCCACTTGGCCTTCCTGCTTCATCTGCCAGGAGCTGCGGGGGGCTGGACTCACGGGTTACCCTGGGCTGAGCTGCTGGCCTGATAGAAATCGATTTCTCAAATACGTGTGCATATCCTGCAGTTGTTTCTCTAGAAAATCAGCCTCTCACACACCCGTGTGAGTGTCCACGTCAGCGTGGCCGATGGAGCTCCATGCGGAACTTAGAGGAACGAGTTCGGAATGAGAGAAACACAGGGAGAGCGCTTGTCATGATGGCGTGGCCACCAGCGAGGGCCCAGAGAAGGAGCTGCGACCCTTGCTCTGTCTGATGAGGTCCGGCCGCCCCGGAGGAAATCCAGCCTTTGAGAATACGTGGGTGGTGATCGGGGGTAACCCGGTCAATGCAGTCTGAGCGTCAGTCATCTTTCTTGAAAACACAGTTGTTGGCTCAATGCCATTCCCTGCTGCTGTGAGGATGTCCATCTTTAAAAGCGGAGTCACCTCAGAGTCAGTAAGGTGTGGTCACGAAGAACATGTGGGCTGGGGGCTTCAAACAGTGCGTAGGAAATCCCCATGGTCTTTTCCTTCAGGACGCTTGTGAACTTTCTGAAACCATTCACACATCTTCCAAATGTTAGCAACAGGAGCCCTGGGGGTCGACGGAAGATGAGCAGCTCAGCAAATTCACCATTCACACACACACACACACACCCGCCCCCCGGGGCTTAACAGGGTAAACCCTTTCATGGGGAAGGTGGGCTGTCGAGGCAGTGTGACCTGGAGCACGAAGGGCCAGCACCAGACACTGACTGAGACCCCACCTCAGACTGCCAACCCCCTGGAGAGCAGCCATGTGTCACGCTCACTGGGCCAGGGAGCCCTCGTAGAGCTGCATCTAACAGCCCTGGAAGTCACTGCCCGGAGAGCATCCCCCAGGATGCCGGCCTATTGAGAACCAGCAACAGACCCTTCCCTCAGGCCCATCGCCTTTCCTGGGTCTGGACCGCTCAGAGAGGGGGCTAGTCAGGCTTTCAGGCCCCCGACTCACCCCACACTGGGGAATCGGGCGAGTATTGACTGATCCTGGGACACAGAGCGAGGTACGCTGCTGGGCGGTCAGGTTAGAAGGCTTGTGGTGTCCAATTATGCCCAGTGAGGGCATCTAAATCTTCGCTAGTCATCACCCCATTCCGAGTCCAGCAGAGTCATTAAAACCCTGTTAGCCCACCGCCCGCCCCCTCCTTGTTTTATGGGAGGCCGTAGATCCCAGAGTTAATATCAGCATGCTTCATGGATTTTCAAATTTGTATCGGAAATAAGATTTGCTGCATGAGAAAGCAGTATGCTTCTCTGTTTGCACAGCAAATCTATAAGTATGCATCAGGCGCATCCCTCTCTGGAGTCCGGGTCACAGGAACTATCCTGGGACTTCCTTCCATCCACCCCACGCCCACTAGGCCCGGGCTCTGATCGCTCCAGCAAGTCAAATGTGCGGTCCCAGGGAACAGATCTGATTCCTCAAGTCCCACAATTATATTATACAAATGTGATATTATACCAGGAAAACAGAGTAGATGGGAGAACACGGTAATTTCAGATCATTAACAAATAGGCGTATGAAGATCTTAATGAACATGATTATCCGTTTGTAAAATAGTATGTAATACTATTACATACTGTTAGGTTCTATTTTTCAATTCCTATACCAACATCAGATGAATTAACCTAAATGCCATATTACTCTCATGCTTTTCAAAAAGGATTAAGATAGTGTTTCATAAAAAAGAAAATAGAGCAAGAAATCTAACCAAAATAGGGCAAATATGATCTATTCGGATCTTGATTTCAATGCTTCCGGATAGATGTCTTATGTACCACCAGGTTGTGACAAAACAGAGCCGTGAAACTGATTTCAGCACATAGTTACCCCGGAAATAAAGTGGTATCACTCCAATGTACCCCAAGTCTGTTCAAAACTCAGTGCTTGATGCGGCGGAAGGGGCTAGGTTGAACTTCTCTGCCTCTGTCTGTCTGTCTGTCACACACACACACACACACACACACACACACACACACACACACACACGGACATCACCGGGCTTTGCAGACTTCTTCTGCAATCTGCTTTCTTGGCTCACGGACATTTTTCCACATCAGCAAATGTGGACTTACATCCTTCTTGTTAATAGCAGGGTACTATAGATGTCCTCTAATTTATTTAACAGATTTCCTTTGATGAAGATTAGGTCGATTCCAATTTTCTCAAATATAAATAATGCCGCAATGAACACTGGTGCGTCTATCTCTTCCTGACATAGCTGATCAGTCCCAGTCAATGGGTCATTGTCAAAAGCTGGTTGTCAAGCTTACTTTAAGTATGGATAATGTCTGTGTGTCTCCTGGATCTGGCCGGAAAGTGGGTCATTGGGGTCATTGCCGTTCCGAGCGTGGAGGAAGGACGGTCGGTGTTGTCTGCTTTGGACGCTTCTTCCAGAAGCACAGGGCAAACAAGACAGGAAGGTTATTCCTATGTCTCGTGGCGCAGAGCATCTTTCCACGCCGCATTGGCCATCTGCATAGGCGTCCGGCTCATAGACAAGTGTTTACATGGCCATCTTTAGTCACACAAAATTGACTTTGTTTGAATATAATTGAGATGTCAGTGTCGATCTTGATACCATCATTTATGCCCCCCCCCCAACGATGAGTTTGAGACATGTCATTTTCATATAATACATTCTTAGGTGACACTCACATCTGGGCACCTTGCTCTGTCCACCTTGTGAGGGTCTGTTAGCCTTTGCACATGCCCTGTGCGCGTTAGTCCTCAGAAGGCCACGTCAGCCTCCCAATGCCCCCTTGTTGCCCTCCTCAGAGAATTAACGCTGTGCATCCTTGGACCCAACCTCTAACTTCTGGTTGACCTTGCTGTGCTATTAACTTTGGGTTTCTTCATCCTTCAGAGGCCCAATAAGAGTAGCTACCCCCAGGACTGCTTTCCTGTGAAGATTGAATGTCACAGAAAACAAAGGGTTACTCAGAATGCAAGCCACGGAGCGAACACTTCCAGGAGATAGGCTCCTCCTTGCTATCCAAACCCAGGTGTTCATCCAGAAACATAAGGGAGGCTGAGATGCACACTTCCCAGGTTCCCCACGTGGACACACCGGAGCTTTCTATGCTACACATGTGGATTCACGCAAGAAAGTTGGTGGCTGAGCCTGACAGTGCTGCCCTCTCAGTAGCACGGGGAACGCACCATTCCATTCACTCCATTTTGATCGTACATACCTGGAGACGGGGGAAGGCTTTTCTTCATAAGGGGTTGCTCCAGATTAATCTTGTATGTTTTCTGTTACACAGCACGTATTACCAGGGTAAATAAAAATGATTGCCCCACAATCATGTTGGCATTTGTGTTGTTCCACTCAGTCAGGCGACACGCAGCCTGAGCCCACAGGAGCAGGAGAGAACAGTGTCTGAGGGCTGGACAGGCTCACTGTTGTTGGCCTCTCTGCCTCTGCTCTTTCACCAGCGTCCGTCTGTCTCGCTGAGGGTGTTCCTCCTTCTCACGGACCCTCCACGTTAGCAAGCACGACGACCTTCTCCAAGGGCAGATCAAACACCTTAGACATAGTACACACACACACACACTCACACACACACACACACACACACACACACACACACACACACACACTCGCCCTTCTAGGAACATTCTGGTTGTACTCCCACCCCCCCATGCCCCAGACAGATGGAGCTGTTCTGCTGGCACCGATGGCATCTGTGGCGTCTATGGGACACTCCGTGTTCTTCACCACACTGACTCCAAGGCACCCATTCTTCTTCAGTCTCTGTTATTCGTTGTCTAGCTTTTGTATCTGTAACTGCGGGTTAAAAATATCAGGGTGTGGGTCAGGTAGGTGCGATTTAGTCTTCAAGGGGGTCATTTTTGCTTTCTAAGCTTTAAGCATCTCTTTGGCTGCAGATTTGTCCAGTGCACGATGCCATTCGATAGATCAATCGTTGCTTCTGTAAGCATTGGCTGTGGGTGGTGCCACAGGAAATACTTGACATGGTCAAACGTCCTCTGTTTACCACAATGCTGGTCTTTGGTCCAGTTCTCCTTAAACTGCGGCTTAACCCCTGGGAAGGTGCCCCCTTTGACCTTCCTGAGTCCATGATCTGTCCTGGAGAGGGAGAAAGGTCACCCTCGCCTGGTCCTTTATAGCTCTGGGCAGAACAGGCCGTAGAAGGAGGTGAGAAACTCCAGACAAGGACTTTCCTAGGCCGTGCCGAACGAAAGGTGCGGGGGCAGTGTGTGCCCGTGTGGAGATGCCATCTGGAGAAAGGAAGGCAGAGAGTGAGTGGATCTCTGAAACGAGTTCTCAGTAGTTGCCTCAGGGAAGTTCTAGGTTGCTGCCACCTCCCCACTCAGAACATGGGAGACGGGGCCCCACCGGGTCCTGCTGTTTGTCCTGATCATGGGAGCACATTGAAGCGATGTGCATTTAAAGTAGCAGAAGTAAAATCTACTTAAAAGTCAAGAGAGGAAAACAGGATGTGGCGTATGATGAATATGTCTGACGTCATATTTTTATACCAGCATGGAAGGCAGTCATGACACTGGGGACATTCATTATGGAATATGCTTGTTTTACTGACTTGGTTCTTTTATTTTAATTTTGAAATGACTTAGACATTTTTTTAATGCATGAGCTGAAGTAAACGTAATGACAACTGACTTCTCTTAATTTACTTTATCATGAGAATCCAACAACATGCATCTCCAATACCTGAGAAATGGCGAGCAGTCGCCCTTATAGAAATTGGCCAGTGCACTGCCATCACCCCCACTAGGCAGGACTTAAAGCATTCGAATCACAACTATCTTCCTTTCAAAGAAGTGTGGAATGGTCGCAAATGATCTTTCCAAATTGGGCAAAGTCCAGCTATCATTTGCATATAGATAAGCCGGTTCTCACATCATCAGAGTGGCCATTTGTATTTCAGTATGTAATTAAAGCCTCTTTTAAGTGACTCAGCCAGATATTGTTTTAGTGTTTAAATATAAACCACGGGGCTAAATAGCAAACTGCCATCTAGAAATATAAATAAATAAGAGTAATCTGTAGAGTAAGTTCTTACTGAACTGATGCTTTTCCTATAATAAAAAAAGAAAATATTAATTAAATTTACAGAAGGCCATTCCTCCCACAGCTGATTTACCCCTATATCAGGGCCTTTACCCGTGGCCTGGCGTATTGGTCAAACCAATGTGTGGAGGAGTGGAACTAGGCACGTGGTTTGAACATACTTTGTATGCTGTGTGGGTGTAAAGAAGACCCGACCTGCTTTGTAAAAACTGGAGGAGCCGGAGCATCTGCTTGGACACACACCTGCTCCTGACGTGCTGCTCCCAGGGATCACGTGGGCCTCTGCCTCCAGTGTTGGCCTCAGGGCAGCCACGCAGAGACCACGTGCTTGGACATGGTTCCTGCAGTTGCTGGGAATTGTCAGGGCATCAGGGCATTCACGCTTCAGTGAACATGATCACTGCTCCACTTTAGCTTTGAAGATGCTCCTGAAAATCACCAACCAGGAATCCTAGTAACTTGCACGTGCAGCGACGGTTTCAGAGGGCAAAACAACAATAGTTCCCACTGTATCTTAACTTCTTTGTAGCTCCAGCATCTTCGGGGCCACAGATCAGCTTCACCACAAGTCCCCCAGCTGAGGACCCTGTGCAGTGGGCCCTTCTTGGAGGTGGGGCCTGCACCTGCGGTGGTGATAGTGTCTATCCCCTTGTCTGCTATGATTACTGGTCTTCAGGGAGCAATTTCACCACCACATACAAGGTCCTTTTGTAGGCGTGGCTGGTCTCTGCCCCTCTCCCAGTGCCCCAGCACCTCCTGACAGCCTCTGAGCCTCTTTCTACTGGACAGACAGTCCTAGAAAGGGATAGAGAACCCCGTCTGCAAGGCCAGAGTCACGTGTGCTTAATTGCTAAGTGAACAGTTCCACACGTTCTTTCCACATGTTCACCACAGATCAGTAAATAAGCACAGAGGAGCCTGTGCTAACCTTGTCGGAGAGTCACCCACTACGTTTGGAAGCCACGGTTGCCACCCTGGTGGCTGCTCTCAAGCCTGGAGGAAGCTGGAGGAGAGTGTCCAGTCTCCCTCATTCACAATGATATGGTTTTTTGTTCTTTGATGCCTGATACCTGATTCCATCAACAGCTTGTGATCACACAGGCTGGTGTACTTCTTCCATGTGGGTTTTGATGCTTCTGAGCTAGATGGCTGCATGTTTATCTGCAAGCCTTTAATACCCCAGACATTATATCTTTTGATAGCTGGGCTCCATCAGCTTTCTTCACCACATTTGCTTATGCACCCACTTTGTTCAGTGATCATGTCAGGAGGGTGAGCATCACAGAATTCCAGGTTATTAGAACAAAGTATTCTTGCATTGAGTGAGTACTTGAGTAGAGGTCCAATGTCCATCTGCTGCCTTAATACTAAACCTATGAATATATGCACATAGATCTATTTCCCCATCTGTATCTATCTATCTATCTATCTATCTATCTATCTATCTATCTATCTACCTATCTATCTATCATCTACCTATCCATCTATGTATCTATATATATTTACATATGTGCATGCCTGTATTTAGACGTCTATAAATGCCCTTTGCTTCTTAGTTCTTTCCTCTATTTCTTTTTACTTTCCTTTTAGTTTCCCACTATCATGCTCAGCCTTCATCTGGGTATCAGTAATTCCTCTCTGTTACATTACCCTTGATCAAGCCCCACCAGGCCTCCAACACCCTCCTTGCCATTGATTTTATAACACTTGTTGTTCCCTTGTCCCTGGGGTTGTTAACACCCTCTTCCTTTCCCCCACCTCCCCCTCTCCTATTCCCCCCCCCAACGGAAGTCAGTCTCTTTGTTTTCTTCTCTAGATTGTTTATTCTGCCTATTTTATCTAGATAGACCTGCAGAGATAATCATATGCACAAAAAACAAGACAGACCAAAACAAAGCAACAAAAGAAAACAAACCAACGACCAAAAAAGAAAAGCCTCTAAGTAGTTCAAGCTGTTTGTTGACCTTTAGGAGTGTTTTGCAGGTGAGTCTTATGGGGTTCCATGCCCTGGCCCCAAATTCTAATTTTGGTATTCCCTGGGGACTTCATTGCTCTGTTCCCCTTGCTGTTCTATTGCACATCCTTAGTGCTTTGCCTCAGTGTGGTGGGATCAGATCGGGTGAAATTCCTGCAGTGTGTCTCCAGTGTTGTCCCCCATAGCACTATGGGTCAGTGAAGGGCAATGCGTCTCATAGTGGGGCCAGCCCTATGGTCCTCTCTGTGCTTTGGCTGCTCTGAGCAGGAATATCATCCTCAGGGCTTGGTTGGCCAGGATGTGCTCCACTCTCTCTTCCTCCCCCTTCATTTTCTCCCATGTGCTCTGATCAGACATGTCCCTCTCCCTGAACTGTAGCTTCAGTTCTCTCCTCTGAAGTGAATTCGTCTTCAGGGGGTGGGGGTGGGTGCTGTCCATGTAGTTGGGATTGGGGCCAGCCACTCAGACCTCTCTATGGTTCCCTACTTCATGCCATATGTTGCAATCACGTCTTAGAGCACCAATGATCTTTTGAGGATACCTGTGGTCAGAGAGTTGCATTGCTTAGCTGTATCTCCATGGCACATAACGTTTGCTGATTATCAACCTGAGAAGTTCTAATAGAGACTCCCTGGAAGCCTGATGTCACCGAGGAAGCACGCATGAACGGATGGGGCTGCCATGCTGAAGGGAGAAGAAGAGCACCTGGCAGAAACCAGTGGGGGAGGGGTAGCATTCCTGCCTCCAAGGACTGACAGGTGCATCTCCAGCCTCCATGGCTCTGGATGCACGTGAGGACATGACTAAGCCCAGCAGTGGAAACCGTGCAGATTAGCGGCAGGGGTGGGAAGCTGTTAGGTAGAAAGGCAAGTAGAAGACTACTGTCCCTGCCTTCTGTCCATGCTTGTGTCTGTGTGTGAGTCCAGCAGGAACTCCCAGGTGTGGCAGGAGCTTGGCATGCAGCCAGGGGGAGCTGAGAAGAAGGATCCCCACCCCTGACCCGGAAAACCCAGGCTAACTAGTCAAGGCCAAGGCACGTCCGCAGCCCCATGGGATGGGTGAGGGTGCTTACCACCAGCAGGACCAGGCTAGAGTGTGGGAAACCCAGCCAGGTGAAGCCACCCCCAGAGAAGAGTGAAAGGAGCCTTCGTCAGCCTGCATCATGCGCCTGCCACCCTTGAAGCGGCGCCTATAATTTTATAAGGCTGACGGTACCGGGGTCCACATGCACATCTCTTTTGCCTGCTGGTATCCAGCAATGTGGCATGGGGCAGCGCAGCCCCCGATAGAGAACGTGCAGCACAGAGCTCACCGCACAGCCTGCAAAGCAGCAGGACCTTGCTGGGTCACCAGGTATGAACTCTGTCCAGGCCCAAGTCAGAGACACCAGCTTCTAGGGACTGGGGGTGACATTGGCGATGACAGAAACCCTGGCAATGAGACTAATGACCTTGACCGCTTGTTCTCTGGGTCAGTTGGGCTCTGTATGTCCATGTGCTCCTCTCCTGGTGTCCCACTTTGTGGAGAGAGGGAGTTGGAACCACGGGCATCAGGTGTGGTCCCTTCAGGCTGTGGCACGTCTACGAGGTGCTACTTCCCAGGCTCCAGGATGCTTGGCAAGATCCAGTTCCGCTGGGCCAGTGAGAGAGGCTGCTCCATTGTCAAGGATTGCAGAGATATTTGCAGGGATCCTTCAGAATCTGTAACATGACCACAAAGCACTGTGAACTCCAGACTGCCAGGGAGCTGTTCAGTGGGACTTTCAATCCCAGATCCTCCTGAGGGACACACGGGACTTTCCTAAGATTTAATATTTCTCCATATCTCAGCGTCTGGCCAGCATATCCTTTCTTCCCCCTCTCTAATTCTAAAAGGCTTCGGATGAAGGACAGAGACTTGGGTGTCTGTCCAGCATCCAGAAACAGTGCAATGTTTCCACTAGGCATCTTTCCCCAAAGCTGGGGTGTGCCCTCAAGTCGGCTCCAGCTTCCAGAGAATGAGGCTATGGGAAACAGGGGGACTGTCCCACAGTGCTTGCTCAGCTGCACCCCGTTATAGGATGGACTTTCAGGCCCTGTCTTCCGATCACAGCCAGTGGGTTTGAATGGCCCCCCTTTAGGGTTAGTTGCTAAGCACTTAACCCTGGTGCAACCAGGACTCCTCTCTCACAGAAATTTCCTCTAAGTCTTGACTCCCACAAAGGGCGAGGTGAGCCAAACCAAGAAAGGCTAGCTGCTGGCCGTGGGTTGGCTTGCAGGGGTATCCACTGGCTCTCATCTCACCAGGGGGTCCTGATGGTGCAGGGAGTAAACACCTGGCTGCTCACTGAAAGGTCGGCCTTTCGAACCCACCAGCCACTCCATGGGGGACAGATGTGCTGGGCAGCTTCCTGAGAGATGACAACCCTGGGGACCCCGTGGGGCAGTTCTACTGTCATCTCATTAAAGTCCCTGTGAGTCAGAATCAAAGGACGGCAACACTGGAGTTATTTTAATAATCCAACCTGTAGGAAGAGCTCAATAGTAAGAGAACAAATTAAAAACAGACAAAGACCTCAACAGAAGCCTCCTGAAGAAGATGTACAAATGGCAAATCTATATGAGATGGCAAAAGAAGATGTAAATGTGTGTATTAACTAAACACATTAAAACAATGAGCTAAAGGTGCAAACCAACTAAATAGTTTTCAGTCCAGTGAGCTATTTAACATGGCTCTTCTAGTCACAGCCTCTGTGCCAATTGATAAGGTGACCAGATTTTAACATTCGTAAAGTGGGGCAAAAGCGGGACACCATTGATAAAACTCATATCCTGGCGAAATAGCCACATGGCAGCCGAAAACTGTATACCCTAGCTTGTCGTGCATTCTTTCCAAAAACTGGGACTTTTTAAAAATGCCGCAGGATGCGGGAAAAATTGTTTAAAATCGTGACTGTCCTGCCAAAAGGGGGACATCTGGTCACCTTACACTTACATCATCTCCTGTCTACTGGAGTGAAGGGGTGGAGTCTAGCCTGTCATAGCTAATGAGGCCTCTGTGTGGGTATGGCCTTCTCCTGAGGATTCTGGGAATTCCTCTCTTCTTCCCTGGGGGCCAGACACACACTCTCCCTGTGAGACATTCCTGTTGACAAGACCCATGGATCTCCACTGATGAAGCCAGAGCCCTGGAGCTGGAGAACCATGCCTGCACTGAGATGCTTTCACCGCCACTGGATGCATAAGCCTTTCCACCCACTAGCCCATGATCTTCCTGCATTTGGCATCATTGCATGTGTTGTGTGAGTCTGAAGAGGGATTTATAGATTGGTGTCGGACATATGGGCTATCAGACTTATGGACTTGATAGGGGCTGGGTTTGGATGTTTACTCAATATGCAACTTCTCTTTCATATAAAGCTCTTTCTTTTACACATGGGTGTCTATGAATTTGTTTCTCTAGTACACCCAGACTGACACAGCCATTGTTTCTCCCACAAAGCATCCCTTGCTTTACTAATTAGTTTGGGTAAGAGGGTGGTAAGTTAGTGATTGGAGTACATGGTTCAGCCATGATGGTTAATGGGGTGAATTGTGATTTCTATCTTACTACCAGTCATCTCAGAAGCAGGAAGGGGGCTCTTACCACCAGTAAGAGAGAAGAGCCAAGAGTGGAGACTGTCCCTTGGACCCTGAGATGCCTGTGCATGGGTCTGCTGTGACCCAGGAGCCAGCTGGGACACCAGAGCAATGTGGAAGAGCAGCAGCAGAACCCGGGTCAGAGCATGAGGCAGCACAGTGGACGTCAGAGCTCATGGAGTAGTAAAATATCTATAAACTTCTTGAGTCTCAAATTGACCTAACATGCAATTGAGATGCATTGATCATTATCATTGTTGGAGATTAGAATGCTAAAGTTGGAAACAAGGAAAAGTAGGTGGAAAATACAGCCTTGGTGATAAAAATGAAGCTGGAAGACACAGTATAGTAGTTACATAATCTGTTCTCAATTTGAGATTGAAGAGTAAAGGGGTAGAGTTTAGCCTGTCAATCAGATCGCAGCTTGATGACCTCATTTGGAGCCGCTAAGGAGATAAATAGCTTGCTGGGGGTGGGACACACACTCCCTCCCTATGAGACATTACTGCAGATGAGCCTGATGGAGCTAAACTGATGGAGCCATGGCCCTGGGAGCTGGAGGAGCCATGAGGAGACCCCTGCCTGCCCTGAGATGCTTCTACTGCCACTGGATCCACAAGACTTTCCATCCACTAGCCTGTGATCTTTCTTCCTGCATTTGGCATTATTGCATGGCTGCATGAGTCTAAAGAGGAATTTATGGACTTGTATTGGACATAGAGGCTAATATTGGACTTGTGGACTTGATCTGGACTGGGCTGGGATGTTTCCTTAATGTACAGTTACTCTTTATATACAGCTCTTTCCCCATACACATATGTCAATGGATTTGTTTCTCTAGTCTACTCAACTCACACACAGGATAATATTTTGCAAGATCCATGATTTCCTCATTGAAATTATTTTTCAAAACACAAGCTGGGACTGTGTGGGTGGACTTTATCAGACCGACTACACAGGAACCAAATTGACTGCATCTCAATATCTGGAGGCAAAACAAGACCAGGAGCCTCATCTGACTTTGGAGCACGTCATTACATGCTCATATTTAAGTTCAGGTTGAAGGTGAAGAAAATAAGACAAGCTCACGAGAGACACGATAGGACTATGAGTGCATCCCACCTGAACTTCCTGCGTCTCATAAACACCACAGAGGTGACTCATTGACTAGTGACAGAGAAGACCTGCCGACTGTGGAGGACACACGAGTGTGGTGTCAATGTGGGACTTGAGAGGATTCAGAGTGAAGGGGTGGAGTCTAGTCTGTCAATCGGGTCATAGCCCGTGTGGCATGGCCCTCTCCTGAGAATTCTGGGAAATACTGATTTTCCTCCTTGGAGGCGGGAAACACACTCTCTCTCCACTGACTTCCTGCAAGACATCCCTGAGGAGAAGCCACATGGACCTACCTTGATGCAGCCTTGGGAAATGGAGGAGCCACGTGAAGACCCCTGCCAGGGTTGAGATGCTTACAACATCACTGCACCCAAAGACTTTCTACCCACTGGCCTGTGATCATCCTGCACTCAGTGTCATTGCATGTGTTTCATGCGTCTGATGAGGACCTTATATATTGGCATGGGACATGTGGGCTAATATCAGACTTATGGGCTTGGACTGGACTGTGATGGGGTGCGTTCTTAATGTACAATTACCTTTTATATAAAACTGTCTCTTATACACATATGTGTGTCCATGGATTTGTTTCTCTAGTCCAGGGGTCCTCAAATTTTTTAAACAGGGGGCCAGTTCATTGTCGCTTAGACCCGTTGGAGGGTTGGACTATAGTTTTTTAAAAAAAAACTGTGAACAAATCCTATGCACACTGCACATATCTTATTTTGAAGTAAAAAACAAAACAGGGCAACAACACCCGGCAGCCTGGATAAATATCCTGGGCGGGCCGCATGTGGTCCGTGGGGCGTAGTTTGAGGACCCCTCCTCTAGTCTATCTGGACTGATACCAAGAGCATCATACACAGCAGGAGAAAAGGGTCATTAAAAAGACAAGAACGAGAGACCAGATCAAAGTTGATGTTAGAAGAGACTCAACTTGCTCTTGAGCTTAGAAGTAAAGCAAATGGGAGACATCATGTGATGTAAACATGTTAACTAGACAGCTTCCAAGGGCAGCTAGAGCACACAAAGCCAAGTCTTCTACTGAGACGTGTGAGGAACTGGAGTCAGAAACCCACAGGGAAGAACCTGCACGGCCGCATTCCTCAAGCTGAGAGAAGTGAGGAAACATTCAAACCTTGAGTGGAAATACTGGGGGGTTCTGTGTGCAAACCACTGAGTGATGCGGGAAGCCACCGAGTGGCTGCACAAGGATACACACACACACACAAAAGCAGATAAAAGACAAACAAAACTTTGGTTGACCTTTATCCATTTGAAGAGGTAGCCTGGGATCCAGAACCTATGGTGCAGAAGGAAGAAACCCAAGCTATAATCAGGCATTAGTCAAAAGTCAAGCTCCAGGAGCTGAGAATGCCCATGGAAAGGTTTCCACCAGCTGAGAAGGCACTGGAAGTGCTCACCCACTTATGCCAAGATACTTGGAAGATGGCTACCTGGCCAGCTGACTTGAAGAGATATACCTGTGTACCCATTCCACAGAAAGATCCCAACAGAATGTGGGCGTTATCAAGCAATATCCTTAAGATCCCCCTGAAGTAAAAGTAGAGCAATGCAGAGCAGCCAGAAATTCACATCGATTTCAGAAGGGAACAGAGAACACTATATCTGACTTCCGAAGTCACGTGGGTGGCGATGGAAAACAGAGAATCAAAGGAAGATGTGTACTTGTGCTTCATGGGCTCTGCAAAGGCACTCAGCCTTGTGGGTCATGACAAACTGTGGGTTGTTGAGAAGAAGCTGGGACCCAGCATGTGTCCTTGTGCTGATGTGGAACTTGTACATGGACAATACTGCATAGTTTAAGACTAGGAAAGCTGTCTGTCGGTGGTATCCTTCCGCCATACTTACTGTGAGTGCACCATCAGAGACGCTGCGCCGCATGAGCAAGAACGAGGCATCTCTAGTGAGGATGAGCACAAGGGTGAAGAAGATGCCCTAAAACTGTCAAGGTGATGATTGTACAAATCTCCTTAGTGTGACTGAACTATTGGGGTCCATGATATGTGAATTATATTCCAATAAAACTGCTGAGAAAATTTTAGAAAGAAAGAAGAAGGCATCAGGATTGGATGGAGCCTTCTTACCTGATTAACAGCCCGTGATATGCAGAGGACACTACCCTACATGCTGGAAGCTCAGAGAGCGTGAGCACTGGCTGATGAAGGTCAAGGGTGGTAGCTTTCAGTGAGGCTTTCGCCGCAGCGTAAAGAAAACAGTCATGCTCCCTACAGGACCCATGGGCACTATCGTGATAAATGCAGAAAAGATTGGAGTTGTCCAGGATTTCATTTTTCCTGGAACTGACTTGGGGTCCCCTAACGGTAACTGCGTCCTGTGGGAGGCTCTGACTTGAAAGGGGCGCAGCTGGAGTGCTCTATGGAGAGGAGGAAGGGGACCCTGCCTCACAGAGCTCCGACGTGTGAGCAGGAGAAGCCAGTCCCTGGAAAGGCAGTCTTGCTTGGTGAAGGAGAGCCCCGGGGAAAGAGGAGGAAGCTTCACGGATGGGTGCTCCAATGGGCTCAGACACAGCAGTGATTGTGGCGAGGACTACGGGGCAGGACCAAGCACAGGGTCATCATACTCTATGCCACTGGGTGCCTGTGAGTCCACACTGGCTGGGGTGGCACCTAACAGCGAGAACAGGTGACTTAAACCCATCTGGAAGAACTTGAAAGTGTTCGATGACATGCTGACAAAGGCAGTCCCAGGGAGAGTCAAGGAATTGGTGGCTGCTGGGCTTGGGGGTGATGGAGGTGAGCAGGCAGAGTTCGGGCATTTTCACAAGGAAATACTCTGCCGGGAATGGTGACAGAGGGCACTGGACACCAAGCATCTGTCAAAAGCCATAGAATGTGCCAGAGAGTGAGCAGTCGTGCTGGCCTGGGGCTCTGGTCAGTCCACAGCATTTTGCCATCTGTGCATCAACTGGACCCCATGTGTCAGACTGGAGGTTAGCAGGAGGGGCCACTGTCACTTCTCCACACAATCTCCAGCCAGGCCCGGTCACTGCCGGTAGGGGGTTGTCTCCAAGAACCACGTGGACATCACTGAAGGACTCCGATCATGTTTCTTTTAAAGGTTGGTGAGTTTGGGAACAGAAGTCTGTCTGAGTGGGCGGGGCCAGCATTGCCAGGTGGGTGAGGTCAGGTTTCCCAATGAAGTCCTTTTAGGACAGCCCTTGGCATTCGTGAAGGATGAACAGTCTATTGCTCTGACTGGGGTAAAATCCCTCAATGCCACCTGGCTGGCTGGCTTCCATTTCCTTGAAACGTCTACATACTCGGCCCCTGTGATTGTTCTGTGTCCTCGAAGAAAATCTACCAATTACACCTTTGGGATCTGGCAGAGCCTTCTATGCTGCCCTTCACTGGCTTGACCTTAACTAGAAGCCACCATGTGGACCTTCCTGAGCAAACTTGTCTGCAGTCGCCCGTGGATCATAGAGCTAGCTTCAAAATGTCAAGAGCATGCCCGTGCACTGGTGAATTAGAACCGACTAGCAATACTTATTGACTGCCCTCTTATTACATCAATTTATAGAAAAAGCTTAGAGGGGCAATATTCGAACCCCCTCTCTCAAAAAATCCACTGCCATTCGTTTGGTTCAGCTCATAGCAACCCTATGGACAGAGTGGAATTAACCCTGTGGGTTTCTGGGGCTGTGAATCTTTGTGGGAGCAGACAGCCTCATCTTCCACCCTCAGAGCTGATGTTAGGTTAGAACTACTGACCTTGGAGTTAGCAGTCCAACTTGTAGCCCTCCGTGCCACTGGGGTTTCTTAACAGAAGACTCAGGAGAAGTACTATGCGCAGCTGTATTTTCAGTTAAGGAGCGGCACACGGCTTTTTCTGTCTTTAGTTGTCCCTCTCTCTTTCTGCCCATCGGTGCAGAGGAAACCCTAGACGAAGCTTCTGATCCTGTAGATTGTCGCAGTGATGCCTGCAACACCCCCCACCCCAATGTTCCCGGTGTAAATATGAAGCTGGAGGGTCGGGGTGGGGCAAGCCCTTGGCCAGTACTATTTGCCCATTTGTCTCCATCTGCCATGATCTGCGAGATCCAAGACCCAGGTGAGGTGGACAAAGCTAGATGTCAAGGTTATTTGCTGAACAAGTGAGGGGGGTGGGCTGCTCACTGCAGGGTGGGCCATTCAAGCCCACCAGCCGCTATGTGGAAGACCAGCGAGCCTGCCGGCTCCGGTCAGGATCTGCACGCTCAGAAACCTGATGTCTCCTGTGGTGGTGGTTGGGGCAGGGGGGGGGTTTGACTGGAGGGCAGTGGGCATCCTGCGGGGCTTCTCAGCACTGGGTGAGTCTTCCAGGGACAGCTTAGAGTCTTGCGGGACAGTTCAGGCCAGGACCTCAGGGAAGCCACCCTCGAACCGCTCAGGACGAGGAGCACCCACAATGACACCTGCAGAGGCAGGACCGGGAGCGGGCTTGGGGCAGTGGTTTTGAGGAAAAGAGAGGAGCCTGGTGGGTGGTCTTCTGCTCACAGACCTGTGTCCTTCCTTTGGCAGCTCTCCCTTCACTCCTGCCATCGGGGTGACCCTGCAGGGCAGGACCGAATGTCCCCTTAGGTTTCCTGACTTACAGTGACCCTGTAGGGCAGGTAGAACTGCCACCTTGAGTTTCAGAGGCTAATTTTTATGGGAGTACAAAGCCTCTTCTATCTTTCACAGAACGGCTGGTGGTTTCAAACTGCTGACCTTGCAGTTAGCAACCCAACACGTAGCCCGAGCCACTCCCAGGTCACCCAATAGGAAAGCCCTAAAATGTCCTGTGTTTGACATTGGCCCTGGCTGCGCTTTGCCCTCAGGGAGCAGGAAGCCGGGTCTCCGCTCCGGCTGTGATGGGCTCCAGGACGAGCCATCTTGCTTCTTCCTCTGGGGGCAAAACCCAGGGTCCCAGTGGAGGGAGGACCAGAGATCTGGCCTTGGGGTGACCAGCTGCCCACCACAGCCCACCCTGGGCATAGGGCAAGCTGCTGCCTTGGCTGTGGTCCAAGAGAGGAAGAAAGGTCCCTACTGCCTCTCCCCCTCCCCTCTCTCTCTTCCCTCCCCCTCCCCACTCTCTCTTCCCTCCCTTTCCCTCTCCCTCTCCACTTTCCCCCTCCTCCTCCCCCCCTCCCTAAAACGACTCTGAATTATTGGATCAATATTTGCGGCACCATATTTCTCGCCGTTAAAAAGGTTAACATCTTTTAGTAGCCGTTTACGCTCGCGCCGCGCCTAGATAATACACTTAATGGCAGGCAAGCGCCAACCAAATTTCCTGCAACATTAGCTGCATTTAAAAGTATAATCTTATGCAGCTTTTTCTTGTTCAACAACATTTCAGAATAATGGGAGCAGGTTTCTATTTACAAAGGAGAAAAGCACACAGTATTTAACACGACCGACGACGCTCACGTACTGCGGGCCAGACCCTGCCGGCCCAGGCGGAGGGCCTGCCCTGCGGCTGCGGGCCGCACCACGCTGCACGCTTTCAAAAGCCGGGCTTCGCTTACAAATGAGTGCGGGGCGCAAGCACGCACGGTTCGCGGCATAATTAGGGTACGCAGGCTGAAAAGGCTTAGCTCTTGTAAGTAGCGCCTCCTGAACCCGTGCTCAATAGCTTGCCTTATAAGGCCGCTCTCGGGGCAGGGACGCCAGGTCCACCGCTGGGCCCGCGCTTTGTCCGTCACCGCAAGGGAAAATATGTAATTCCAGGCCGCTCTTCCAAGACATCGCAGTCATTTTCGGCACGCCCCTTGTTTTCCTCCGCATTTTTCAGACAAAATAAAGCATCGTTAGCGCAGGTTTTTATGCACGTGCGAGTTCCTGCAAGCTGCCCAGGCGTCCCGTTAATATTTCATCATTAAATAGCAAAATAACCTGATATGATCCTAATTTAGTGCCAATTACATGGCATTGATCAAAGTGACCTTTTCATACGGGAGCACACAAAATCAATCCCGCTGTACAACAAATGTCAAGGGCGGTACAACATATAATCTGTGACAACCAAAACATTACTTACAAATGAGATCACCTTGGCCACCAGCCACGGGCCGGGCCAGGACCGACTGGCCTCAGGGCTGTCTGTGCCTGGCCTGCTGCTTTTTCTGTGGGTTCTCGACTGTCCGCTGGAGACCCAGAAGTGGACGTTCTGGGCCCCGGGGGAATGGCCACGTCTCACAGATGGTTCCATGTATGTACAGGCTGCTGGTCATGCGCGTTTGGCAGTGTCCCCAAGCGGGCCTACATGTGGGTGTCCATTATGTTCCCCGAGGACTGCCTTTATGGTCCCGCCTCAGGAGGGATGGAGGTTACTTATGGCATTCGGGATCAGGAGGCAGAGTCTGGAACACTTGACTCTGAGCAGTAGAATCATCCTGTTTAAACAGCGGTTCTCAACCTGTGGGTCAAGACCCCTTTGAGGGTCAAATGACCCTTTCACAGGGGTCGCCCAATTCATAACAGTAGCAAAATGACAGTAATGAAGTAGGAACAAAAATGATTTTATGGTGGGGGGGTCACCACAACATGAGGACCTGTATGAAAGGGTCGTGGCATGAGGAAGGTTGAAAACTGCTGGCTTAGAAGGAGCCCTTGCAGTGTAGTGGTTACATGCTCTGAGCTGCTAACTGCAAGGTCAGCAGTTCGAAACCACCAGCCCCTCTTTGGGAGAAAGATGAAGCTTTCTAGCCTGTGAAGAGCGACAATCTCAGAAACCCTCAGGGCCCGTTCTTCTCTGCCCTACAGGATCCCTGTGAGGTGGAGTCACCTTGAGGGCAGACAGTGAGATAGAGCTTTATCTATCCATACATCCAGTTTGGTGGCGTATGAGGCCCTAACCTCTGTGCACCGGTGGCTCCATTGCCATGTGTAGCAAGGAGACAGCTGGCGCTGTTCCAACACAAAGACTCGCCAATGGAGCACGTCGAGGCTGCCCTGGGGGACCTTATCTGCCCCGGTGGCATCGTGGTGAAGTGCTCACCCTCAGGCACCCTGCTTCCATAAGTCCGGTCATCTGGGAGCACTACATGGCATTCTGTCCCTTCGTGTGAGGGTTAGTGTGAGCTAGTGCTGCCTGGATGGTTTGATGGGGAGCAGCGTGGGGTAGGGCCTGTCTGCTCAGCTCCGCAGAGGCCTTGAGGGTCTACATGACTTTCTTCCTGTGCCAGCTGACAACCCAAACGCTGGAGAGTCAAGTCCACTCACAGGTGCCTCAGAAGAAAGTCCTGGGGACCTACTGCAGAACCGTCGGCCAGTGCATGTGCTGTGGGGGCCAGTTCTACTTCAACGGAGCCGCCTCCCTGCCGCCTGGTCTTGTGGGCTCCGAGAAGCCCGATGCAAGGAGCTGCACACGTCCTTTGGCAAACCCTTTGGCATACCGGCCTCTGGCATGCCTCTGGGCTGCATGCTGGACAAGCAGCCCTGTGTTGGCTCAGGGTGGTGAGCCCCCAGGCTGCAGGGACGTCAGTCAGCACACAGCCACACGGGCTGGTGAGCATGGCACCTGCTGGACTAGACTAGAAAGTAGCTCCTTTCACGTGCTCTTTCCACCCAAATAAGACCGTCTCTGGGCTTGCTCTGAGGAGACTTCCATGTGGGCGTTGGCACAGGGTACAGACTCCTCTGAAAATGTGGGTCAAGCTGTGTGCATTAGTGTGTGCAACAACGGCTGCGCCGTGTGTTCCCCCACTGAGATCCGACAGCCAGACACAGCTCTCTCCGCACCCAAGGAACCACAAGGGTGATCAGACTGCCCTGTGACTAATGCCTGCTTCCTGATACCCGGGTCCCTGGTGGCACACACAGTTGAGCACTCAGCCACTCTCTGAAAGACTGGCTATGTGGACAAGGGTTTCAGTGGGAGAAAGGCCCAGTGGCCGCCCCTTTCAAGCTGGCAGCTGGCTATGGGGGGCCCTCACCCATCAGCGAGATAAGGGCAACTGGGTGGCTCACCAGGGTAACATCAGACCTCC
>NW_022111300.1:60992873-61002992 GCF_000313985.2 Echinops telfairi | reverse complement strand
GAAACACCCCTGCCCCGAGAGTTCCAGTTCCAGTCAGCTGACCCACATTTCAAGACAGGCTCTACGGAGGAACGTGGCCGGAGTTCTGGCCCGAGCATGAATGACCTGAGACACTGGTGTGCTGAGAGGGGCAGAGCAACCGCCTCTGGAAACCAAGAGGCTAGACGGCCTCTGGAAACCAAGAGGCTAGACGGCCAGCATCTTTATTTTATTTTATTTTTTAACTTCCTGGTTGCTCAGTGTTGATGCTGTCAGCCATTCTGTCTACCTCCAGTGGTGGTTCAACAGTCGACGCCCGTGGGGACAGAAGTCCGGCAATCAGGGGCAAGTCCCCCCATGGGCAATGGCTTCTGTGACGTTCGGAAATGCACAGACACCCGCCGCTGGGAGACTACGCTGCCTGTAACCTGAGCCATGCTCGGTCCAATCCCACTCAGCATTGGACCGTGGACAGGAAAGAGAGCCAGGAGGCTAAGAATCGTGAGTGCCAGGGAAGCAGAGACGCCTTCCCCCTTAGGAGAACTGCCCCCTGGATGCCCTTACAAGTGAAGATGGGAAGACTGCCGTCCACTGAGGCTGGGCACGTCCTCAGGACCATCCTGCCAATGACTGACATGGACAGTGAAGACGAGACAGATGGGCACCGGAGCCAAATCAGTGGGCCCAAGCACGCGGGGATTATGCACACAAGGTCACTGCGAGCACCTGTGGCCTCCGCCATAGGCCTGCCCCCTCCCCACAGGCCCTTGGTCCCCACCCCAGCCTCTGCTTGGTAGCCACTGGCTGGTTTGGTGAGGCCAGCTCTGTGTCTTAGCTGGAGAGCCAGGGAGGGTTACGCTTGATGCAGCATTCGCAGTGAGCTCAGGGATAGAGCTCTGAGCACAGCTCATGAACCAAACCCAATTCATTTCCTGGGACCCAGAATGAACTTGCAGTTTAATGTAAAGAGCTGCATGCGTAGATTGGGGAGGTGACTCCCTTATTGTTGTTGTTTTTTAAACATGTTTGTCACTACAATCTGCAGCTTAACAGCCGCACTATAAATGACATGATTAAGTTTTATGTATTTCTGTGTATTTGATGTATTTACCCAAATGCTGCTGTCATTTTGTATACTGTTTCAGATGTTTAGAAGGGAACCGGTTGAGTGGGGTAATCACACTTTCTCAATAAGAAGCTCTCTTTCTTTATGCTTTTTAACTTTTATTTAATAAAAAACTCTAGTACAAATGAGGAAGGCCCCACGACACCCCAGCCTGTTTCTGTGACCGCCAGCAAAGCAGGCTCTCTCTCTGAGAACAGGAACACCAGGAAGCCAGTGTTCTCAGGACCCCCTGCTCCCCTGCACTCAGCCTCTGAGCTCAGGCTTGGGGGTGTCCTCTCTGCATTTGGCAAAGGCAAGCCTCTCCGTCCACACGGGGCAGGGGCTTACTCCCGGAACCCAGGGCCTCCCCTGAGATAGCCCCTGGACTGTGCCACTTGGTATTCTGCTCGGATCTCAGTCAAGAAGCATCTTCTTTTCACAAGAAATCCCAACTATAAGCTTGTTTCTTACACAAAAAGCACCTGTGGTCTACTCAGCACCTCCTGGGCTGTCATCGTCACCAGGCTCATCCTGGATGCATGCAGAGCAAAAGCAAAATGTGGAATTGTCCAGCTGCACTGGCTGCTGGTTCCGAGAGACTGGCGGGCGAGTGAGGGAATCCGTGCCTTTGGCCCGGATATCTCCCATCGAGTCACCTGTATCCCTCACCTGTACGAGGTTGCCTCTCGCCCGAGCTATTCGCTGTTCTTGTGTTTGGGAATCGCCCAGGGAGAACAACAGCTGAGCACCCAGCTTTGAGGGCTGCACCAGGAGGGCTGTGGTGGGTCCTTTGGTCAGAAGGGACTTCGGGAGAGAAAGGGCACACGTTGAAAGGGAGGTGTCGTGTTATTGTTATAAAAGCAATGAATGCAGAGGCAATTTTAGAAGAAATGGAGGAGGATTGGGAGACAAGAAAGCAATTGGGGAAGAAACGTTCGCTGGTATTAAAAGTAAATTGAAATCTTTGCAGACCTTAGGAATTCATTAGAGACCCTATTTTTGAAATTTCAAATTTCTTAATGCATTATTAGAAAGTGTCTTAATGCAAACCATTTCGCAACGAAATACCACCTAGCATAGTTGACAATTCTTTTCCTTAATGAGACTTTTCTTCTTTTCTTTTTTAAAGCATGTCTGATTAGTTAATTCTACTCTGATCTGATCTGATCAGAAACATCGTGCCACGTGACGTGGCTCCTCTCCGTGCAGCACCCTGCTGAATCCGGTGATCACATGTTGTTTCAGGGACCTGCCTCACTCACGGGCATCTCCTGAGAGAGCAAGTCGGACGGAGCTACAGCTGGCCGACTCCGGCCCGTTTTAAATATTGTTATAGCACAACAATAAAATGCTGTGGGCCATAGTGCTGGAGTTACGGTCATCCTCTATGCTTGGCCCTGGGTTTCCAACCAAGCTTTCTAAATTTGATTTCCAGCCACTCTATCAAACCAATCATCGTACAAGTAATAAATCATACCCTATTAAAGAAACTGAATTTTCTGGACCTTAAGATTGGAAAATTATTAACCTAATTCTCTGTGAATTACACAGAAGATAATATCTGATAATCCATTAAGCACAACTTAATCAATGTCTTCCATCATAATGCAGAATGCACTGATAAGAACTCAAGCTCTTTTGATTAAAAGAGTCTAATGTAGGAGTCGACATACATTTCAGATCACTTGAAATGTGTTATCTCACTCACAGAGAAAGCCAATACATTAGATTATCCACATCCATTTTCTATATTGATATTATGATAAGGTAACCTATAAAAAGAGCTCATCCTCTGGAAATATCATTTTAATCAGTCTAGCCATCACATCTAAGTAGGCAGAATGACTGTTGCGGCCCCAGAGCGAGGAGGGCGCTCACTTCTACAGCCCAGCAGCCTGAAGCTCCGGGTCCTTTCCTTCAGACTGCCTCTGCCAGGAGCTCGCTGTAGTGTGTGTGCCTCCGTGTGAAATGGGGGGCTGTCTCCCCTAAAGCAGATGCAATGGGGGCCACCTCGGACGCAACCATCGCAGGGCTGCACCCCTCCTGTGGGGGGCCGAGCTCCTCAAGGTGTCTGCTGAGAACAGACTTGGTTGCCACGTTGAGTGAGCGCTTCCTCTGGGCTTCTTGTGTTCCCACGCGTGGAGTCCCCATGTCTTATGCCTGTAGCACTTTCTTTCTCACACTAACTTCCAGAGTCTTTGTAATTTTTTAAAATAACCCTTTCCCCTCCTCCCTTCGCTCTGAACTATGAGCAGGATCCCTGATGTATGTGGGTAACTCTGTATGACGCACATCGGCTCACACAACTTTGTACACACTGCACAGCCCTGCCAGGGTCTGTCCATTGAGGCCTGTAATTCACATGTTGGATGCAGCAAAAACATCCATTGACACCAATACACAAAATGTGTGTGTTGGTGGGGGATGGATGTATAAAATTATATGCACGTTATTTCAAAGGACGGGTGTATAAAGGTATATGCACATTATTTCTTGTATGTACGAAAATACATGTGTTTTGTCCATGATCATACATCTTTGTTATTTTACAGGTGCATGTTTTTGAGTAATAAATATTCAAACTTTTAAAAAGTGATGTTTGTTTGTCTGTCTGTTTAAATTAAAAAATAGATGGCACTTAAGGTCTTCATGTAAGGGCCTCTGAAATGCGCCCACTGGTTTCTGGCCAGGCAGCAGTGAGCTGGGGTTCCTTTAGAAGACTGTGGGCATAGAAACAGCCCCCTCTTCAGTTATAAAAAGGTCTTCCAGCCTGAGCAGACAAAGCTATTCTAGTAGTTCTATTTGCTTAAGAAAATAGGTCTAAATGGATGAAACTAATCATTTTATACTAAGTGCTGTTTTTAAAGACAATTGCTGATTGCCTGCCCCCTTGTTGCTGCAGCCGAGCCCGAGATGGTGCAAAATCACCATCGTGCCAGTGCGACAACTATTTGTGCATTCTTTAATTAAACATAATATCGAACACAGCATAATTCACATCTAATTAGAAATCAACTTCTTCAGACTGTGAGCTCCTTGCAAAAGTGATCTCAGGGCCAGCGCTGAGGGGCAACAGGGCCGATCTTGGCCCGAGGGGAAGGCTGGCCAACCTGGGCTTCGGTCTGAACTGCCTCACCCATCACCTGATTCAGTAACGAGCGGCCCTCGTCCTCCTGACTGCGCTCCTTCGCAGCAGTGGTGATGATGATGGTGTGAGCGGCCGAGGCCATTATAGTCAAGACAGTTTCGTTAGAACAAGTCTGATCCAGAGTGGGAATCTGCTTCGTGCCAGAACTGAAAGCAAGCTTTTCCACTCAGTGAAATGGACGAGGAACACGTGTCCACACAGGACTCTCAGCGAGTTAGCACACACACTGCTACAGAGAACACAGACAGACACACACACACACACTGCTACAGAGAACACAGATAGACACACACACACTGCTACAGAGAACACACACACACACATTGCCACAGAGAACACACACAGACACACACACACACACACTCCTACAGAGAACACAGACAGACACACACTGCCACAGAGAACACACATACACATACACTGCTACAGAGAACACACATACACACACAGCTACAGAGAACACAGACAGACACACACACTGCTACAGAGAACACAGACAGACACACACACTGCTACAGAGAACACACATACACACACACAGCTACAGAGAGCACAGACAGACACACACACAGCTACAGAGAACACAAACAGACATTGCTACAGAGAACACATGCACACATGCACGTGCTCACAAATACAGACACATATGCCACTACATAGAACACACATAGACATACACGCACACACACATGCCACTACAGAGAATCCATACCACTTCAAGCCACCACACAGGCAGGTGGCAATCCAGCATTGGAAGGGACAGACCGCTTCAAGTCTAGTACATGGTGTTTATAACCTCTGGGGCACAAAGAGACCCTGAACCTGGGCGGGGTGGGAGAGGTGCAGTGGGAGCTTTTTGGAGGGTGCCTGGGTCTCCAGGGACCTGTGTGACAGCAGGACTCTGAGAGGGGCCGAGCCAGAAGGCAGACAGAGAGAAGAAGATACCTGTGAGTGGGACATGCCGAAGAGCAGCCAGGTGCCACAGCCCACCTTAGAGATAGAGAATGCGCTATCACCGGTCACCTCTGATGTGGGATGTTTCCTGCTGTCCTGTCACCTGTGTGTCTCTGCCGGGTACTTGGCAATTCTGGGGAGGGGAGGAAGCAACCCCCAAATGCAGATGTTGGAGAGCAAGGCTGCTGGCTCCGGCAGCACAACGTGTGGTAGGCCTGGATGGAGCCCCCTCCCCCTGGTGCTGTAGAACGTTACATGTGGGACTGTCACCCACAGCAGCAGTTCAACCCCACCAG
Organism: Echinops telfairi; assembly: GCF_000313985.2. Taxonomy (NCBI): domain Eukaryota; kingdom Metazoa; phylum Chordata; class Mammalia; order Afrosoricida; family Tenrecidae; genus Echinops; species Echinops telfairi. The sequence continues at coordinate 60,997,510 of NW_022111300.1, read as the reverse complement.
CCAGCCCACTGGAGGAGGAGGAGGCTGTGTGCTCCCATGAAGAGGGGCAGCCCCGTGAACCCTCCAGCCGGTCTCTTTAAGTCTGAATCACCTTGACAGCATTGCATTAAAAAAAAATACAGGGTGCTCGAAAAGGGGCCCCCTGGCTGGAAGGTACTTAGGATACACAGACCCTCCCACCCCAACAGCCAGGAAATAAGGCCTAGTTTGAGGGGCGGCGGCTGCCCTTCAGTGCCCTTACTCCAGTGCTAAGGGTCAGCAGGACTTGGGGTGTGGCTTGGACATTGGGCGGCAGCCCAGACACTGCTCCTTGCTGGCGGGAGATGGACTCGCTCCACGGGGAAGGCCCCATGCAGGTCTGTTGCGAACTCGCTGGGGAGCCAAAAGCAGATGGCCCCCCAGCGCTGCCTCGGGTCCAGAACCAGACGGAGCGGCTCTGAACTGTGGGGCTCTGTGCACCAGACCTCGGGGCGCCGGCCTGCCTTAGAGAACTCACGTTTGAGGGCTCAGGTGCAAACAGTGGAACAATCCCTCTTCACTGGGCGATTGTTGATGTCTGCTTGGTGGGGGGCCTGCCGAGTCCTGTGGAGTAGCCACTTCTGGTGGTTTGGTGTCTTTGGGCCGTCAGGATACACAGTCACGGTTTCCGATTGTGACTTTTAATGTCTGCTTCTCCCTCCTCCCCCACCCCTTCCAGGTCGGCCACAATTCAAAAAGGAATCCTCTTCCAAATGTCCAGCGCAGAGGTGGGTTGATAGCTCTCTTGGCTGCAACAAGGAAGGAATGGTTTCTGCACCACCCGCCCGAGGTGTGCAGGCAAGAGGGGCAGAAAGAAGAGGCCCTTTTCCTGTGACAAGGCATGAGGAGGGCGGGACGAGGAGTGGCGAGACCCTCCCTGTGCAAGGTGGAACAGCAGCCTGGCGTTCGGGAGGGGCATGCACTGTGGATCGGGGTGGAAGGGCACACAGTTGATTGTGAATTTCGTACTATGCTCTTGTACTCTCTATTTCGTCATTCGATTAGATCAGCATGTACAAAGGACTTCTGAGCATGAGGAAGATACATACTTCCAAGCTATGAGCTCACTGGAAGTGGGTGGGTTGTGGCTTCCTGTAGGCTCCGGTCCCTGAAGTGGCACTGACGGCCCCTGCTGATGGATCAAGGCCTTTTGATGAGAGGGGAACCCAGGGAGAGGGGCTGAACCCCAGAAGGCTGTGAAGTGCTGGAAAGTGCTTGGAGATGAAGGGGCAGGAGCCCCGGCGAGCTTCCGCAGGAGAGACAGAGGGGCTTTATCGGAGAAGCAGGAGGTGTGTAAGGAAGAGAGCCTGAAGGGTCTAGGCGAATGAAGTCACTTCTCATCCACATGGCGGTGGGGACAACAGGACCCCTCACCACCATGCAGTCAGGACCACCTCACAGGGTCCCCATCAGACAGGGGCACTGCCCCTGTGGGTTCCCCAGACTCTAACTCTTCACAGGAGTAGAAAGTCTGTGTCCCAAAGGAGCAGCACCACATCTGTATCCCAAGAAGCCAAGGCTGAGGAGACAGCCGAAGCACTGAGAAGATGGCCGTAAGAGACCTCGTCCATGTCTTCCAAACCAGAGATGCCGCGTGGATGCCCAAGGCACTCCGGGCTCCAGCCATGGTCTCGTCAGTCCCTTCTACGCACAAGGACACTGGACAATGGAACAGGGAGACGGAGGGAGAGCTGATGTGTGCTCATCATGCTTGGTCACGATCACTGACTGGACCTTGGGACAAGGTTCCAATAAGAAGCAAATCACCCCTCGGAGAAGCCCAGCAGGCACAGGCTCCTCATGGGCAATGCTGGTGATGCTGGCTCCTCCTCAGAGAAGAACCGGGGCCTGAAATGAGAGGGCTGGGGGTGAGGGAACCCCTGCGTGAAATGGGTCCACATAATCCTCTCAGGAGAAGAGTCACCACCTCAACTCTTCTGAAGAAGGCACAGGAGCCAGTGGTAGTGCATGCTGGGGGAAAGCCAGGAGTCAGCCCGGCAGGTAAGAAGCACACCACCACCCAGGAGGGAATCGTGGGGCGGCCGTGTCCGGCACCTGTGTGGCAGGTGACAGATAGGGACGCAGGCGGGATTTCCCTGGCACTGACAGGTGCAGGACTCACTCAGAGTTGCTCTCCTTCTTCAGGACGGCTTGTGTTGCCAGGTCACCATGGCATGGACATCCACATTGGGATTTAACCAGATAGCTGGGCTCTGCACACGTGGACACAGGGAGTCATTGTCCAGGTGAGGATCCCAGTCTGGGGTCCCTGAAAGCTTCTCCATTCCTTAGAACAGAGGTCTTCTAACCATTTCATTCCATAATTTACTGCTGCAGCCACCACAGCTGGGTCATCTTCAGCACCTGGACATCCCACTTGGCACCCCCTTTTCCCTTTCCCCCGAATTCAGTCGCCATCTGGCAACATGGATCTCTGAGGTACTGGCGCCATTGCAGACCCGGTGGTGTAGCCAGCGTCACCATGCAGGGGGTCACAAGTGTTTAAGTCCTCAGCTCACACCAAAGCTGTGTGAGAGGACCCTGCCATCTACTGAGTGGGCAATTGCACGGGGAAACATTTGGGAAACAGAAAATGGCCAGGGTGTGGTGGGGAGGCACGGAGCGAGCACGGACTGCTGGGAAAATGGGGCGGCTAGTGTTGAGTGACGCAGGGTGACCAGCACGCCTCCATTCGTTCCACAAGGCAACGTCAGCGCAGTGCGGGTAGGCGCTGGGAAGGCGCCCTGTGCTGTTCTTCTTCAAGCTTCAGCTGCGGCGTTTTCTTCCACTGAGATCTTCCCAGCTTTTACTAGTGAGATTGATTGCCTTTTGCGGAGCCCCTGTTATTGCATTCATAGATTTATAGTGGGGTGTTTGTGGGCTGACAGGCTCTCTCCCCACCAGCCAGCATGCTCCTGGAGGGCAGAGCGCATCTTTTGTTGACACACCAGCAGTTAACATGGGGACCTGTTCATAACAGATGCTCAGCGATTATTTGTGGGATAAAGGAGTTAAAGGAGAAATGCAGGCTGCTGGGTAGAAGTGGGTAATCTAGCACAAAGGAAACAAAGAACTCGTGTTCGCCGGTGTCACACCACAGCGCCTTCTTCTCTTGCCTGTGGCTCCTGGAGGGCCATCGCTCTTGCCTGGACCCCTTGCTGTTGCTGCTGCTGCTGCTGCTGCTGGGTGGGATCCAGACAAGGTAGCTCTGGGTCACAGAGACCCTCGCACCACAGAGCTCACTATCCCCAGGTCTTGCTCCATCCTCACAAGCATTGAGACATCCGCGCCCACAGCCACAGCTGGCGAGTCGATCTGTCTCCTGCGGGGCTCCCTGCTTTCCGGTCCCCTACTTTAAAAGCTTGATGGCCTCTTCCAGGGACTGCTTTCTCCTGAGGACGAGTCAAAAGTACACGAGAGAATACCTCACCATCCTCACTTCTAACACCGCAGTAGCTCCACGTCTCCCAAGAAAGATTACTTGGCTCTTCTGGCAGACCATGGTACAGTCAATATTCTCGGCCAACACTGTGATTCAATGTGTTCGTTCTTCTTTGGTCTTCCATGTGTTGTCCCACTTTAATGTGCAGATGAGATGATTGAAAATGACATGGCTTGAGTCCGGCACACCTTCGCCCTCACAGTGAGATCCTTGCCTCCAATTCTTCCACGAGGCGTGTGCAGCGGATGTGTCCAGTGCAATAGACCCTGCGATTTCCTGACTGCTGCTTCCAGGAACATGACTTGCAGATCCAAACAAAATTACGTCCTTGACAACTTTCCCCTCTCCTCCATTTATCGTGACGCTCCTACTGATCCTCTTGTGAGGATTTGGGGTGTCTTTACATTGAGGTGCCCTGTGTGCTAAAGGGTGCAGCCCCTGATCTGAGTCAGCAGGTGTCCCTCGCAGTGCACCTTGGGCTAACTGGAGTGCATGGTGTGATTTAGGGTGGGGGTGGCCATGCGGGGAAGGTCATCTGTGTGACTTCAAGGGAGCTTTGGGTCACTGGTATCCAGCACCCTGGAAACTGAGATCAACGAGGAAAATGATCAATCAATTCATTAATCCAATAGACATGCTTGTGGGCGGCATCCTCAACAAAGGCTTGGACCGCCAAGGGCTGGTTGGGCTTCTCTGGCTTCCAGAACCTGGGTGAGTCTGCATGCAATGCATCCTGGGACTGGGAGGTGTCGGGACCCCGCAGGAGGGCTTCCAGGAAGCTCCAGTTTCAGGTCCTCCAGACCTCTGTCCCCCAGCTGACCTCCTCTGCAGATGCTGCCCTGTGATAAACCAGGGCTCTGAGCAGATCCGCTTCCAGCGTGTTCCAGGATTCTTTCTGGCAAATCAACCAACTTTAAGGTTGTCCTGGGAGCCTCCACACTTTCAACTGGTGTTGAGCACCAGGCACTGGGCCTGCTAATGCATCTGCTCAGAGAGGCAGAGGCCACACGGTAGAAAAAGAATGATACCAAGGGCTCCATAGAAAGTCAATGTGAAATGGAATAATCTGGATGCACTGATACAGGTGCCATAGAAATCAAGTACATTCTAAATGTTAACAAGAAATCATAATTAGAAAGCAGAGTAGCAGGGTATGAAAGAATGCCCACTGAAAAGT
>NW_022111300.1:60987293-60992169 GCF_000313985.2 Echinops telfairi | reverse complement strand
TGTGTGTGTGTGTGTGTGTGTGGCCACACAGCGCAATGCACTGGGAGAAGACGCAGAACATCATCAGTAAGCAAGTCACACACACACACACACACACACACACAAATACAGCCCGTGGCGAGGAACACCGCCCACAAAGGATAAGGCACCACTCGCTTGCGAATGGCAGTGTTAGCTGCTGAGGCAAAGTTCGGTTTGCTTGGGAGCCTAAGACCATGAGTACAACCCTGGCTGATGGACAAACCTGTCTTGCACACAGAAACTAAAGAAATTTTAGCACAAATTTTCCCCTGGAGGGAAAAAGTGCCTTCTCTGTATGATTTTGCCCCCATCCTTCAACCAAAATTTGACCCAAAAAGCCATTGATGAGGCCAGAGATAGTAGAGTAACTTGATTTTTTTGTCTTGGTTTTGGCTTCTTAGATGGGCTAGTCTATGTCGAAGTAGGGACAAATATTTTCCTTTTCTTTTAAAATAGATACTAACTAGAAGAATATGAAATTTTAGCACTGCTACTAAATCCAGTGCTCAAGGATAATGAGGTGTGATGACCGAAAGAAGGCTTATGAGCCCCCTGCGTGCAACGTGCCAGTGACCCAGCGCTGCTGCTGCTGCTGCTGCCACCGAGAAGCGGAGCGCGTGCTGGTGGAGGGGCTCGGTCACTGCAAAGGACATCAGAATCCTCACAACTAGCAAGAGTCACAGCAGGGTAAATGGAGAAAGGATTGAAGTTGCCAAGCATGTAGCCTTGCCTGAATCCACAATCCATGCTCATGGAAGCAGCAGTCAGGCTATCAAGAGACGTGTTGCATTAGGCAAATCAGCTGCAGAAGATGGCTTTAAGGTTTTGAAAAGCCAAGATGTGACTTTGAGCACTAAGCTGTGGCTGGCCCAAGCCATAGTATTTTCCATTGCCTCATCTGCATGTGACAGTTGGACACTGAATAAGGGAGCCCAAGCGAGACCCGATGTGTTTGCATCATGGTGCCGGGAAGAATATTGAAGGGGCCACGGGCTGCCAGGAGGACAGACAGGTCTGTGTTGGAAGAAGTATGGCCACAGTGCTCCTTGGAAGCACGGAAGGTGAGACTTCGTCTTACACAGGGTGGACGTGTTGTCAGCGGAGACCAGTCCCTGGAGAAGGACATCGTGCACGGTAAAGTCAAGGGCAGCAAAACAGGAGGCAGGCCCTCCAGGAGATGCCTTAGCACAGTGATTGCATCAGGGGATCAAGCGCAGGAGGGATTGTGAGGGCGGAGCAGGGCTGGGCAGTGTCCCGCCCAGTGGTGCGCAGGGTGCAGTGGGTCAAAATGACCGCATGGCACCTGAGAGCAGCACGCAGAATGCTGTGCTTTAAAAGGAAAGAATCCCTAAATCTCATGGAGCACATGTCCATTGTGTCCTCATCACACCATCCTTCCTGACTTCTTTCCTTCTGTCAGCATCAAGCATCATTCAAATAAAGAGCAAAATATCAAAATGGAACAAGCATAATCAACTTCTTTGACACGAACCGCAGTAACCTGATATTGGTCGGCATTTTAAAAGGGACGTATTCTAAAATGTTCTGGATGGAAAAAAATAAAGGTCCCCATACATCAGTGAGCCAAGCTGCCAGTCACCCCTTCCTTCGGCTCACACAGCCAAATGGACGTGAAAGGACTGGGGAACGCTGACCCTCTCAAAGGCAATGTTGCTCCCGAAACCACTGCACTCCTGCCAGGTGAAGCCGCCGAGCCTTGGCCCGAGAGCCTCTGAGGTAGAGAATCTGAGGCAGGTCATGGCCAGGGCTCAGGGTTGTGAGCTATTTCCTCTGTTTTCAGAAAATGCTCCTTAAAGACGTTATGGAGAAATGAAACTGAAAAAATTACGTGCAACTATGAAGGTGTGAATGTCAGTGAACATATGTGGGTTATGTGCATCTGTGTGAGAGCAAGGGTTTGTCTGTAGGTGTGCAAATGTGTGTGTGGTATAAGCATGTGTCTGTATCTGTCTGTGATGTTGAGCAGGTGTATGTGAGAGTGTGTGTGTGCATACATGTCTGAATATGTGAAGGGGTAAGTGGGTATGTGTACGTGGGTGTGTGGGAATGGAAGTGTATGAGTGATCTGTAGGACTTTGAGTCAGGGTGCATGTGCAATTGTGTGTATAAGTGTGCAAATGTATGCAAGCGCGGGAGTGGGGGTATATAAGAGTGTGTGCTTGTGTGTGCCTGAATAGGGGTGTGCACGGGCATTGCTAGTGTGTGAGTTTATGTGTGTGGGTGTGTGCATCTATGACAGTGTGTGTATGTATGCGTGTATGAGCATGTGCCTATAAGTGCCTGTGACCTTGAGTAGGTATATGTGTGTGCATAAGTGTGTAAATGTGTGAGGGGTATAGGTGGGCATGTGCATATATGCTAGTGTGTGAGTGTATGAGTGTGTGTGACTGCGTGGGTGGAGCATATGAGTGTGTGCCTGAATAGGTGTGTGTGTGTGTGTGTGTGTGATTGTGGGTGTGAATAAGTGTGTGAATATGGGAGGGGTGTGAGTGGGTATGTGTGCGTGGATCTGTGTGGTTGTATGAGTGTGTGAGGGCGTGACAGTGGCAGTGCACCGTGGATGGGTGTGTATGGAAATACCCCTCAGAGTCTCTATCAGCAACTGTCAGGAGGATCGGTGTGAAGCACGTCTCCGGGTCTCTCAAGAAGCAATGAGCACGGCCGGGTGACATGGCCCCTTCTGTAGTGATCTGGTGCTGGGGAGCTGGTTCTGATCCTCTCCAGGGTTTCCGAGGCGGCCCATCTTTCTGGAAGCAGAGAGCCTCGTCCTTCTCTGATGTGAATGTCAACACACACAATACAGGAAAAGTCACCTCCATGGAGCCCATGCTGACCCTGTAGGACAGAGGAGAGCTGCCCCTGTGGGCTGCCGAGACTACATCCTTACAAGAGTAGAAAGCTCCATTTTTTCTCCCATAGAGTGGCTTGTGGTTTCAGACAGCTGACCTTGGGGTTAGCAGCCTCATGCATACCCCACCATCAAAAAGCTTGCAGACAACTGGAGTGAAAGGGTCGCAGCATTTCCCACAGACTTTCGGAAGCCCCTCCTAGCCTAAGGAATGCAGCCTCTGAAGTTGGCTGACAATATTGGGCTTTCTGGGTCCATCCGACTTGCCAGGTGAGAGGCCCCGAGGTGGGAAGCGCAGGGCCCTGCTCGAGTTCAAGTCAGGAGCGGGTCGAGAGGCAGAGGGACTGATCAAACCCTGGGACAGGTACCCCTTCCTGGCCCCCAAGTCCAGCTCTGGTGGCTGGCTCCCAGGAAAGGACAGCCCAGGCTGGACGAGTTTGAGTGGACAGAGAGCTCCTTTCCATCCGAGGCAGGCAGCGAGAGCTTCCTGCCACAGGGCTAGCGAAGACCAGAGGGGACATGGACTGCACCCCCACCTCTACCCTTCATCTGTGACCCTCCTTTAAACCAAGCCCCCGCCCTGGACCGGCCACTCACCTTGGGGACAGGGACATGCTTTATTGCTTTGTCTGCCTCTATGTAGCTGGCGGACCCCGCCTGGCCTTTGGAGATGCCGCTGTCCAGCGGTCATTTCTGCTTCCACAGGGCAGCCTATTTTTATGGCTTTATCTGCGCCTTTTATTGAGTCTCCTTTTCCGTAAGCTTATTTTGCCTTGTTTGTTTTGCCTCTCCTTTATCTGTAACTTTTTCCCGGGGAATAAGAAGTGACAGTGGAGATTTAAAGAGGGTCCCTGGCCAGCACGGGGAAAGTGAGATGCCATCTCCTTTTTACGGTTTGCTCAGTAGAAGCTTTCATTACACGCTGGCGGGTCCCTCCCAGCCCCGCTGGCAAGACGGCCCCCTCATGGGATTCCAGAAACTGCACAGCAGACGCATGACACAGGCCCCCAGGACGTGCCCTGAGGCAGCCTGCTCCTCTCATCATCTGAGTTCGGCCCAACGTCAAAATTCTACCTCAAAACCAAAGTGCTGCAGCCCAGCCCAGGATGGGCTTTCCACCCCGGTCCAGCCCCGCCGCTCCCCAGATGCCTCCCTGTCAGACTGTCCCCCACACCCTGAGGACTCGCCAGGCTTGGCGTTTGTCCTGGCACACCGCTTCCCGGATCTGCTCACACTGGCTCTTGTCGGCAATATATTCCACGGGCATCTGACAAAGTATCCTGACACCCCCTTCTCCTGTCCTTTGTCCTCCTCAGAGCCAGGGAGACCCGACTCCAGATGCAGGGACAAGGCCTGCTCGCTCAGTCTCAGAAACCCTAAGAGCAGCGGTTCTCAACCTGTGGGCCGCGACCTCTTCGAGGGATGAATGACCCTTTCCCAGGGGTTGCCTGATACCTAACAGTAACAAAATGACAGTGATAAAGTAGCAACAAAAATAATGTTACGGTTGGAGGTCACAACCACATGAAGAACGGTATGAAAGGGTGGTGGCGTGAGGAGGGTTGAGAACCGCTGCCTTAGAGGACTGCTGTCCACCAGCACCCACTTGATGGCAGCGGGCATCTTGGACTGAGGGACCAACAATCAAGGAGAGGTGGGAGGTCGGCGAGCAGAAGGCAGCCCTCCAAGAAGGGACTGGCCTGAGAGCTGAACAGAACTGGACTGGTCCTTAGCGATGACGGTGACCGTGGCGACGGCTACAGGCAGGGTGGCGCTTCCCTGCGGGGTGCATAAGGTCGCGGTGTGCTTGTGACTCACTTGGGGCTCTAGTTGTCCCTGTTGGGTTGTCAGAGCCAACATGCCAAAGCTCGTGTGGCAGTGTTATGTCCCTGTGATTTTTTTCTACATCGATGGTTTCCACGCTCCTCTTCCTGGATGGAGGGGAAGTGGGAGCCAGTACTCAAGGGGGTGGGAGAATCATCACCT
>NW_022111300.1:60960266-60987106 GCF_000313985.2 Echinops telfairi | reverse complement strand
AAAGTCTCCAGACCCCTCTACAGACACAGCTCAGGCCATGCCCATTCAGTGATGACCTTCCAACCCCAGGCTGCTGATAATGACTTTGGGTCAGTTCCTGACTCTGATGGAAATGCTTGGACATAGGGAAGCCCGCCTCCACCCTGCAGGTCCGTGGGGACCTTCAACTCTCTACTTTAGCAGCTGCTATGAACACCCCTTCTTTCTGCCCAAGTCAAATACAATCGCATTGCTTCCCTCTTGGCTTGGCCAAGTTCTGGTTTGCATTTGGGGGTGTGCATATCTTCAGGCTAGGCTTTCAGTGGGAGGATGTTGGGAAATCACCCTCACATGAGCTAGCCCGGGGTCCTCGCCAAGTGGACAGAAAGCTGCTCGCACAGGAGGTCCAGCAGCAGCACGTTGGGCAAGACAAGTCCCTTCCTTCAGTGTTGGCAGAAGACAGCGTCAACCTTGCCCACTGGGAGCAGGATCAGGCATGGCAGGTGGGGTGCGGACCTAGATCCTGGGGTCAGAGACGGGCTTCTCTGCGTCACCACCTCTGAGCTCCAGCACCCCATACCAGACACGTCACTGTGGTGTGTTACAAGCACCGTCATCCCACAAGGATGCACTTCAGAGTGAGATGAGAACGGGAGAGTCCGCGGCGGCCCTGGGGACACCTTGCCTGTGCGTGGAAGCCTGCATGTTGCTCTGATGCTGGGCAGGTTCCCGGGCATCTTCCAGACTCAGAGAAGGGAGAAAGAACTGGCACCAACTTGGGAACATCAACTGCTGGGGAGCCTGGCAGAGGGTCCTCTTATGCACGGTGTAGTGTTGCGGGAGTCGCTCCAATGGCTGAAGACAGCCAACATCCCAACAACATCAACAATCACATCAACAACAGCAGTTCTTGCCAGGCCTGGCCCACGCCCATCAGAAGTTCGCTCTCTCTGAGAGGCAGCATGCTCCCTGTGAGCAGGGGACATGTGAGAGCTACAGAGGAAATGGGGAAAAGAGAAGTAGGGTCATCCTCTCAAGCCAAGGCCCAGAGGAGCCTGCCCTGAAGCAGAAAGAGGTGTGGTCCAGAGGGGCCTGTGGGTGCACCTGGGGCGCAGAGCAGCGAGGTGCCTCCTGCGTAAGGGGGAAAACAGCAGAGACGGCTGGGAATCTGCGAGCAGTGGACCATGGGGAGATCAGTGAGGCCCACTTGCATCAGGCTCCGGAGACTTGGGCTCCAGGGGCAGGTTCAGTGCCTCTCCTGTCATAGCGGAGCAGGGGGTATGAAGAACTTAAGACCCAGAGGCACCCTGGAGGCTGGTGCCAGGGCTTCACTGGGAAGGCAAGACCCAGAGCACCAGGGTGGCAGCCAGGACCAAGTGGGGGGGGGGCAGCCCATCTGAAGGGAGGGGGGCCTGTCCGCAGATGGAGGCAAGGAGATGGGAGGGCAGGAGGGACTTCCTTTAACTACACATTGTTTTCCTGGCGACCAGGGAGTGGTGTCAGTACCAAGTGTACTAGGGAGATACAGCCGGTGGTTGGGAGGTCACACAGAAGTTTTTGCTAGAAACAGCTGCTGGGGCCTCTGGACAGTGCCCCTGGCTGGGATGGAACTGACAGAACGAGGGGTCACCATGACGGCCTCTTACACTTTAGTCAAGTAAAACTCCACAGCACATGTCAAGCTGGAGTTAGCGAGCGGGGTAAGGAGCCGGACGGGGAGGGCAGGCCGTCTCTGCTAGGCCACCCAGGCGGAGGTCCCAGGAGACCTTTCTTCACGTTCTCCTCTGTGCTTGGCTGCGCTGTGGCCGTAGGTGCCATGGAGCCGGCTCCAGTGCACAGTGCCCACTTGGGCAACAGAAGGGGACGCCGCCCAGGCTTGGCCATCCACAGCATTGTCCTCATGCGTGAACCATTGTTGCGGCCACCATGTCCATACATCTGGCCAAGGGACTTCCTCTTTGTCGCTGACCCTCCACCTAACCTAAGCACCGTGTTCTTCTCCAGGCCCTGTCTCTCCGGGCAACGCGTCCCAAGTCTGCGCAGAAGGCTCGGTGTCTGGCACAGCACCAGGGAGAAGTGACAGCTCCAGAACTCTCTGCAGCGTCAGGTGGAAGGATCGGCCCACCCCGCAGGGAGCACGTCCCAGCACTGGGGAGCCCTTGCCTGAAGGGGGACACGCCCCGTCCTGTGGCCCCACCTGGCCCTTTGCTTGCCCCCTCCAGAGAGCAGCTCCTGAAGCCCCGCCCTTCCAAGTAGGAGTCCTGGAGGAGGGGCGCCTCCAGGAAGACTGGGAATGAGTGCCTGGAGGAGGGATCCCTCTGCCCTCCGCGCAGACCCCTTGTGGACAGGCATCTGTGAGGGCAGGCCTTCCCGAGCGGCCCACCAGCATCTGCAAGCTGTTGGAGGCACCGCCGCTTGGAGTCAAGCTGCACAGACAGCGCCTGCAGCCAGCGGGCTCCGGGAGGGAGGCTTGTTTACAGCAGAGCCCATACCCTGGCCTGCTGGATGGCTGCCTGCCACCCGGGGGACATGACGTCTGTGTGCTCGCCAGCTGTGGGGCTTGTTAACTGTGCCCCCCATGAGCTGTGGGGCTGGGGGGGGGCGGCTCTGTGCAGCCCCTCCAGCGAGCCTCCCTTGTAGGGGTGTGGCACTTGAAGGCTGCCCAGCCATGGGGGTGAGCAAGTGAATCATGTGGATGGGAGGTGCACACGTACATGGATCCATCTACGCATGCACTGTCCCATACACCACACCCCTGTGTGCATACACACACGCAGCTACCTGACCTCATGTGTACACACTCATACATATACCACATGCACACACACACACCCACACCCGCCCTGTGTGCACACACATATACAAACAGCCCCGTGTGTGCACACACCCAGGTGAACATGCATCCACACACACATCCACATCCACATCCCACGGAGGCACAGTCACATGACACTTCATGCACACTCACTCACACACACATCAACACCCACTACTTCATGTCCCCTTACACTCATACATAAAATCCCACGTGCACACAGACAGATGTATTGCCGTGTGAACACACACCCACACATCTTCCATCATGCACCTGCCAGGCACTCTGTGAACAGACACATCTATGTGTACAAATTCACGCATACTCATACATACCTTGTCACACATCCATCCATAAATTTGCCCATGTGCACACTCTGTGATAGATATCCCTCATGCATCAGTGTGCATAGTCAGTTATACCCATGTGCACACACAAGCAGTCATAAGTCATACTCACACTTTGTGCTCAAGCATGCATGTGAGCTCCCCAGTGCACATGTATGTTCACATATGCACCCTCCCTGCCCCCACATGTGCACAGGATGTTCACCGCCGCTTTCTCCATGGCTACCTCTCAAGCTCACCCATCCAAACACGAGAAGGATTGCATTGCTAGGCCGCCAATATCACATTTGGAAACGTTTTCTGGAGGTCTTTTTAGGAACATTTCCCATTCAAGAAATTTCAGAACATGGTCTGGAGCCAACTTGTATCTCCCGGGTCCCAGTGAGGGTTTTCCTCCCTCTGCCCGGCTCGCCAGGCGTGCCTGTGGTATGTTCCTGGTACTGCTCTCCTCTAAAACCGGAGAGGAGGATAACCATAGCTTGGTTTCATGTTTTAATCAAACCAGCTGACAACAAGGGAGTCGGTCCCACAGGAAGGCAATGGGTCCAGAACAGCTGGAAAGGCAGAGCTTGGGGCTGGCTGCCCCACCCACCATGCCCAGAAGAGGCCTGGCCTCCTGCTCCTCCTGTGGAGAGGGAGGGGCTGGCAGGTCCAGGCCCAGCGTGGACCATGAGAGGTGAAGGGCAGCCCAGCGGGTGACGATGCAAAGTGCTGATTCAGGGCACCCTGAACTTGACCATGTTCAGTAGGGCTCCCCACCCTGCCAGTCTCCATCTAAGGGTGACTGAGGGGAGCAACTGGTGCCCAGAAACACGCACACGTCTGCATGGGAGTGAACCTATGTCTTGCTCAAAAGGTGAGGGATCCCTAAAATCATCGTCCCCGTGTGAGATGACCAACAGGGCAAAGTAAAACCCCAAAGGAGAAAAAGCAAAAGCAATGTGTGCCCCAAAAATGAAGATAAGAGAAAGGCGGGCATCAGAACAGGAGGCCACACACTGACGGTCCTTCCCCAACCCTGCGCTTAGCGCTGTGGCACCATAGCCCGGGCTTCGCTACACGCTGTCCTGGTGTGCAGCCAGCCTCTCACAGGAAGCATGGAGGTGTGACTCCCACTAGAGATGCCATGGAAGAAGGTTCTAGCAATCAGCTCCCTAACAGTCAGCCACTGAGATCCAACGAGGACTGTTCTCTGACACACTGGGCCTTGCCGGGAATCAAGTCCCCTGAGCAGCACTGGATATTCTTCCTGAGCAAGATTCCAGTCTCCGGAGCCTTGGCTGGAATCCCTGACCCCAGCCCTGGGGTCCCCTGTGTGGCAGCTCTGTGCACGGTGGTCAGGGTCTCCACTATTAAGAAGAACTGCAGGTTGTTTGAGGCGGTGGAAGTACAGGCCACAGTAGAGAGGGCACTTCCTCCTCCATGGATCCTTCTCTCGTCCCTCTGTGCCAGCTCCTGCTACCTCCGTGGGTCCCATTTCCTCCACGCAGGTGACACGTGCACCTGTTTGTCTGTTTATCAACTCCCCTTCATGTCACTCATTTGGGGCAAAGACTAGGGGAGCCTCGCCTGGGAGAGGCAGAGCTGGCTGTGGCTCACGGCAAGGGTGGTCAGCCCGCTGCTCCTGCGGAGGCCGCAGAGCGAGTCTTGTGTGCTCGGCCAACGTGCCTGGGTCTTGACTGCTGAACTTGATCACAGTGGTGTGAAAACAGATTCTTAAAAAAAAAAAGAAAACAGATTCTTTCTTTCACAGTCATGAGTCACCCCCTCTCCTCCCACTCACTGCCATAGAGACCACTCTGCTCTGAGACCCTCCATAGGGTGTCTGAGACCGTAAGCCTCAACTGGAGCAGGCAGCACCCCGACAATGTGCGCCCCGCAGCACCCCCAGAGCTCTGTAGACAGTACCCACACAAAGTACTGTGATGCTGTCCCAATAAAACTTTATTTGTAAGTCCAGATGGCATGCCAGCTGCGATCTCTAGGCTATAAATATCTAACGGCTGGCACCAAGAAAAGACTGTCTGGGCATCGAAGAACTTTTGTGGAGATTATGAAAACTTTGCATTTTACTTTAGAGGATAAAATTGCACTTTCCGTAAACTATAAAAGTGAGGCGTTGTATTAACAGCATTTTAGGTGGGGGGTACATTTCCAAGGTCACCTCGTCCTTCTGCCTACCTCCACCTCAGTTTTTCATTCTCATGATGCAGTCATTGGGTGCTGTCAAGGTGGGTCTGACGCCTAGCATTGCCGGTCAGTGCAGTGAACCGCTGGCCGCCACGTCCGAAGCCCTCCTCCTGGCTCCCACCAGGTTTGAGTCTAGTGCCACAGTCGCATGTCACCCCATCCCATCAGTGGTCTGCCTCTTTTGTGCTGACTCTTTGCTTAACCCTGTGTAGTGTCCTTTGCCAGGGGCTGGTCTCCTCTGATCACATGCCCAGCGTCCGTGAGACCATGCGGGGCCACCCTCACTTCTGAGGAGCACTCTGGCCACCCCTCCTCCAGGACAGAACACTGGTGTGTTCTTCTTCTCGAGTCTCTGGTCATTCGATATTCTCCAATCACACCCTCACTGCAAACCGGTCTCCTCCGGTTTCCTTATCCACTGTGAGTCTTTCAAGTGCTCGTAGGTGATTACAGCAAGCAAGGAAACAGACAAGTAAACATGGCCGAAGCCAGGCAGACAGGAGTGCTCCGCATCTTGAAAGAAGCTACGTGCGGCACGATCGCATGATGCAACATGTTGTTTGGTTTCTTGGCTGCTATCTGTTGGAGCACCTGCTTCTCCTCTGGGGCTTTATTGCCATGATCATTGATTGCGGATTCAAACAAAATAAAATCCTTCACAACTTCAGTCTTACCTGTGTTTACCAAGATGCTGTCTATTGGTCCAATCGTGAAGTGTTTGGGTTATTTTTCATTGAGTTGTTAACCCGAAAATAGGGCATTAGTCAACATCAGCATGAATACCCCCAAAATGTCACAGCTGCCCAACAGCTTCAGACTCCTGGTTGGAGGCCCTTCCAGACAGAGTGGAGCAAACAGCCTCAGAAGGTTTCTCCCACAGGCCACCTGGTGGCTTGGAACTGCCACGTTTTTTGTTAGCAACTGAATGCTTCACCATTGCACCCTCAGGATTACAACAGAAAAATACAGCTCTGTTTATTTCTGATATTTACTATCTGGCCACGTGCATCTCCATGTCATTAACATCACATGGACCAGTACATTTTGGTTGAAATTGATTTTTTAAATGGTTACAGGTATAGCCAACCTACAAGAGATTCCAGAACCTCATCTGGATTCAGAGGAGGCTGTGGAGGGAGGATGCCATTACCAGAGCAAGCCAGATCTTCACTGAGGGAAGAACACACCAGAAAACAATGTTTACTTGGGTTTTATTGCCTATGCAAAAGCACTCAATTGTGTGAATCATAACAACATATGGATAATATTTCAAAGAACAGGGGTTCCAGAACACATCATCGTGCTCATGTGGAACCTGTAAACAGTTTAAAGACAGGAGAGGTATGTGTCAGGGTTGTCTCCTCTCACCAGACTTCTTCGATCTGTATACCAAGCAAATCATCAGAGAAGAGTAGGGTGCAGCAGCGAGACTGGGGGAAGGTGCAGTAGCAACCTGCGATGTGCAGACAACAGGATGGCACATCATGTCATTACACCAATGGATACAAACATGGCTAATGCTAAAGACTCACTTCACAGTACTTTTTATTATTAGCAAATATTTAAAACACAGATTAAAACGGATGATGGAAGATGCTATGTATTGAACTGTGTCACACATACCCGCGCCTCCCTGCCCAAATATGTGCCATAGTAAACTGTCACTCTGATGGCAGAGACTCCAGGCTTCACCACCGGCTTGTCACACTGCGGTGACTTGTGTGTTCCTACGAAGCTCGAAGCTCGAGGGTAGGCCACCAGCATCCCCAATGGCAGCAGGGTCAGCCGTGATGGACAGGTTTCACAGGAGTGTCCAGGCTGAGACAGACCAGAAAGGAGGACCCCGAGGTCTATTTCTGAACACACTGGCCTGTGAAAACCTTACGAATAATAGGGAGCACTGTTTGGAAGAGTTCCGGAAGACGAGACACTCAGGTCTGAAGGCAGTGAGAATGTGACTGGGAAGAGCGGCCTCCTCATGGAGAATCTATGCTGATGACATCCTCCTCTATGCTAATGACATCCTCCTCTATGCTAATGACAGGGAGCACAGCTTTCAGGGCGCCACTCACGAACTGAGCATGCCTGGGTGAGGGGACACTGCTGCAAACGTCTATGAATAGCCGGCCTGCACAAAGCCAGCAAGAATGGAAGGGAGCACACAGACCAACGGCCTACCCTCAGTGAGTGAATGCGCACAGTATCGGCCATTTCTCATCTAGCAATCTCACCATGTGCTGGGGTCTGGATGACAAGTTGAAGAGAAACAGCATCGAATTCATTTTAAGGTCAAGGTCGGCCATGAAGTGCACTCTTCACAGCGATAATACCTCATGCCTACACTTTTAGGGAAATGCAGGAGAAAGCACACTTATTACATTTAAACACCAACCACTAATACAAACAGCATTGGAGAGTTTTACCACTTCTGCAATCAGAAATTTTTCAAGCATGCAATCATGTTTGGGACTTATGTTTAGGAAAAGAATGTTGGGGGGAAAGAGTGAAGGCCCCCTAGCTGGGGGTGTGGTCTTAGTGATAGAAATGCTGCGGAGATCACCTGATGAAATTTGGGGGGACAATGACTTAGTCGATACAAAATACCTAGACACCTGGACTTCACCAGATGGAATAGGCAGGAATCCAATCCCCTGCATACGGAGAAAGACGTGGAGAAGCCCAGCACCGTCTGTCAGAACAAGGCCAGGAGCTGCAGGAAGAACAGACCAGCGGTGCATACGTATGTCCAAGGCCAAGCTCGAGGAAACGAGAACCAGCCCAAGGGAGGCAAGTTCAACCTTCAGTCTATTCCACTGGCTCAAGAGTAGAATTGGAGCATTGAACCCTAGAGTAGAGGACCTGTGGAATGACGTCATACCTGGAGAAAGCTAAAGGCCATTAAAAAGACAGGGAAGGAATAAAGGGCAAAGTGGATGTCAGAAGAGATTCTGAAAGTTGATCTTGAATATAGAGTAGTTAAAGCAGAAGACAGAAACGTTGAAGTTAAAAAGCTGAATGGATAATTGCAAGGGAGTGTTAAGGCCACAAAACAATGTCTTACAATGAAATATTAGAAGACATGGAGTAAGAATACCAAAATGCAAAACACAAACCGCAAGACTCAAATGGAAAGAGCTGAGGGGAAATTTCAAGCCTTCAGATGCAGTCTTGGAAGAAACCAGATTCAAAAGCCAACTGCCATCAAGTCGAGGAGGGTTCACAGCGAGCCTGTAGGACAGGGTAGAACTGCCCCTGTGGGTTTCTGAGAGTCTAATTCTTTAGGAGAGCAGAAACCCCCATTTCTCCATTCAAAAGATACAGGGAGCATCACGAGAAGGCAGAAGGCACACATAGGGTTCACTGGACAAAAGAATTGGTTGATGCTCAACCATTTCAGAAAGAGCTCCATGACCAAGAACTGGTAGCACTGAAAGGAAGATGTCCAAGCTACATGAAGGGCATTGTTCAAAAGCAAGGCTCTAGGAACGGGCAGGCAACCAGTTGATATGTTTCAAACAACTAATACAGTTGTGAAAATGTTTGCTCATCTGTGCCAAGAAATTCAGAGGATAGAAAGAGACCCACCTGTGCACCCATTCCATAGATAAGTGATTCAACGGAACAAGCAAAGTATTGAACAGTGTGACTAAGATCACATCCAAACTAAGTGTGTTAAAGATAAAGTAAAAATGATTGCAGCAGTACATGCATAGGAAACTGCCAGAAATCCAAATTGGAATCACACGAGGATGTGGGAAGAGGAATATCATTGCTGATGTCAGATGGATCTTGGCGGAAAGCAGAGAATTCCAGAGAGATGTTTACTTGTGTTGTATAACTCTACAAAGGCATTTGTCTGTGTTGATTGCAGCAAATTGTGGACAACATTGTAAAGATAAGAAATTCCAGAACCCTTAATTGTGCTCACATGGCGTTTGTACAGAGATGAAGGAGCAGTCTTTTTAACAGAACAAGGAGGTCTTCCTCGGTTTACAGCCTGGTCAGGTGTGGGCCAAAGTCACATCCTTCCACAATAGTCCGTCAGTCCGAATGCTCGTCTAACAGCTCCAGCTGCAGCAGCTCTATATGGAGGAGAACCAGGCATCAAGACGGAGGCAAGCACATTAACGACTTACAGTATTCAGGTAAGACAACCTTGCTTGCTGAAGGTGAAGAAGTCTGAAGCCCTTATCAATGAGGATCAAAGACTTTATTCAGCCTTTGGTATGAAGTAGACCTCAGCATATTTGAAAAAATCATCACAACGGGACCAACAAGCAGCGTCATGGTAAATGGAGAGAATATTGACATTATCCAGGGTGCCGTCTTCCTTGGGTTCAGAATCAAGGGCCATGGACGCAGCATCGTACTGGGAACTCCTCCATAACAGATCTCTTAAAAAGAATTGGGGTGTGTCTCACGCAGGCCTCTGTATTTCCCTTCGCATCAGATGCACCACGGCTAGACAACGACTTTGGAGTGCTAAGGCCTTGCTGCCTTTGCAGTGTGGTGCTGGTGACGAATGTTGACTAGACCGTGGGGTACCAGAAGAACAAACACCTCTGTATTAGAAGAAACACAGTCAGAATGCTCTTAACAAGTGCCGGTGGGGAGACTTTGTCTCACAGGCTTTGGACATGCTGTCAGGAGGGATCGGTCCCTGGCAAATGGTAGAGGTTTGGTAAAGTAGAGGCTCACCTGGACAGAGAAAACAACCACACTCACCGCCATGGGGTCATCGCTGACTCATAGCGACCCCGTTGGTCTGCTTTCCGAGACCGTAACGGTTTACAGGAGTCGACAGGCAGTCCTTGCTCAGAGCTGCTGCTGGTTTCAAACTGCCAACCACGTGGGCCATCGTGCGTGTTACCACTACAGCAGCAGGGCTACTATCTAAAGAGAAGAGACCTTTAATGAAACGTAACCTCACAAAGTTGCCCCAATGGGCTCACAGTTGTGAGAAAGACCGGGGCTGGGCGGGGCTGGGTCCTGGTTTGTGCAGGGTTAGAATTGCCTGGGCGGCTCTTGATGCCGCCGCACCCGTGGCTGTACCTGTTGGGAATAAGTGTCTTCGTTTTGCTAGTGAGACAGGAATAGGAGGGGCACATTTTGAGTCGTTCTGTTTTGAGATAGAACGGAAATGAAGTAAGATTCAGGAGGAGATGTCATGCCTCTTGAAGATCAGCAAGCAGCCAAGGACTGTGGCTTGGGAAGGCTTGTTTCCCAAGAGCAGATAGGGAGAACTGCACCTTCCTCAAACTTTTTAAACAGGGGCCAGTTCACTGTCCCTCAGACCCGTTGGAGGGCTGGACTATAGTTTTTTAAAAAACCATGAACAAATTTCTATGCACACTGCACATATCTTATTTTGAAGTAAAAAAACAAATGGGGCAAAAACACCCAGCGGGCTGGCTAATGTCTTCCGTGGGCCGCATGTGGCCCGTGGGCCGTAGTTTGAGGATGTCTGCCTAGGTTAATGTTCTGATTTCAGACTTCAATTTTCCTTTATTTAATTCGAGGAAATGAATTTCTGTTTTTAGGATGACCCTTTGTGGTGTATCTGCCATAGGAAAACTTGCTGTCTAAGACAAAGTACTAGCGAATATCACACAATATTTAAAAGGTAAGTGAGTGTCAGGCCACCCACGACACAAGTCACTACCGAGAGCACAAAACCTGCCCCGAACACTCATGTTCGTGTGGACAAGGAGTTTTCTTCAAAGGGAATGGACTAGCTCGCTTCCTTATTGCGAACGTAGATGATGAGAAAATAGATGCTGGTTCTAGAGCCCTTAACGAAGGCTCCAATTTAAAAATATCTCCACCGATACAAGTTTGTTAGACCCCCATATATAACACTTTTTTTTAGAGATTCCTAATAAAAATTTAAAATGCACATGGTTGACCTCACATATCTAGCTAACCCCAGCTTCATGACGTCTTAAGACACAGAAGGCACCTGAGATGCTTCTGAGCTGCCACTTTGTGGACATCATCGCTCGTATTGTGGAGAATCGACCCTCTGTTGAATATTTAACGGATGCTCACAGGTTAGGCGGTTTGCTTTTATAAGCTAAGGACCAGTGGCAAGTGGACTAATGCCAGTGGGTAGCAATCCTGGACTCACTGTGGAGAGAACCCCACAAAGCTCCGACAGAAGGTGGGGTCGAGGGTAAAGGAAGGGCTAACCCACTGGTGTTGCTGAAGCTGGAGAAGGCACATCTAGTTCTTCAGCGCCGAGGAGGTGGGAGAAAGCCTGGGTCCTCTAAAGGGTTACGGCCTCTTCGGAAACCCAGAGGGGCCGCTGTGAGTCAGCACTGACTCTATGACAGTGAGCTTTGAGTTTTTTGGAGGAAGTCTAATAGCTTGAGAGTTAAGGAGACTTCTGGGAACTCAAACATTGTGGGGCATGCACACATGCACACAGGCATATACATGCACAGGCATATATATGCACACATGCACACACAGACACACATGCACACAGACACAGACATG
The DNA here is from genome assembly GCF_000313985.2 of Echinops telfairi. Taxonomy (NCBI): domain Eukaryota; kingdom Metazoa; phylum Chordata; class Mammalia; order Afrosoricida; family Tenrecidae; genus Echinops; species Echinops telfairi. The sequence continues at coordinate 60,975,277 of NW_022111300.1, read as the reverse complement.
CACACAGACACGCACACAGACACACACATGCACAGGCACACAGACATGCGCACAGGCACACACATGCACATTGGAACACACATGCATGCACAGAGGCACAGGCACACAGACATGCACACAGGCACACACATATGCACACACATGCACGCACACAGGCACACACATGCGTGCACACAGGCATGCACACTGGCACACACACGCATACACAGAGGCACATACACATGCACACTGGCACACACAAAGGCACACAGGCACCCAAATGCATGCACACTCCTCCCACGGGCTAAGCATCCAAATGAGACTTCTTGCACTTCCTCAATTTTTTCAGCACCTAGCAACTGCTCCCCCCCACACTTGCGGGTTTAGCCTCTGTCACAAAACGCTTTGTGTGACTGTACTGGTGATGTAGACCCGTCATAACACACTGGGTATATTGACCAAGACACACATGTCATCTAAGTGTGTTTCAGAGCTGCGTGCATTTCGTTTATCTTTCTAACCATGTCTGATCGCAGACAGGGAGTCAGTTACAGACAGTCAGGTTTATGACCTTTGAAGAGACTCAAGGAGACCTTTGACATCTGATGTAATGCCCTTCCAGAGCCCTCCCTCCAAAGTAGGGCAGAGGGCAACCTAGCCCTCCGCTGCCCCCTGGCCCTGTCTCTGCAGCCTCTGCCGTTCACACTGCTGTCTGGGGGGGCACTGTGTGCTGCACTTCCCGCACGCGCCATGACTCTGGACCTGGTCCTGTCGGCCAAGGGAAGGAGGGGAAGCTGGGCACGTGGAGCGATGTTGGATCCCACGTGTTTGCACACCCATTGCTCTCCTGTGTCTTCCTCTGACATCCAAACGCTGGTTGAGACACAGGGCACAGGCCTGGACATGCGTGCACTGTGAATCCTTAGTCTCCTCTCATGCCGCCAGCACCCCTTCAGCACCCCAGCTTGTGGACTTCAGAGAAACCAAGGAAAAGGGTCCACGTGGCTCAGGTGATCAATAAATGTGCGCGGCACAATGTATGTCTGAGACAGGCAGGCCTGCTTTGGACTGATTTGGTGGCTTGGGAACCGCTCTCGGTCCCCATGCTCCGCCCACCTCGGCTTACCGGGCCCTTCTGCTTCCCTCGTTCCATGTGGCTCAGGAGTCTCGGCAGGTCTGCACAAGGTCCCACACCGCAGCCTTTCTCCCTGCCTTTGCCAACAAGACACACACTACTTGTGGGACACTCCAGACTCTGGCCAGCAAGGTTAGCCCGAGCGGAGTCACAGTGGAACCCTGCTGGAATAGGCAGGGCAAGAGCGTCTCCCTGAGACGCGTGGTTCCGCCCCTGCCCCAGGCTGAACTCAGGCCACGGAAGTGCTTCAGACCGGCCAACTCCCAGCACGCCCCCTCACAACCCCAAACTTGTGTAACTGATCAGTTTTGTCTTGTCGTTTTAAAAACTAACTTCCCTCCCAATTTGAGGTTGCCGAGCCCTGGTGATGCAGTAGTTACATGTAGGGCTGCTAGCTGCAAGGTGCGTAGTTCAAAACCACCAGCTGCTCTGCAGGAGGGAGACAGGGCTTGCCACTTGCATCACAGGTGACTTGTCTCTTTGTCTTTGTGCCAGTAGGAGCTCATCCTTACCGCCTTAGTGAGAGGGGTTCTTCACTGTTTTCTGTGGGGTTTCCCAGCTGTGAAGTGCAGGAGGAGTGGATGTCCAATGATAATTACTGATACTGATTCAAGGTGCTAACAGGGAATGTAGGGGTGCAGTTGGGTGATTGGGAGGGTAAGGGGAGTTTGGGAATAATTCATGAGGGCAGGAGGGGGCGGGTACACTGAAGTTGATCATGATTGACAGCTCACTTTGGTGGCGAATCAACCATGGGGGAGGGAATGCTCTAGGATGGATGTGGTGGTGATTGTACAATTCCCCCTTGATGTGTTTGAACGATTGAACTGTTCGGTTCTATGATATGTAAATCATGTGCAAATAACACTGTTACACATTATCAAAGGCATTACGGACAGGGAAGCTCAGCAGTGGCAGTGAATCTGGTTTGGTTTGGTCCCAGTTTGACCCACTGAAGCTTCATTATGCTATCGATAAGGCTGTAGAAGTTAAGTAACATTAAACTCACTTTTGGAGTTAATACATATTTTGAATCATCTCCATTATGTGTAATAAATATCTTATCAGAGTTTAGTTCTTATTAGTTGTGAATGCTCTAAGTGTATTAGCTTTATGGTTTTTTTTCTACCAAAATACATGACCATTCTTTTTGCAGTCTTCTGATAATAAGTACATCCCACGGCCTGCAGTTCTATCTCTGCCACTGGTCGCAGTCACAGATACTGGAAGCATATTGCAATTAGTGATGATGAAACACAGAGAGAAGCTGCTGCTTCAGGCTGGCAGGAGGCTATGGGTGTGATTGGCCCTGTCAGCCCCTAGGCAAACAAGACGACTGAGATTGGTCACTTTGAGAGAGGACATTGGTGAAGCTAGTCCTGTGCCCTCCCTGACTCACACTCTGGAGAGTCTGCAGAGTGTGGTCTAAGCAAGGAAAGTTGGAGCATCACCCCAGGTTTTGGGGTGTGAGGAGGACGTGGGCCGAGACAGAGGGTCTGGGGGGCCACAGGGTCAGGGTCCCAGACCTTCCAGGCCTGCTCAAGGAGAACTTTCAGGGGAGCAGCAGATGTTGCCCCTCAAGTGCTCAGGGCACAGATGGCGGAAGCTGGTTGGACACCTGATAGGTTTCCAGGTCACAGAACTCAAACGTCCATAGGGCCAAGGAGAGGGCCTATTGTCAGGCTAGAAGACCTCTTGGTTCATGGGATATCAGGGGGAATACCCTCCAGGTCTGGTTGCTGCAGTGAAGACAGGTGAGCCCCAGAATAAACCCTGTCTTGGTCTCATTTCATGACTTTTAAAAGCATGACCTTAAAGAATCCAAGAGTCACCAAGTAACTTTTTCTGTTTCCAAGAAACAACAGTCAAAACTAGTTATAGGAGCACACACGCATCTATACTCGCATAGCACGGGGGCCAGCAGGTGGGATTCCCAGTGTTTATCTTCCAACACTGGGCTACCCAGCAGGAGACACACGAGGCATCTCCCGTAATGATGGGCATCCATCAACTGAAACCAATCCATAAGCCCCGCCCCCACCCCCGAGGCCAGCAGGGGCAGACAAGGCACCTGTGTTCTTCAGGTTTAGAAAGCTAAATGGAGATAGGAAAGAAGGCACTCCCAAGTAAGAGGGCGGCCTTGTCTGACATGAAAAGTACACCGGATGAGACAAATCACACAGGGCAATGAAATACATTTGGTCTTCTTGAGGACATTATGGTAGAAATTATTCAAAAAGAAAGAGAGGAAATGAATTTTTTTATCATTTTATCGGGGGGCTCATACAACTCTTATAGGAATCCATACATACATCCATTGTGTCAAGCACATTTGTTGCCATTGACATTCTCAAAACATTTACTTTCTACTTGAGCTCTTGGAATCAGCTCCTCATTTCCCCCCTCCCTCTACGCTCCCCCTCCCTCATGAATGCTTGATAATTTATAAATTATTATTATCTTGTCATGTCTTACACTGTCTGATGTCTTCCTTCACTCACTTTTCTGTTGTCCATCCTCCAGAGAGGGGGTTATATGTAGATCCTTGTGATCGGTTGGAACAGAGATGGAGTCGATGTGGGACACTCATCGCCAAGAGAACGAAAGTGGCCCCCAGAAATCATACAGAAGGAGAGGACAAACTGCCACCTCCGATGCCACTCGCTTCAAGATGCTCAAACGAAACTGAAAACAACATCTGCCCAAGCAGGTCTGTGGACTGCTGAACGGACAGACGGCTGTATTGGAAGAAATGAGGCCAGAGGATTCCTTCAAGGGAAGGGTGGGAAAGCGTCGTCTTACATACGCTGGACATGCTGTCAGGAGAGACTCCGCCCTGGAGAAGGACACCGGACTGGTAAAGTAGAGACCCGTCAAGACAGTGAGGGTCCTCCGTGAGACGGCTGGACACAGTGGCGGCATCAGTGGGGTCAGGCAGAGGAGCAGGACCGGCAGGGTGCTGTTCTGTTGTGCATAAGGGTCGTTCTGGGTCGGAGCTGACCCCACGGCACCCAAGGAAAACAATGACATACAAGCAACAAGCAACTTGGACACAACTCTCCCACGTGGACACAACTCGGTCTTTATTGACCTGAGGTCCCTTCGAATTGGTTCTGGCTCCTGGCAGCACTGTGCGCGACAGAGCACACACTGTGGGGCCTGCGCCGCCCTCACGTTTCAGTCCCTGGTTGCAAAGACGGAGCAGTTCCTCTCGTGAGGCTCTTCCTCTTCCTTTAGCTGCTTCTCGACCAAGCATGGCATCCTTCTCCAGGGTCTGGTCTTCCATGAACAAAATGTCCAAACTACCACAAACGAGGTCATGCATCATGCCTCCAAAAAACCATCTGGCTGAACTTTTCCAAGACAGTATGGTTTGTTTGGTCAGTCCAAGGCACTTCCAACATTCTTCACCAGGCCCACAACGCAAACGCATGACCCTTCTCGGGCCTCCCTTCCTCAAAATCCAGCTCTCTCGTCACGCGGGGCAATGGGAAATGCCAAGGTCAGGAACTGCTGATTCCTAAAAGTAACACGCTTGCTTTTCCTCCCTGTAAAGAGGTATTTGGAGCAGAATGACCCATTGCAAACTATCAGTGGATGTCTTGAATGCCGCTTCTATGAGCATTGATTGTGGATCACAGCCAGACAACATCCTTGACAACTTCAATCTTTTCTCCATTAATCATGATATTACCTATTGATCCAGTAGTGAGTATTTTTGTGTTCTTTACATTGAGTTGCAGTGCAGACTGAAGGCTGCAATCCTTGATCTTCATCAGTAAGTGCTTCACATCCTCCTCACTTTCAGCAAGCAAGGTTGTGTCATCTCTATCCAGAAGTTTGTTAATAAGCCCTTCTCCAATCCTCATGCTGAGTTCTTATTCAAAAAAATCCAGATTCTGTCTTTGCTCAACATACAGATGAGGTAATGTGAAAGGGTATAATCCAGCCATACACTTGTCCTGATTTCTAACCATGCAACATCCCACTGTTGTATTGTATTCATATAACTGCCACCTGATCTATGTACAAGTTCTGCATGAGCACAATGGTCTATTCTGGAATTCCCATTCTTCTCAGGGTTGCCCATAGTTTTCTATGACACACACAGGCCAATGCCCTTTTTTTTTTTTAGTCAATAAAACACAAGTAAACATCTTCCTGTGATTCTCTGCTTCCTGTGATTCTCTGCCAAGGGCCACCTGACATCAGCATCAAGAGCACTTGCTCCACATCCTCTTCTGCATCCGGCCTGAAGCTCTGTCATCTCTGTCAACATGCTGCTACAATGGTGGTGACAGCAACGTTTCACTTGCATGTGAGATCAATGACATTGCTCTATCATTTGAACATGCTTTGGGGTCACTCTTTTTTTAATAGGGATAAAACTGGATATCTTCCAATCAGTTGGCCAAATAACTGTCTTCAAATTCCTTGGTGTGGACAGACGCATGCTTCCAATGCTTCATCAGCTTCCTGAGACATTTCAACTGGCATTCCATCAATTGCTGCAGATTTGTTCTAGACTAAGATTTCAAAGTGGTTGGAACTTCTTCCTTCATCCCATTGGTCCTTGATCATACGCTACCCCTTTCACTGGTTGACTGTTGACTAGTGCTTTTTGGTACAGTGACTGTGCGCCTCCTCTCCATCTGTATTGAAGCTTCCTGCATCGTTCATGATTTCTCCCAAAGGAGGAGGCTTGGTGAGGCTTTCGCAAGATGAGGCTTGACTCTTTTCTTTCTTTCTCTCAGTTGAAGAATTAAACACGCTGAGCGTGTTCTTCCCTTTGGGGTTCCTGACTCTGGGGCCGGGCCCCTGTCATCATATTTTACTCTGTCTTCTCACGCTGCCCTTCGGCACTTCCTGTTCCTTGACTTAGTCATTTCTTCCATTTGGCTTCGCTACTCGACGGTGAAGAGCAAGTGTCAGTCTTTTTTGACATCTACCTTGATCTTTCCTTCCATTCCTGTCTTTTTAATGGCATTTTGTTTCTTCACGGATGATGCTCCTGAGGTCAACTCACGGCTCATCAGGTCTTCTGTTGTTAGTGTGCAATACATCAGATCTGCTCAGGAGACGCTTGTGAAAGTCAGGTGGGACGGACTCAAGGTCGCACATTGGCTCCAGTGGAATTGTGTTGATTTCCTTCTACTTCAACGTGGACTTCCATATGAGCCATTGATCGTCTGTTCCACTGTCAGCCCCTGCCCTCATTTTGGCTGGTGATATTGAACTCCTCTGCCTTCGCTTTTCACAGTTGCCGTCAATTTGATATTTTCATATTCCATCTGGAGGAGTAGACATGTATAGTCACTGTTTGTGTTGCTGAACAGAGAGATTCGCTTTGAAGAAGGTACTGGTCTTGCAAAATTGCAGCTCCAATTTCCAGCTGAATTTATGTCACCAAGGCCATGTTATCCAACTACTGTTCCTTCCTCTTTGTTTCCAGCTTTTGCACATTCAGGTTTCCAATAATCATCAATGCATCTTGATGACACGTTTGGTCATTTTCTGACTGAAGAAGTTTGTGATGGTCTTCGTTTCTTCATCACTAGTTTTAGTGATGAATGTGTCAATTTGAATAATAATTGTATTGACTGGATTTCTTTATAGAGAGATAGATTCTATCCTATGACAAACAGCGTTATACTTCAAGACAGATCTCGATAGTTTTTGATAGTTAACGTGACGCCATTCCCCTTGAATCTGTCATTGGCAGCACAGTGGTTCAAATTGGCCAATATCAGTCCATTACAGCTCACTAATGCCTCGAATATTCATCTTTATGGAATCCATTTCACTTGTGATGACTTACGATTTCCGTAGATGTACACCTCACACATTCCAGACCCCAATTTTTAATAGGTCTTTGCAGCTGTTTCTTTTGTGTCGTGCCCCATCAGCAACTGAAGTTCCCAGAGCCTTAGCTCCATCTACATCATTAAGGTCAACTCTCCTTTGAAAAGGCAGCTCTTCCTCATTCATATTCTGAGTGCCTTCCAAGCGAAGGGGCTCACATTTTCTGGCACCGTCTCTGACAATGTTCTGGGGCTATTCATTAGGTTTTCAGTATCTGACAACGCGCTTGTTTTGCAAAAGCTAAACATATATCTATGATATGATTCATCCCTTCTACTAAGTATTTACTCCAGAGAACAGAAACCATATGCCTAAAGATTCACACATGGATGTTCATAGCAGCTGTGCTTGCACAGTCAAAAATTGGAAGCAACCTTAAAGCCCGTCAACAAATGAGCTGATAAACAAATTGTGGGATGGCCGCATCATCCAGTCCTGCTTGCATGTTAAAAAAAGGGGTTTGTGACAACATGTCACAACAGAATATTTGCCCTGAGTGAAAAGAAGGATAGGCAGAAGCATAAAAGACTGTATGTCATGTGATTCCAATCATTGAAAATATCGGCAATGCAAATGGCCTGTGACGGCAGAGGGGACCGGTGGCCCTGGGAAAGATCAGGGCAGCAGCAGAGGTGGGGAGGGAGAGCCTTTAGAGAGTGTCATGAGCACCCTGTGGCAGGTGGCGGGTAGTTCATGGTCCTTGATGAGTCCTTGAGTGTTTGAGGGAAAGTCAACATGCTTGTTGCTAAGGTTCCAGCTCAGGCTCAGTGCAAATGAATCCCATGTAAACGCATGTCTGTGGTTTGTGGACAGCTGCAGAGCAGGCTCCCAGAAATGCATCCCTTCTTTGTCTTACTAGGGTGCCTTCAAAACCATCTCAATCAAGAGTGCCTCTCAAGATGGGGGTGGGGGCTGAGAGGGACCCGTGACACTGAAGGCAGGGGGGTCAGCTCTGAAGATTATAGAGATTGTCTTATGAGATCCCTCATGGTCAACGTGATACGTTTTCTCCAAGGACACAAGAAAGTCAGCAGGCTTATTATGAAGAATATTCACGAACATTGGAAGCTGTGTTGTTGAAAAAGGGGAAAGCTGCTGTCGCGAGGATTTTTTTTTTTCCCCTTATGACGATGAACCAGATCTTCATTGCAGGGTAGCTAGGGCCATGCGATGAGCATTGGACTGTGAAACCCACTCCATCCAGGCGCTATCGCGATATGGCCCCTTCAGATTTGCTTCATTCCCTACACTCAGGGGGAATGTGAGGAGTCCCCGGAGGGTGCCACACTTGCCTGTTGGCGCGATGTAAACAGAGGACAGTGGCATCATTCAGAGCAGGGTTGAGGGACGGGCACTGCCTTCAGAAGCTCGCAGGCCCGCTGGTTGAGATGCCCAGAAGCACTGCTCCCCCTTGCTGTTTCGTTGAAGGAGGTTTGCGCATGTTCTGCAGGAGTCCTCTGACACGTACCCTCCTGCACACGGATCAGACTTTAGTGCACGATGCACAGTAAACACATGCAGAACGCCAATAGAGACGCTTTATTTTTTAAAGCAGAGATCTTTCCTGTTGGTCAGTGATATTTACACAAGTTTAAGATCATGACATACTATTCACTATTTCCGTCCATCTACAGAACACTGTACATGCATGGTCATGGTACAGAATGATTCTTGAGACAAAAGCCCAGATTCAGTAGAGTCTCCCTCCTATACTTTGAGCATCTCTGAGAAGTACACTGAGCAGCAGAGAAGCAGCTGCGATGTCGAAGCCACACTGCGGATATTATAGATTCCAGGTCAACAAGAAGCAAGCCTTCCGTGGGGACCTCTGGCAGCCGAAGGTGCTGGGGAATGGGCGCATCACGTGGGGAGCAGGTGTGTTTCCAGACGCGCTGGGGGACCTCAGATGCCATGAGGTTGAGTTCTATTTTGATCTGAATAAACTTTCTGCCTGGAGAGAGTCACAACCCAGGGTGAGGAAGTTAAAGATGCCATTAAAAAAAGGGGGGCGACGCCTGCACTGATTGCTTTTCTGCATCACTATTCTATCTCCAGTTTCACCGATGAAAGTCAAACACTCACGCTCGGAGTTAATTACACTTCAATGTGGAGAAAATAGCACTCCTCACACCTGAGGGTCTGGAGAACATCGTGACAAATGGAAAGGCATTAAAGCCTTTAAGGGGTTCACTTGTAGTTGGATCAACAAGTAACGTGCAGGGAGGGAGCAGTCGGGGAATTGAGTAGTGTGTTGTGTTGGGTCAATTGGCTACAAAAGACCCTCTAGTGTGCTGCGAACAAGCAAGGATGTCACTTTGATGTCAAGATTGCATGTGACCTAAGCCATGGGTCTATTGAATCACCATATGCATCTGCAGAAGTTGAATAATTAACAAGAAAGACAAAAGAATAGAATTTGAATTGCTGTTTGTGACTATTATTGAACGTGCTCTGGACGCCCAGTTGAACAAGCAAATCTGTCTAAGAAGAAACAAACCCTGGAATGTTTTTTAGAAATGAAGATCGTGTGGCTTTGCTGGACTCACTTTGGATACAGCACCAGGAAAGACCGATCCCCTGAAAAGGACACTCTTGCTGGTAAAGTAGAGCGTCAGTGGAAACAAGAGGGACCTTCCCAAGATGGGCAAGCACAGCAGCCACCACAAGGCATGGACACCTGGCAGAGAAGGGGAAGTGGGGACTGGTCTGGACCTTGGTTTCTTCAGCTGGACATCCAGTCCCCAGGAGCCCACTGGGCAGCACCTACCAACCATAAGAGATCCAAGCAAAGTCCTTAGGAAACCAGTAACTTCCGATCTCCGGAATTCATAGGGAACACCTGGTTTCATCGCCCCACCTTCGGTCCTCGAGTTACTTGGCCTGCGTTGCTGGGCAAAAATCAACTTCGCTACAACACAGGGAGATGGACCCATCTGAACGTGAGGGTTACACATCCACGTGCAACGCCTCCCGGGTTCAGAGTCCAAAGAACAGCCCCGTTCAAAGTGGCAGCAGCGTCCTGAAAAGTCAATGCTCCTGTCTCCAAGGGACGGAAAACCCAGTGAACTCAAGCAGCTCTTCTGGAACATTGCACCTTCCGGTCTGCCAGGAAGGAAGGAAATGTATCCAGCCAAAGGCTATAGAGCAGTGATGATGGAACCATTCCCATCATCCCTTGCAGCAGAAAACAGGACTTGGCTGCACACACTTCTCTGCTTTCCCCTTAATCCCCACCCCACACACACCCAGCTTCAGATCGCGTCCATGCTCACGGCATTAAGGCAAAGTCCTTCGCCCCGGTCTCGTGTTAAATGACAGCCTCGCGGCGAGCTGTCTCTGAGTCGTCATGGTCTCTGAGCTCGGCCTCCCTCCCTCCATACCGTCTTGGGTTTACAGCTTCCAGAGCTACGTTGCTCCCAGCTATGCAACCTTCTGAGAGACATGTGAGCCCGATTGAAAATGTGCCTGAGACATGACACCACATTAGTATATTATTGCATAAGTAATGACTCTTTGACTAGAGTATAAAAAAGATTGATAATTTACAAAGAAAGTCAATCAATAAATAAACTGTCCCTAACCGCTGAGAGAGCTGGCAGGATGACATCCCATTATTCTGTCAGCCACATTGCAATCAAAAGCGTGAAGCCTCCAAGGGCCACGCGGCCCGGCCCGCCTCCCTGGAGACATCCCCCTCCCGGCACCGCGCTCCCTGTGCGTCCTGTCCCGTGTCTTCCCGCAAACTCAGGGACTGGCCGTGCCCGCCGGCCGGCTGGCACATATGTGTGCTTCGCTGCGATCCATGCTGCAGTGCCGCTCGGGGCTGCTGCGTGGGACAGCCTTGCACGTTGACAGCACCGTGTCGGTGCTCTGACAGCTGATCCCTGGCAGACAGCCCTGTCAGGGAGGCAGCGCCTTCCACATGTACAAGTGAAATTAACTTCTGTTAGTCTGACATTTTCCGCAATCAATACTCACAGGGTCCTTGTCTCTAGGATCAAAATTCATAAATCAAAAGCAGAAAGCATGAAATAAGGTATTTGATAAATCCATTAACTCAAGCGGTAGTGTAGTTCTGCCATGCTGGTTAAAGTACACTCTTGTGAACAGCCCGCCCCGTTTGGGGAAGGAGAAGGACGGGCGGTGTGCCGTGTGCCAGGCATTCTGGGAAACACTGCTTTCAAGGAGGTTCCCACGCATCCTGTGCTCTGCCTCCGGGCGACCTTCTGCCGAGTGGGAAGGGAAAGTGGGGCTGGGGTTTAGGGGCATCCATGCAGCTGATCTTGATTCTGATGGAGGCAAGCTGCCCTCTGGGTCATTAACAGAGGCCCTGTGGACAGAGGGGTACGGCCTCTGTGAGCAGTGTGCCGCCACCTCTCCGTGTCGGTGGTGGTAGTGAGCTGCTTCTGTTATGCCAACCAGTGGATCCTAGCTCATGGCCACACCACGCGGCACAGAGCAGAACCTTGTCCGGGTGCCTGAGCTGCTAGGTAGGCTGCAGGTGAGTGCTTGACCATGGTGCCACCAGGGCTTGCTCCGTCTTTCTATAAAGACTGAGTCCAAATATTGGTAGGGGGAAGCGGGCAGAGGTATAGACTCCCCACTCCGTCTGGTGGCCCTCTGCCCAGGTTCTGAAAGTGGGTCTTGGTTTTCCAAACACACTTACTCCACTCTAACTTTATAATCTCTGCAAGGCCGGGGGTCTGTCCTGAAGGACAAGGCTTCTGGGACTGTCCTGCAGGAGATGTCGCAGGACTCAGCCTGCTGTCTATTGTGCCCAGTGACTACAAATGGAGACAAGGAGGAGGAGGAGGATTGAGGAAGAAATCATGGGGCTTAAACCTGCCAAGGGGATTGAGAAGCAGGCAAGAGAAGCGTGTGGGAAGAATGGGCATGCAGACGACAGAGCAGAGAGAGGCTGGTGGGAAGGAACTGGAAGAGGTCCACTCAAGGCGCCCAGGCGTGACATTTCCTGATGCAGGATGTCCAGTCCCGGGTCAGTGCCCTCAGAAGGTAAGGGGGTCAGAGGTCAACACCATTGGCTTTTTGATGTGGGCCTTCAAAATTAATTCGGCAAGGGATGTGGGAGCCATTGAACAAGATATCGAAGGGGTTACCGTGTTGCTGACTGCAGACGCTCAGTCCTCTGGCCCCAGGTCATGATACTCAAGTGCTTTCTGCTCCTCAAGGTAGTCTGGGTCACATGCACTCTCTGTGAGCCAAGTCCCTTCCTCATGGACCACACAGTGCCCCTGAAGATGGCCCGTGGGGGAGCTCAGCTCCTAAGGACAGGGGGCTGGGGCTCTGCACAGCAGCCCCTGAAGTGTGGTCTATGCTGCCTGTGACGGTGTCCCCAGTGCAGCTCCACCTCCCCGTTTCTCGGGGAGATGCTTCTCAAATGCCACAGCTCAACCAAGACTCCCTCCACTCACCGCAAAGCAAGGGCTCTGTTTTTGCCAATCACATTATTGGAAGAGCTCTCTCCTGAGAAATACACATGTCTCTTGACTTAATCCTATTTTCCTAACATTAAGAGTCTTCGGGATAGTCCACGTTCTAACCATGATCCAGTATTTCGCCGTTTCCTTCCTCCATGGCATAGTAAACGGGGCAAAGCCACAGAAATGGGATGGCCCTTAGTTGTTTAAAGAGCTCATATTCATACTCCTGCAAACGTGCTTATAAGACATCCATGCACTGGCGACTGCTCCAGTCGCATTCATTAACACACATCGGCCTGAGATAAATCTTACGGTGTTTATATAAAAATATGTAAGGATAGGAGGTGGCGCTGTTTCTCTTATCAAAGTTGGAAATTATTGTAGAAATAAACTCTCCAGGACGGCCCCATGGCATGATGACAGCACATTCTCTGGGTGTTAATAGGTGTGCATCCACGAAAGAGGAGAGGGGCCCCTGGTCTGTGGAGTGAATTATTTATTTGTATAATACAGAGGGAAATCCGCCCTGATGCTGCACGCGCCAGCATGTCTGTAAGGAACCCTGGCAGGCCTCTTCTGCCTGCGTTTCAGCTCTGAGGATACGACAGTGTCTGTGTATCTCTCTGTGCTGCACGTCCCCTATCTATCAATCTGAACAAATGGTTTGATACTTTCTGCTTCTAATTACAATGACAGCCAATAATTGAAGTAGTTTTTTTCTTATGGATCCTCTGTCGTCCCGGGTGTCAATATTTGCGGCTTTCTCAGAAGCCTGGACAAGCTCTCATCGGTGCCCTTGAGAAAGGTCCGGTGGTTATTTAAAGTCAATAAACTGCTCCTACGTGTTGACTTTCCTCTGTTTTCTTACCATCTAGCATGTCGGATTCCTTCTGAGTCAACCGTTATTTGAGAGGGAGACATCCACTAAAGAATAGATTTTCCAGGTTAAATATTGGGTCACTTGCATCGTTTTGTCAAAGTCCTAGCAGAATTTATCTTATAGCCTTGATGTTGTTGTTCACTGGATCACGTGGGCACCCAGCACCTGGGGCCCGTGCACAAACAAAGCCTTGTGTATGAGGCACACTGTCTCAGAAATTTAACCAGCCAGGCTCCCTGGCATGGAGGGAGAGGTCTCCACCACCGGACCGCCAAGACGAACTCAGAGGGGGTTCCCCCTCCTAGTGACCCTACTGAAGACAGAACAAATCACCACCTGGTCCCACATCCTCCTCACACCTGTTCTTTGTTTGAGCCCCTTGTTGCAGCCGTGTGTCAGCCCATCGCGTCCAGGACCTCCCTCTCTCCCCTGTCCCTCCCCTTAATCGAGCCGATGTCTCCTCCAGGGACCGCTCTCCCCTGACAGCATGCCTCAAGTACATAAGATGACATCTCAGCATCCTTGCTTCTACGGAGCATCCTGGCGGCACTTCCTGTTTTCGGGGAGGGGGAGACCGTCTTCTTTGGGCAGTGTGTGGGACTTGCCGTATTCTTTATTCAGCACCACGGGCAAATGCTTCCGTTCATCTCCGCTCTCCCTTCCTTATTCAATGTCCAGCCTTCTCAGCAGCTGGGTCAGGAGCACCTTAGTCCTCAAAGTAACATTCTCACCTGTCAACCCTCTAATGATGTCTTGTTCGGCAGATCTTCCTAATGCAGTAAGTCTAATGTTCTCTTGACTGCTGCTTCCGTGAGCTCTGATTATGGATCCCAGCCAGATGAACTCCTTTCTCACTTCAATCTCTTCTCCATTGATCACGAGGTTAATCATTGGTCCAGTTGTGAGGACAGTGGTTTCTGGCTGGGTTGTGGTTGTCTTTTTCGTGGAAAGGGAGAAGGAGGTAGTACACCTTCCTCATGATCATCTTCTGTAATGGAGGAAGTTGAGTGGCCAGGCCAGGTCTGGACCCTGATCCTCACCCTGCTTCTCTGCTAAACCCCCAATTTGTGTGGACTCTAGTTCCAGACATGTGCTTTACCACCATCAGCTCTCTTCCCACCGTCTCAGCACGTACCGCGTCCTCTCCAGTGAGCAGGTGCTGTGATGGTAGGCAAGGCTTGTGTGCACCTCTACTGCCATGGAAGCAGGGCTCTCTGTCCTAGAGTGATTTTCCAGTTCATCTCTAAGAATTAGCAAATCCTTCAAATGGTTGCAGGGATGAACGAGAAGGAAGCCAGAATGTATGGCTATGTTCAGTGACAAAGAAAATTCCGAAGATGTTTGTTTTGGACACCAGGATGATCCCATGGGTCTGAGGGACAAAATCACGGAAGGGAGCGTGGACGCAGCCCGTGTGGGTGGCTGTGGCAGGCGAGAGGGCGGCATCCTCACTCTCTATGCACATTATTTTCTTCCAGCTCCATTTCCCCTCTGTGGTAGTGACATAGTCTGGTGTCCACTGGAGACCACTGAGTGAAGGGGCAGGGGAGTCTAGTCTGTCCATCAAGTTGCAGCTTGATGACCCCATTGGGAGGTGCTACAGAGATAAATAGCTCACTGGAGGCCAGACCCACACTCTGCTGCACATTCCTGTTGACAACCGACATGGAGCTACGCTGATGGAACCACAGTCCTGGAGCTGGAGGAGCCACAT
>NW_022111300.1:60953461-60959057 GCF_000313985.2 Echinops telfairi | reverse complement strand
TAGGGAGGACTGTGGTGGTTACATCATCCCGTGTCAACCTGAGGATACTAAGAGTGAAGGGGTGGAGTCTAGCCTGTCACTCAGGCCACAGCCTCATGCCTCCCTGTGGGCATGGCCTTCTCATGAGGATTTTGGAGCGCTCCTTCTCTCTCTCTGCCTTGACCTTTCTGTTGACAAGCCACAGGATGGATACTTGCTAAAGCCTGCAAGAGCTCTCTCTTTCTGCTTCACCTTCCTGGTGAAGAGTTACACTCGGGGAGCTGGAGGATCCATGTGGAGACCAGAGCCAGTTCTGAGATACTTCCACCACCATTGGGTTCACAAGACTGTGCACCCACCAGCCTGTGATCTTTCTGCATTTTGCATCATTACATGTGGCTGTGTGAGTTTGAGGAAGGATTTTTAGACTAGTATCTGACTTATGGTCTCAACCTGGACTGGATGGGTTGGTTTCTTGATATGCAATTGCTCTTTGTTATATAGCTCTTTCTTCTTCACATATGAGCGTCTCTGGATTTGTTTCTCCAGTCAGCCCAGGCAAACATGGTGGGTAAGAACCAAAGGGAAAAAGAGATTTGCACATTGCATAGTCAATCATGTCTTGGTCCACTGATCTTTGAATTATAAAACCCTAACGAACCCTGCCCACTTCCACCAAGCGTTCCAACTCACGGAGAACTTGCCAGACAGAGTGGACCTGCTCCAGGGCCTTCCCAGGCTGCGGCGGATCTCCACTGAAGCAGATGGCTAGACCCTTCTCCCACAGAGAGGCCGGCGGCACAGTCCAACCACTGACCTCGCGGTTAGCAGCAGACCTGTAACCAGCTGATGCCCCGGGGTGCTTTGGAACTGCACAAAACCGGGGTTCACTGTGCCCGGCCATGACAGTGCTGTTAATCCCTTCACAGAGAAATGTTTCCCTTTTCACATACTAGGTACAAAGATTAAAGACTTCTGTCCGGTTGTGCTGACCGGAGGGCCCTCAGACAGTTGGTGGGAAAAGGAAATGAAAAGGGCATGGTATTTTCCCACCAACTTTCCGGAGCCCTCTTGCGCCATGTGCACCGTCTCTACGTTTTGTAGCCGTTAAAATGCTTTCGATGGTGACTCGCCCCAGACTGTGGCATGAGAGAAGCCACCATGCAGTAGCGAGCACATGGGATCCAGAGCGTGGAGAAGCGCCATGTCCGAGGTGCTCAGGAAACGGTCGCAGGGTTTGCTGTTGCCGGCCTGGTCTCACGGAACCTCCTCAGCCCGATGGACAGAGAGACAGAGGCGAGGCCAGACCTGCTGACTGCGGGCCACCGTCTCCCTGGCTCTCTCTGTTCTCTGATTGTGACCCCACACAGCGTTTATCACGGAAGTCCCACCCATCTCTGGGAACGTGTATTTCTTTTTATTTCAAACGGCTTATTTGTTCCTTTGAACACACCCGGTACTCTAAAATGGGATACCAACAACATGCCATACCACAAACCAAAGTTGGATCTCATGAGCAGTCATGCAAATCTAAAACCCAGACTTGACGTTCATGGACGTTCTGGGGACAAAGGGCACAGTGGAAGCGCAGTCCCGTGGACGCTCTCGGAAGGACCACGGCGTCTCTTGGGTCCAGTGGGTGGGAACAGTGCCTTTTCCGTTTTCCGTCTGGGCGGCTGTAGCTGATGACATGAAATACACAAATGTGCCCTCCATGACATAATTACCGATGTCCGTTTTTTTTTTTCCTCAGAAAGTGTTTCTCACATCTAGGAGAACAGGATTGGGCTTCAGAAACTGTGGAAAAGGTGAGTTCGTGGGGGGTGGAATCTGTGCACACGCCTTCTGAAGCCCCCGTTCCTTCCACAGCCTGTCGTCGTTAGCATGCTCGCCATTGTCGCCAGGAGAGACCAGCCCCTGGAGGAGCAGCCCGTCGGCAGAGCAGCGGGCAGCGATGGAGGGGAAGGCCTTCCGCAGGATGCAGGGCACCGTGGCGGCAGCATCAGGAAGGCGGCACAGGCCTGGGCAGCGCTTCTTTTGGCTGCA
The DNA here is from genome assembly GCF_000313985.2 of Echinops telfairi. Lineage (NCBI taxonomy): Eukaryota > Metazoa > Chordata > Mammalia > Afrosoricida > Tenrecidae > Echinops > Echinops telfairi. The sequence goes on along the minus strand of NW_022111300.1, from coordinate 60,957,032 downwards.
CGTTCTGAGTTGGAACCAGCCCAAGGGCACCCAGTTCTGGCTGCACATTCTGAGTTGGAACCAGCCCAAGGGCACCCAGTTCTAGCTGCACGGTGGGTGAGAGAAGTGGGAGTCTTCTGTGGTTTGATAGGAGCGGCCAGCGAGGCTCCCCAATCGATAGCATGTCCCCATGCTCCTTTGTTTCCTTCCACCTGACCCCTGTCTTCACAGACAGGAGGGTCGCTGTTCATTGAGGATGACACTGTCCCCAGCTCCTGGGACGTGAGTCTCTCTCTCTCTCTCTCTCTCTCTCTCTCACCACCGACCACAAGGACAGCCATCCTACCAGCCATCACTAACCACCCTCAGCTGGTATTGGCGGGATTGCCCTGGCAATGCTGTGAACCCCAAAGTTGGGCTTCGGGGGCCCAGTCAATGTGGCTACGGAAGATGTGTGTGCAGTCATGTGACGTGAACATGCCGACGTGCAGGACTTCAGGGCTTCAAACAGGGGTGACGTGACCAGTGCAGAGCCAGGAGAGGTCCCAGAGAAGAGCTGAGACGGCGGTGGTCCTCAGTCTGCTCACTCTATCTGGGGGCTCACTCTCCAGGCACCGTACTCTGGACATGAGCTGCCTGTTGGCCAAGGGCACACCACTCGGCAGCCTCTCTCTGTAGGGTGCTGCTTCCCCTCCAATGAAGGGTTGGAGATAAATGTGTAGAAGGCAATGCTCAGGGTGCCGTGGGAACCCAGCACCACTCCGGACAGAAAGCACGGCCCCTCAGCAGAGACTACCGCTCTGTGTTCCCCTGATCCAGGTGGCCTAGCCACTGCAAGTCTCTGTAAGGGGCACAATGCACAGGCCTGGGCCCTGGGGCTGGAGGGTCCTGAGAATTCAGAGAGTATTCTGTCTGACACTCCATGCCTCTCTCATCAGATGGCCACATCAAACAGTAGTGCCCCCGGAGATCTGGCTGGGGTTTGCTCTCAAAGGGACAGAAGCAGTCCCAGGAGAGTCTCAGAAGGGTCTTCGCCTCATGGTCATTGAGGATGGGGACCTTGTCTTCTCTGGAGAGGCCCATCTCTACTTGGGGTTCAGGCGATGATGGCGCAGGCCCTTCAGAACAGACTTGCTGCGATCGATCTGCTGTCAACTACTACCGAGTCCCCCCTGGCCTCTTGGTGGCCCGCACAGAGGGACAGCTCCCCCCGGGTCCTGTGCCCGCCTCATGAAGTTTGGGGGAGGTGCCACAGCAGCACACCAGCCTCTGCTGACAGGCGGGTGGTTTGTGTCTGTGTAGGAGGGGCAGCGGCCCAGAATCAAGCCAGGGTCTCCTCACAGAAGACAAGGATTGTCCCACAGAGTCCTGTATCCAGAACCTCCTCAGAAGTCAAAAGGCGAGGCTTCATCTCAGGCGCTTTGGACATGTGGTCAGGAGGCAGCAGCCCTGGAGAAGGACATGCAATCAGGAGGCAGCAGCCCCGGAGAAGGACACGCGGTCAGGAGGCAGCAGCCCCAGAGAAGGACATGATGTCGGTGAAAGAGAGGGTCAGTGGACAAGAGGAAGACCATCCAGAAGACAGATTGACCCCATGGCTCAAGCATAAGCCCTGGGGGGACAGCAGGGGCGCCCACTGCTTCCTCTGTCCTGTGTCGTAACTGACTCGATGGCACTCAGGAACGCAGTGACCACTGATCACTGCCGTGGTGCTAGGTGCCATCTCGTGAGTGCCAATGCTGGGCCACCGTGTGGGCATGAGAATAAAGCATGGTCTGGCCCCGTGTCATCTGCACCACTGATCCTGGCGTGAGCCCCATGTTGCAGCCATTGTGTCATCCATCCATCTCACGGGGGATGTCTCCGCTTTCTCTCTCCTTCCACTTTAACACGCGCAAAGCCCTTCTTGAGGGACTGGTCTCTCCTGATAGCATGTGCAAAATCTGTGAGATGAAGTCTTCCCGTCCTGGCCTTTAAGGAGCATTCTGTCTATACTTCTGAGACAGATCTGTTTGTCCTTTTGACAGTCCATGATATTTTCAATATTCTTTTGCAACGCCATAATTCGAACGCACTGATGTTCCGTCGATCCTCTGTACTCCATGGATGTGAAAGCTGGACCTATGACAGTCACGCCATGGTCCCCTTTGTCCTCAGTCACGTCCTTCCTTGTAGACACGTAGAGGCTAGAGCAATGGATGTACCCAAGGCAGTGTGCCCTCCCATCGCCTGGTGGTTGATTCCATGCACGTTGATGGTGGATCCACAGTAGACGGGCTCCTGGAAACTTCTGTCTTTTCTATGTTTATGAGGAATTCTGGTCTTTTTACATTGAGCTGTAAATCCATATTGAAGGGCACAATTCTTGATGTCCATCAACAAGTGCTTCAAATCCTCCTCACTGGTAGCAAGCAAAGCTGTGTCACCTGCATATCACAGGTTGTCATCCGTATATTGCAGTTTGTTAATTAGCCTTCCTCTAGCATACCACGCTGCAGCATACCATGCACAGAACATAGCACACAGCAACAGAACATACACAGAACATACCACACAGCAACATACCATATATAGAACATAGCACACAGCAACAGAACATACACAGAACATACCACACAGCAACATACCATACACAGATCATACTACACTGCAATATACCATACACAGAACATACCACACAGCAACATATCACACAACATACTACACATAAAACCAGACCTCACAGCAATGTATCACATACAGTCATCCTACACAGCATACCACATAGAACCATATCACACAACATACCATAAAACAACATACCACACAAGAACACATGACACACAAAGCCATACTACACAACATATCACACAACATGCTACATACAAAATCATACCACAAAACAACATAGCATATATAACCACACCACACCACAATGTATGACACAACCACATACCATATATAAAACCATAGCATACAATAACGTATCACACACAAAGTCATACTACACAACATACCACACAGAACCATATCACTCAACATACCGTGCAACAATATACCACACACAAAGCCACAGTGCACAACAACATACCACACAACATACTGCACACAAAATCAAACCACAAGCAACAAGCCACACAAAACCATATCGCACAACCACATACTATAAAGCCCACCCACTGCTCCCAAAGACTTAGTGACCTGCCCCCATTCAGATGGCACCTGCTGCAACCCTGCGGGGCAGCTGGAGCGGAGCCAACAACACGGACCTGCTGCACATGGAAGCACAGCATGTAACACAATTCAGGTTTGATGAGGATCCCCGGGATGGTGCAAACAGGCAACCCGAGGGTTGGTGGTCCAAATCCACTGAGAGACATGTCACAGCAGACCTCCTCCACAGCCCAGGTGCTCGAACCTACAGAGCAGGTCTTCTCTGACAGGCAGGGACTCCGAGAGTCAATCAGACTCCACAGCAGCCATGCTCCCTGGATCAGGGTGGCATGCTGGACACCGGAATTTCAGGGGCCACACATGCACTGGGCTCTCCCAGCATGGGGGAGAGACAATCACCAACAATTCAGGGGGGAAGGGAGAGAGGAAATGTCAGCAG
>NW_022111300.1:60942500-60952210 GCF_000313985.2 Echinops telfairi | reverse complement strand
GAAGGGGTAGGTAATTAAAACCTTAATATTTTTACAGATGCGTCGACATTTTTGCAATTCTCTGATTCACTCTAGATTCTTCAACGTTCTGTAAATAGACGGGACATGAACAGCAGACACCTGCTTGAGTCGACATGGACAGTGTCCCATGACCTCATCTGGGGGTGAACCCGGCCCTCTGACTCCGTCTGGGAGGGCACCTGCTTGCCCAGCTCTGTGTGTGTCTGGAGGGAGGCTTTCTGCAGGTCAAGGAGAGAGCACAGGGGACACTTGGACCCATGGTTTGTCCTCTCTGAATGTCTCACCCTGACGTCCACAGAGGCGATGAATGGGAACTGGAAACTGCCTCCATCCCCGGTTGACCTACACGCTGTGTGGACTCAGAAGCATGGGCCCTGTGCCCCTGCAGAGAGGGACTCTTCTTCCAAGACCTGTGACACTGACGAGGCAGGCCTGTCCCTCCGCCCTGGCATTTCTCCTTCCCCACCCTCCATCTCCTTTGTTTCTTCTCGGGGGTGTTTTCCTGCAGACAGGCCATGTGGCCTGCCGGTGACACGCAGGCCCATGCCTAGCAGGGCTTGGGAGAGGCTGCTCAATCTTGGTATGTAAATTAATTGCTAAATCACAATGCAATTTCTATGGAATTGCATTTGAATGCAAAATTAATAATGAATGAATTAATCAAGATTAATTTTATTATAATGGATACCAGAGGATCTAATGATGATTGGCTGCTTGTTCTTGAGAGACCCCTCATGAATATTCATGGAGCAGGCACATTCCTTGGCTGGGCCCTAGTGTCTGAGGGCCTTTGAGGAGATGGAGCTACAAGCCAGGAGCCAGAGGTTACACAGAAGCTCCTCACCTGGGAATTAATTTCCGGCTAACACTTCCCATCCCTGGAGGGGGTCCCAGCTAATGAATTGTTGAGAAAATATTAGAATTTTATATTTGGAAAATAAAGGATCTATTGTGAGGGCGGTCTTTTTCAATCTTTTTTTAACTGAGATGTCCTTCTTTCAATTAGCCCGGCATATTTAAGAAAATTAATGCAAAGTGAAATGAGCTGAGGTTTTTGGAAATGGTTGGCCCATCTTCCCATCTGCATGAGTGAGGTTGTGGTCATTTAAATTTGATGCACTAAGGTCTGAAAGTTCTCGACAACGCCTGAATTACAAGGGTGACATCAGGCCTGTGTCCCAGTGCAACGTTCTCCAAAGGTACACATGCGCACGTTTTCGGAGCTCAAGACAAGGACGCAGGTGCCCCTGCAGGTCACTTTGGCCTTAGCCAGGTGTCCAGAGCGAATTCCGTTTCTCTCAACAACTGGTGCCCATGCCGCCTCTGACTGGGGTTTCTTGACCCATGGTCACATCTCGTAGGTTGCTGACCTTTGGGCTGAAGGTGAAACCAGGCTGGAGTCAGTGCCAGGTGTGAAGGGGTTCTGTGGTCTCCAGTCTCAGACTCCACTGGTCACTCTCTGATCAGGAAGTCGATCCTTCGACGTGAAAAGTAAAGATATTGGCAAATTAGAAATTGCTTGGTGCTGTGATGCCTGTGTGTTGGGAGGGGTGATAGTCAGCTCCCTGGAAGCCCTCAGTGAAGTCCAGTTTCATTTCTCTGTCATCTCCTTTTGCCTTTGTCCCCTGCAGTGGGGCCGCAGGACAGCATGTCTGGTGTGGTGACCAGAGGCTCCAGAGGGTCCCTGAGGGTGAGGCACTTCCCTTTGACATGCTTGGAAGCCCCTTTCATGCTGTGCCTGCAGACACACTGTCTTCCTTGGCTTCTCGGGTGGCTTGAAGTCTGTGACCAGAAGGACCCACAGAGGTCCCAGCCTCTGGCCCTGCTGCAATCCTTCTTTCTGCAGGCGCTAACAGTGGCCATAAGGTGCAGGGCACAGCCCTGGTGCCATCCGAATGATGTCCTGTGAAGGGGCACACAGAGAAGATTGGGGTGATGCTACAGAAACAAGCTGGCCCTCCCGAAGAGACAGGCGGGTTGTCCCCTGGTGGCCGCAGAGGGAGCATGGCCCCGCGGACACCCTGGATTTGGGGGGTTCAGAAAGGGCACCAGGTTTGTGTATTTGACGACAGTCACAAGGGCTGAGTGCAGCTCCCCCCACTTTTTCTCCTCCTTTCCTTAGTTCTAGCTGGGCACCTCCTCTTCACCCTCTTGTTTCTCTTCGTCCTTCGCGTTCCCCCCATGTACCTGCGAGGCTCTCCGTGCCATCTCTTGGATGACATCAGCCGATCTCTCCCTGGCAGCCTGGCTTGTCCCTGGTCCTGAAGTCCTACTGGATGACCTCACAGCACCCTTCATCTGGGACTCCCCAGCTGCCATGCCTAGCCACCACCCAGGCCCGCCCAACACACCCACAGGTATCTGTGACACGCCCCCCTATGGTCCCCTCAGACTCTGTGGCTGCAGGGGTGCTGGTGGCAGCTTCTGGGGACATCTTAACAGTGTCACAGAGCCTGGAAAGTGTCTCTGGATCCCCAAGCCCGAGTTAGATTCTGAAGATTTCGTTATGAGCAGTTTCTGAACCCCTGAAGTAAAACACACCTCTTTGGTTGGTTGTTTGCAAGGAACTTACATGTCACTAAAAGAAACCCAGATCCACTTTAGTGCTCTTTGCCCTCCTGTTATAACCAATCAGACCAGCACTGAGCTCTGCGGGTTCAGGAATCAGAAGGGGATTTAAGGCTGGGGCCCCCACTTCTTAATTTTAACTTTGTTTATTTTGGTTTTGATCTATCTATCATTTATCTATCTATTTATTTAATTCTTCCCTTTTGTTTGTGGAATATAATGGTTGCGAAAACACCCCATATTCTACGTAGGTATTCACGTACACATTCAAAGCCCATCTCATCAATGAAAATCAGTAAGTGTACCACGCTTTAAAGCCATGCACGCGCGCATATGTGTGTATGTGTGTCTGACCTTCCCCCCCTCTCTGTGGAATTCCCTCTCCCTTCCCTCATCCCACACAGGCCCCCTCCCCTGGCTCCCTCAGCATCTCTCCAGTCTTATTCTTTGGGGTGAAGACCATTTCAGCAATAAGAGAGTTGATTCTTAGTTCTGTTCAGGATGGGTGGGGGTGGGGGGTGGGGGGCTTCAAGATGCTGCTGGGAAGATGAACTGAAGTCGGACGGTATTTCCTCAAAACCTGTTTGGAAACCATTCGGTCCATTTTCTCACAACTCCACTTACCAGAGTGCCTAGCTTCCATTTCCTCTAGGTAGTTGTGTTTTTACCAAGAGGTAACCGCTTTTACAAGATCATGTCATTCGATGCTCTTTAAAACTACTCCTTATAAATTCTCATTGTGCATTTACTTCTATGATTTGCTTGGGGACACGCCAAGACTCTGGGGCTCTTGGCTAGTGCTCGTGGGTGGACCAGTTTTTCTGGAACATCTCGTGCAATGAGCGGCCCCATCAGCCCCCAGATCTGCTTTGCAGGTCTGGTTTGCAAGATGCCCTCACTAAGCTGAGACAGGCTTCCCCACGGAGAGCTCTCCCTTGTTGCCTTCACCACCGTCACCTACTGAACACCTGGGACCCCACTGGCTCTGTCCCTCTTTCCCACCCTGTCCCCCACCTTTCTCAGTGGACACACGCCTGGCGTACAATCACAGAGAAGCGTTTCCCTCAGCAAGGCCTTGCTCTGGGAAGGGAAGCCAATTCTGGTGAACAAATCCCAGAGTTTGCGGGTCTCTAAACAAGCCAGCGCCCCGGGACGTCCGACTTGGGCTTGAGCATCTGTGCGGCCCCTCTTGGCTCACTGCTGTCCACTGCACAATCTCCCGCTGTTGGGGAAAGAGCTGCTTGCTGGGGACGCCCCCACGTTGGTGCCTAACGTGACTATAAGCAAGGCCATCAGAGAGCACATGGGGTGAAGCCGCCTCTGTGATAAGCAATTTTGTCATCCAGGGAAAAGCGGAGATGGACTCCGGAGATTAGTATCAGTGGTGGTCAGCACAAGGGGAGTCTGCAGACCTTGCAGATGGCCTGGCATGATGCTGGCACCAGGGTCAGAGAGGCGGCCTTCTGCCTCGGGAAGGAAGACATCGGGTGGTTTACTTTTAAGCTGGGTTGTCCACTTCTGATGAGCAACCTAACCCCCAGATGGTCACCCCACCCCCCACCGCCCACAGCCTGCCTGCCTCTGTCTTCTCCCCGGACAGACACTGGGGCCCAAACCTGTGAGGGCTAGGTCCTGTGGCAGCTTCCTCCCCTGTCCTGTCTACAGGTAAGGACTAATTCTCTACCCTGGGTTCTTGAGAACTGACATTAAAAGCAACTTAAATTCTAATTAGAAACACAATGGGAGAGGCTGGCTGGGCACACTTTTGTGGAATTCTTCCTGCTCATTAAAATGAGATTTAAAGCTAAGTAATGGGATCTGTCAACCTCAGAAATAACCTACTTTGGAGTGTTCTTTATTACAATCTGAAAAGAGTTTTCCAGCAACACCAGGGGAGGGCGACTGAGCAGGTATTTACGGATGCTCACTCCAGGGAGGAGCACTAAGCAGATGGACCTGCTCCTCCACCAGCTCGGGCTGCTTTGTGTGGTGGGTTTTGGAAGAAGACCGGAGTCCTGGGAATGCAGACTAGGAGCTAAAAGACAGTAAGGGGAGCGCTTGGGGACATGCTCATCATGCTGCCTGCTTGAGAAGAAGACAGGATGTTCTTGGCCACATCACCCAGTCCCTGTCCCCTTGGCCAAGGGGCCTCAGGACACCCTGTGTTGCAGCCACCTTGGGAGCTGGGCACCTAAGCCTCTCGACTTTGTCGTGGGGGTGTAGTGTGGTGTCAGCTAGTGGGTTCTGACTCCTAGAGACGCGGCATAAGACAGAAGGATATACCACCTGGCCCTGCACCGTCTCCGCAAAGGTTCGGGTCTCCTGCTGGAGGATGATTTGTTTCCCTGGGACTTCCTTTATTTTCTCCTCCCCAGCGGAACCAGAATGAGGTCACATTTTCACTGGCGACCCAGTGTGTGGAAATGCGCTTGAATTCTCTAGACGGACACAGAGGGGCGTTCCAGATTCCGTAGCCTCTGCCAAGGAACCTGGCACTTCAGCTAGATGAGATGTTTTGGCGGCTGCAAGCAGTGAACTTGTGAGGCGTATCAACCTGGGGTCACTGTGCTGGCTCTGTGGTTGCCTGTGGACCCTCCATGTGGAAGACCAGTATTTGAGGCCGGGCTCATGCACCCTGAACATGACCACCATGAGCTTGCTCTCAGTGAAGGCTCGCTGGCTGCTCCACTGATCAGTGGGTTTCAGAAGAGATTCCAGGCCGACGTGGCCAAGGAAGAAAGGATTCGTGTCAGGTTTCCCGGCCACTTCCCGGGACCACGCGTTGTGCCGGAGGCCTCAGACCCAGTGGTAAAGATGAGGGTTGAGGGGAGCAGACACACATCACTGTCGTTCTCGGTTTTCCTGCAGACACATTTGTCTATTTATATATCATAACCACGCACCGCGCTGACGGCCCGGGGGCAATGCAGTGCGCCTTGCTGCATTCTTCAACGTGTGGCACCTTTCTCACACGCCTTCCCCAGAGGAGTTGGCCATCGTCCACAGAGCCTTGACCAAGCGAATTGGCCCACATTCACACAAAGCCATGCCTCCCCTGCCCTGAGCTGCTCCTCTGTCCTCAAGTTGCCACGGTCTCTGTGGTCAGCGTAGACCACTGTTTAACAGACAAGGGCTGGGTCTGATGTTCTCCCCTAGGGGAGGGAGCTTCCATTTGGTACTATGATGGCTTCAGGGGGTAGTCTGATTGGAGGCTGGAGGTCTGTGGTTGGCACAGACCGACCTTCATCCTCAGGCCCATGCTTTCACCGAGATGGGGCTGAAGGGACTTGCCCTGCAGCTGGTGACATGGAAGGAACCTGGTACACACACCCTTTCTGGTTAAGAGGCAGGAGATGTTTGGAGGAGACAGAATTGAGGGGAAATTCTCTCTAGATCTTCTGGTAGAAGCAGAATAACGTATTTTCATTTCAATACAAGGATCTCTAGTTAGCCAAATTAGGGACAAGTCTTTAGTGAATCAGACGTTTGCATTGCAAGCCACTTACTTGTTTGGTGAGTGAACATGGAGAGAAATTCAGCCTCTGGAGAGGCGACCTGGTATTTTGGAAAGAGCCATCAGTGTATTGAAAATAGTCCAGTGTAAAGTATTGGGGAAGGGAATAGGAATATGGGGTTCAGAGGGTGTTGACCTTTCTTCACGTTGCTTGTGCATCCCTCTTTGTGCTACAACAGAAACTAGTATCAAGAGGAATAATTCAGACTCGTACCTGGAGTCTGGGTCAATGCGATAAGGCTCCCGGGGCAGCACTGCAAGGTCAGTGGTTGGGAACTACCAGCCCCTCTGCCGGAGAAAGATGCCGCTCGCTGTGTCTGCAAAGACCTCCGGCCTCAAGACCCCTGTCGAGGGGTTGCTATGAGCTGGAGGGGCCTCAAGTGTGATCAATACTACAGATTGGAAGCACAGAACCCATCTGCTCTTTGGTAGCGTATTTGTGCTGAGGGGAATCAGTCCACCCCAAAAGGAAACCATTGTACGGACGAACTCCTGTAAGAAGTCTAGAACGTGTTTGCCCACCCACAGTCTTTGAAGGTCACCAGGGTGGGAGGGACAGGGAGTGCAAACCTCCAAGTCTGGCCGAGTAGACACAGGTGACCCTGGTGATGGGGGACGATGCACAGTGAGGGAGGTCAGCGCAAAGTCCTCAAGGCTAAAGAAGGCCCTTGGTGGCCTTGGCTCTCCTGGGAAGAGCAGGATAGTTGAAGGCAGACAGGTGAGCACTCTTGCACGCATAACTGTGCACCGTCGGTGGTAACACCAACCTGCCAGGGGATCCACGCAGAGAGAGAGCCACAAGCTGAATGCTGAGCAGAGGTGGGAAGGCGAAGAGGACCAAATTCAAACCCACATTTCCTGTCCTGGAGTAGAATCCGACTCATAGTGATCCGACAGGACAGAGTAAAACCTCCCCTGTGCATTTCTGAGACTGTGACTCGTTATGGGTTTAGGAAGCCTGATCAAAATGTGGAATAAAACTCAACATTTTAAAATAGGCCAGGCAGACGCTGTTGGACCCCCAACACCATGGCTCTTAGACACCCTGCATCTTTGAATGGTGCGCCTTCCTCTTTGTGCCTCCCTCTTCCGGCAAACAACAAACAGGCTCCACACGGCAGCATTTGCCCAGGGAGATCTCCAAAGAGGGCCGGAGCGGCAAGGATGGGTGGATGAAGGATGACCATGAACCCGGGGGGGGGGACGCTTGGGGTGAGTGGCAATTGTTCTATCGCGGGGACCACGACGCGCATCACGGAACAGCACGTGTTTGAACCATTGAAGGCAAAACCGGTTGGCTTTGTAAACTGTCCCCCCAAACACAATGACAACCACTGACAACAATAAGACAGCAGCAATCTCCTCTGGAGGAAACGTACCACACTGGGGTTTGTATGAAAGCAAGCATTCTGAGTCTTCACACTGGGGCCGAGCTACATTTATTTCCAGTCGGGGCCTGTATTATCTAAGGGCAATCATGCTAGATGTTGCCGAGACAAAGAACTCAATAAACAATAAAACCCGAGCCGTTGGAAGCTTGAGAACTGTGCTTCTAGGTGCCTCCTTCTAGAATGATCCACTTAGGCTAGATTGCAGCACAGGAGATAAAACGGGAGACTTTGGGGTGAGGCCAAGCTGATGTGATGTGTAGATTCTTGGGAAATGGAAACCCCCTTCTTCCTAGACACTGGAATCCGCTGTTCTCTCCTAATCTTGGATGATCATAACTGCACAGGTTATGAATCATTACTTATTGATTGGCTTAAGTGCACTCCTTGTAGAGCGATGATAGCACGACAGGGTCCTATCTTCCCACCGAAGGCCGTGGGGCTGTGGGCACAGAAGACGCCATGGAAGAGCTGCCTGTACTTTAATGTGTTGGAGTGTGTGGGACCCAGCATGAGGCAGTGTGGATATAGGCAGAAATATTACACCACGGGCATGGATTCTGCTTGCCGTATGAAGGGCGCACAGATCAAATTTATACAGGTTACAAAACCATTAGTGAGGAGTGCTTTTAGGAAAACCATTTGCTATGACTCATGCTTTGTTCGCGTGTGCATTTGGAAATTAAGTCTTCCTAATTGATGTCATGCACCACGCGTTTCAATGGTTTCCAATGGAAGAGACACATAACTCCAGTGTCATTTGAGCACCGTATTTTAATTGATTAATTGGATTTTCTTGTAAGGTTGCAGAGGAGTTGTAGATAAAAAGAAAAAGGAAAGAAAAGAAAAGGTTACCCGCAGCCTACTCAACATCAAAAATACCTGAAACCACATGATCCGATTGCCTTGATAATTATGGGAAAATATGATGCAAGGACCCCCTTCCTGTCAACAAGTGGATTCAGCTTTACAGGGGAGGGGGGTGGACAAAGAGAATGGCAGGTAGGGGAGGACAGGGCAGAGCAGGGAGATTTAACAGGCGTAGTTATGTGCTACACTACAAGGATGTCTTTAGACCAAGTGTTTGGGTTCATAGTGTAGCTCTCTGGGTTTGCTCTCACTGCTTCAGAGATGTTGTTCATTCAAAAAACCAAAAAAAACATTTACCTGACCTCAGAGGGTTTTACTCCAACAGAAGCTTGTTCATCCTGGGCACCTTGATGCCCAGCATCTCTGTGGGCTGGGTTCACCTGACCCCAGTCATGGTATCTTCCATTGCCTTATATACATGTTGTGGTAGTTACAGAATCTGCTGTCAATTTGAGAGGATTAAGAATGAAGGGTGGGTTAACCTGTCAATCAGGTGGCAGCTTGATGACCTCATTTTAGGCGATAAGGAGATAAATAGCTCTCTGGAGGAGGGACACATGCTGGCTCCCTGTGAGGTCTGGCAGCTGACAGAGCCACATGGAGATGCCTCTGCTTCCACTGGATCCACGAGACTTTCCACCCACTGGCCTGTGATCTTCCTGCATTCGCCTTCATTGCATGTGTTTTGTGAGTCTAGATTGGTATCAGACACATGGGGTAATACCAGACTTATGGACTTGAACTGGACTGGTCTGGGCTGTTTTCTCCATATACAATTGCTCTTGTAGATAAACCTCTTTCTTATATACACATGAGTGTCTATGAACTTGTTTCTCTAGTCTACCCAGATGAACACACATGTGAAAATGGGACGTTGAATAAGGAATACCAAAGAAGAATCAGAGCATTTGAATGAGGGTTCTGAGGAAGAATATTCAAAGTCCCATGGATGGCAGAAGGAATAAACAGATCCGTCTTGGAAGAAGTACAGCCACACTGCTGCTTAGATGCAAAGATGCTGAGACGTTGTCTCATGTGCTCTGCACATGCTGTCAGGGGAGATCAGTCCCTGGAGAAGAACACCATGCGTGCTAAAGCAGAGTGGCAGGGAGAAAGGAAGAGTCTTGTGACAGTTGTGTGTGTGTGTGTGTGTGTGTGTGTCCACGTGGCTCCCAGCTCCAGGAAAAACCTGTAGGCAGAGTTCAGCCTGGCTGTCAGGTCAGTGCTTGATCGGAGGGCAGCCGAGATAAATGGCTTTTGAAGGGCCTCTTCCTCTTTCTCCCTGGAGGCAGGCCACCCTCTCTCTCTGCTTCACCCGCCTGTTGGCCAGTCACACAGGTGAGACCTGT
>NW_022111300.1:60939151-60942400 GCF_000313985.2 Echinops telfairi | reverse complement strand
TCGGGTCTTTTGCTTTCTGATGGTCAGACCAGGGGGCAGCTGCCTCAGCCAGTTCCCTGCTTCAGGAATAGAAAGCTCTTTCTTAGACACATATATGAGTATCCCTGGATTTGTTTCTCTAGTCACCCCTGTCTAACACAGCCCTGGCCAAGATAGAGGGGCGCCGTGGCTGAAACAGGGGTTCAAGCCTGAGGACAATTGTGTGGATGGTGCAGGACCGGGCCCTGCGATGTTCTCCAGCACGCTGAGCGATCTTGACCTAACATCTGGCCCCAACAGTATCTCTTCATCGGGGCTTCTGAAGCCCGCAAGCTGGGACCTCTCAGCAGAAAGACGAGGGGAGGGGAGTTTTTGAGAATGATGGGGAGGGTCCCCGGATGTCGAGCGTGGTTGTGATCATATCAAAGATTTGGGTAAGATGAATGTAGAGAGCTAGGGCTAACAGGAGGGGTTCTGTATCAACTGGTGAATGAGAAACAGTTGCTGATAAGAAAGAGGAGATGTTGGCAGAGGGCCGGCTAGACCCTGCTCTCCCTCAGCCATGATGGGAACAGGGGGACAGAGAACAAGGAGCGGATGGGGGCAGGGCAGAGGCTCTGACCACAGTTACAAGAACAGGATGCTCTAACCACAGACCTCTCTCAACTGGAGCTGCTGTCTCTTTTCCAGGAATCCTCCTACCATGCCCATGCCGGCTCAGTCAAGCTGGAGCCAACCTAGGTTCTGCAGGCTGACCAACTCTAACGGAGTCTGCCGGCACCATGTGTCAAGGGCTCACTGCTGACCTGAACAGGTTAGCTTGAAGCATCGGCCGCAGTGCTGGTGAAAGACGTGGCTGTCTGTCTCCACAGAGATGGAAACTCTGCAGTCTGGGGCGGGGGGACAGCCCCACCCCGCCCCGCAGGGTCTGTGTGAGTCCCAGCCGACTGACAGGCAGTGGGTCTGGGGTTGTTCTGCCTTGAATTGCAGCTTTGCCCACGAGAGCATTGTTAGTGATTGGGCCTTTGCATGGCTGTCTCCTTCTGCCTTCATGACTGCTTACATCACAAAAACAGCGAATTATCCGTATCCGTCTGCAAAGGCTGGCCACCGCATCGTCGCTGATGGACCAGAACATTCGGCAGAATCAGTGACCAGAGAGACGGCACCAATGACGACGACAGCGGGCCTGTTTCGTGAGCAGAGGACTCCAGGGGATTCAAAGTGTCCCCTGCTTTGGGTGACCGTGACAACCTGATGACAATGTGGTAGAAGGTTCCAGATGTAAATGACCTTTGCTCGTTAGTCTTGTACCTCTGGGGACACCTGAAAACCGGGCCGGCAAACACCGGTCTGTTCTTGGAGACAAGGCAGGGATGTCTGCGTGAAACACAATCTTCCCTTTCCGAGAAAATGCTGCTCATTCTCTTTATGAGCCGCCCATGAGCAGGCCCTCCTGCTGGTGGTGTCCCTGCCCTTCTCAGTGCGGGTCCAAGGCTGTCCTGGGCACAGCAGGGTGAGACCATGTGCTGGCCTGGCGACTTCAGTCTGAGCGTCCCCATCACCCTAATGATGAAGGCTTCCTTTGGCAGACACCCGGCGGGGCAGCGGACAGCACACAGACGCTGCCGTGTGGAGCCCAGCGGCCTCCCCGCCTGCGCCCCATGAAATTGGCACAAATCATCTGGATTTGACCCCGGGAAGATGGTTAGGAGGGACATGAGTGGGCAAACGAGGAGGTAATGGCCACTCAGTGGCTAACCCTCTGTCCCAGGGCAGCCCTGTGTCAACCAGGAATCAAATCAAGACGAATGAGCTTATCCCAGAGGGCTCTGCCTCATTGGGCCCAATTGCATTAAACAGCCGAGTGTTCCTAGAGAAAGATTAAGGGTGCGTCTCGTACACTGAGCTGGAGCAAATGAGAGCGCTCAGTCTGTGAAGGAGCGGGGGCAGGACTGCTAACCAGACCGGCCAGGCTGGGGGCTGGCTGCCCAGGTCCGGTGCTCAGCGGGGTGGGCAGGGAACAGAGTGGATGACAGAAACATGGGGCAGAGTGGACAGTGAGGCTGGCCCAGCCCGTTAGCCCGAGTTGCTGCGTGAGAGACAAGGCACTCTCTCCTGAGAGCGGCACTCTGAGCCTTCACTGTACCAGGGGACATGTTCTCTCTTCCCTGGGACCCAGAGCCTTCAGGCCTGGAGGTGCTCCTGTCACCCAGATTCTAGTTTTTAACTCTTACCTTCCACTAAACTAGGGGTTCTCAACCTGTGGGTCACGCCCCCTTTGGGAGTCAAGCAACCCTTTCACAGGGGTCATCTGATTCATAACAGTAGCAAAATGACAGTGATGAAGTAGTAACGAAAATAATGTTATGGTTGGGGGGTCACCACAACACGAGGAACTATATTACAGGGTCGCAACACCAGGAAGGCTGAGAACCACTGATCTAGACAATGGCTCTTGGCACCTGCCCCAGGTCAGCCCACTGCTCAGGTTTGCATCTGGGGAAAGACCAGCTCTAAACAAAGCCCGATGGTGGGCTGCACAGTTGTTGCTGACTCCACGCCGACGTAGCCCAGCAGTGCCTGAGCTATGTGCTTCCACAGGCCAGGCAGACAACCTCATTTTTCTCCCACACAGCGGCGGCTGAGCGGGTGCAGGGCCTACCCACAGTGCCACCACCTCCACACACCCATATCTAGTGTTCACAGAAGGAGCAGATGCGCGGCGGGGAGGAAGTCTGTCCACCAGCTTGCCCAGTGAGGGCCGAAGCCAGTGTGCTCCGCCCTGCGGCGAGGTGACCCCTGGAGGCCAGCTCAGGGCCCTGGGCCCTTGGCTATGGGGCTCATCAAATAGAGCTGGGACTTCCGCTGTAGCTGCATGGATCTTGGGAAGTTAATTGGACTATCAGCAGTAATTTAGGAGATTTTTTTATAAACGAAATAGCTTTCAGCTTTTAACAAAATCTCCCACAGAGCTCCTCCATGGGGCCGGGGGCCATCTAAGTCCCTTTGATGCCACCCATGCAAGCCCCTCCCCCTCCAGGCCACCCATAGCTCTCAGGAGGCCCAGCACCGCACCTCAGGGAGCCAGCAGGAGAACCGGGTGGCACAGCACCCAGTACCCCTGTGTGGTTGTCTATGGTGTTAGTCTCATCATGCCACTGCGCCAGAACCTCATCCGCATCCTCTGGTGCTAATGGAGCGGCATGGAGAGCTGGCGCCTGTCATCCAGGTCACCCCGAGTCTCCAACACAGGCCCCTGTCGTGCGT
>NW_022111300.1:60936404-60938919 GCF_000313985.2 Echinops telfairi | reverse complement strand
ACATGACAGGTGGGCAGCCCTTGTCTCCCAGAAGTGAGGCTGCAGGTCCCGACTCTGTGACCTTCCAGCTGGTAGCCCAGGGCGTGCCTGAGCTGCCGAGGGGCCACGGGTTGTACATAGGTCCGCACACAAGGGGAAACGTAAAGTTAGAAGATGCTGGCGTTCCCCACACACTTTTGGAAGGCCCCTCATATATACAAGAACGTCAACGCATTCAATGGAAAAATCGATTGGCCTCAGAAAACCAGATTCCAAGCTCATGGCACTCAGTCGACAATGACTCGTAGAACTCCGTGGGTTTCCAAGAAGGTACCTGCTGAAGGGAGAGGAAAGCCCAGTCTTTGTCTGGAGCAGCGGCAGGTGGTCTCAAACTGATGACCGGGTGAACTGCAGCCCAGCACGTGACCGGGACACCGTCAGGGCTCATCAAAACCAACTCTCCTAAGTGACTGGTTGGTGATATAAGGAATCGGAAGAAAACAACATTGTTGGGGTTTTTTTGGTTTGTTTTTATGAAATATTTATATTTGCGTCTTGCATTCAGTCTTTTAGCCCTTTCATAACCCATGGGACAAGCACTGCCCAGAGGCTCCCAGGTTTCTTGGGACGCATCTGTCCCAGTAGTAGCTTGTGCTGCCACCTGGAGGGGATACATAGAACTGTGCAGATCTGAAGAAGGTAGCCTCCCCCAGGGTCTACTTGGGACAGATCTGTCCCACATCATTGTATCAAAACCCACATGACCTCAAAAAATCATTCCCCCTTGTTCAGCACGCCCTCCATCCCTGAAAAGACCAGCTGTCCCCCAATAAACCCCCAGTGGAATGTGACTTGCTCATGAAAGCGGTACACTTGGCTGGACTTGGCATCCACTTAATCCTACAGGCTCCTGGGTCAGTCTTCACACCTCTGACTCAAGGGGGTTCAGGAAGCTGGGGGGTGGGGTAGGGTGGAAAGGGGGGTTGGCAGCAGCATCTGCATCAGAGAGCCCAGGGCCCCTTAGTCAGAGGACGATGGGGCGAGTGTTGTGCCCTGTGGGACACCATCCTGGGAAGGGTCTCCTCTGGGAGGTTAGCTTTGGGGGGACATGTTGGCTTTGGGGTCCAGGAGATGCCTTGCAGGAGCCTCTGCCCTGGGCAGCTTATTCTCTACAATAGGGACTTTGTGTTCGATTAGGGTACTTCGGGCAATTTCCCTCCTACCTGGGCATGGTGCCACCTTCCTCTGTGGATACCCCAGTCTGTCCACTGCTTAATGGATGGTGAAGGAGCGGGGTTCTTTGTTAAGATGTTCATACATTTTAAGAACCCTGCCCTACATAGACACAGAGCAAGCACTGGGGACTCTGGGTGAGACTAGAAGTATCCTCATTCCCTCTCAATTTCATTTTTAACACCCTGGAGAGACCTCCATTAGAAACACCTTCCTTTCAGTTAAGGAATTGTCCCTATTAAAATGCAAAAACCCTAAGAAGGCGAACACATTAAGCACTTATCAGTAATTAACACCTCATCAGGAATTAGTTTATCAGATCCAGTCCTCTTCACACCAGCACTGTAGTGGCTACCCCCAGCCTGTTGAGTCACCCTGTGTCAGGGCGGCATGCAGACCACCTGGTCCTGTGTCAGCCCCAAGTCCCTCTGAGAGGGGTGCTGGGCTCTGGGCAGGAAGAGGGCTGCCCGCTGTGCGTGGGGTGCCAGCGTGCAGTGCTGGGGGCCGGCCTGAGGGGCTGCCAGAGAACTGGCTTTGAGGTGCACTGGCCTCCTGGCAGGGACTGGTGATGGAAGCCAGGAAGCACAGGACAGTTGAGGAGAAGCGAGGGTCAGCTACTGAAGCCCCCACCTGCACATGCTGGGGAGCCGTCCACTTCCTCCTGCACACACAACCGGCCAGGCTGTCCAGGGCGGCTTCTCCTTGCCTGTGTCCACAGCAGCCAACCCCCAGCCTGGGCACAGCATGACCTGGCCCTGGGCTGAGCATCTGCTCAGCTGGAGCTCTGTCCTTGGAGGGACCTTGTGATTTCCTAACCCGGCCAGGACAGTCTCACACAATGGCAAGCACTCCATGCTCTTACATGATCTGCCAGGAGAGCAGGCCAGGGTTCGTTTTAAAATCAGGAGATAAAGACAGTGTGTGCGGCCCGGACACCGCATCTGTGCAGCTCTTTTCTCCTCTGTAAAATGGGGGCAGTGTTCACATTCATACGGCCAGGTCTGGGGTGCTGGGTCTCAGATATGAGGTGCGAGGTGATCAGATCTGGGGTGCCAGGTGTTCAGGTCAGGGGTTCTGGGTGTTTAGATCAGAGGTGGCAGGTGTTCAGGTCCAGGGTGCCAGTCTCAGGTGCACTCAGTCCTGGGGTGTCAGGGTTTCTGCAGAAGAACCCAGCAGGTGGGGCCAGAGAGGACAAAAGGAGAGACGTCCCCACCCATATGCTCATGCTGTGTGCCTACCACACCAGGGGGTATCTGTCACCTGTGCTGAACACAAGTGTTTGTGTCCCTGACCCCAAGTTGTG
>NW_022111300.1:60901904-60935418 GCF_000313985.2 Echinops telfairi | reverse complement strand
GGTCCATCTCAATGTCATTGCTAGTGGCTGTGGGTGGGTCAGGACTCCCTTCGTCCAGGTGGCAGCCTCTCGCCCCGCCCTGCTGTATGGAGCATTGCAGATTCCCCACCTGAGACACTTGGTTGGTGGTATCCGTGCGGGCAGCACAGAGCGGCTCTGAGCCAGATTTGTGCTCAGTCCATTGCTCTCGGGCAGAGCCTCATGTTGTTGTCATCACACCAGGGGACAGCGGCTCATCTGCAGGCTGGCCCCCAGCTCCCCAGGGAGCAACCCCAGGCTGTGAGTCAAGGGTGGGGGAGCCGGCACCAGGTGGTCTTGGTCTTAAAGCTGGGGAGGGGGCACCTGCAATGTCAGACTGCACTCGGGACATGGACACCCAGTAGAGGAAGTGACTCTGAACTGAGTAGTTCCCTGGACCCCTCCTCTCACCTGCACCTGTGCACCAGGCACCGAGCATTGAGGTGCAAGGGGCAGGAGCTCATTTCCTTGAACATGTGGGGAGCCAGAGTGCCTCAACTCTTGTCTTCCTGGTGAAAACATGTGCCCAAGCAGAACCAGCCTCCCCTGGGTTTGGTCCCCAGCCCTTTCTTCCAGCCACGGGGGAGGAGTGGCAGTTTTTGTAGTTGGTGGTTTTGAGGGCCTGGGAACCCCATTGTGCCCACTGCAATGAGGCCAGCTTCACACCTCCTGGTTTACACCCCATTTTCGTCAAGGCTTCACCCCAGACAGGCGCCAAAGTCTAGTTCAGATAGATGTATCATCCTGAGGATACACCTGTGGCCTCCCTGCAGTCACCAGACTTCACCTGAGGATGGACAATGCTGTATCCACCCCTGGTCTTTCGGGGAGGACGACGGCTAACCTGAAGCATGATGCGTGTCTGGGGGCCCTCAACACCACAGGCTTCTGGGGACCGCCAGATTCAGGGAGCTGGAACCTGGCTCACAGCTATCTTGCCCGCCTCCCTCCAGGGCCTCCAAGACTGGAACCTGGGCCCCAGCAGGAGGGGGGTCACTTGCTCTGGGAAGCCTACACCACAAATGGATGAGGGAACCCACCATGCGTGGACCCCGATGGCCGGGGCTGCAGACCCCGGGCCACTGTTGACTCAGAGGCTGGCAAGGCCAGGCAGAGAAGCAGCATTTATTGCTTTCTGAGATTCGCAGGTGCTGATGGAGTGAAGACAGATTCAGATTTCCAAAAGGAGGAATTAGAAAGCAAAACTCCCCCAGCATTGGTTCCTCTCCCGACAGTGGCTCTCTGCTAACAGCCCCAAGTGTTTACCATATTGAAGCAGTTCATCTTCCTTCAATGAACTTTAATAACTCTGCCAGGTGAGTCTCCACGCTCCATACTTCTTCATGCTGTCTCTTACCCTCAACCTATCTGCCTGATCTGCTCGGCCAGCCAACTTTACGGGCACGCATGTGGGGCCCAGCGGGCTCCGATATTACCCTCATCAATAACCCGGCCCGGTCGGCCTGCCGTTTCTCACGCCTCCCTGTCTCCCAGCATCTAATAAGAGCCCTCTGCTGCAGCCGCTGATCAATACACTCGTGTCTGCCCAGGGTCCTCACGGCCCTGCCCGAGCACAGAGCTGATTTGGACCAGACCGGGCCAGCACTGGGAAAAACCCATCTGGAAAAGTGCCCTCCTTGGGGGCCCATTTGCACTGCTCACCAATTCCTGCATGTCTCTCCTTGCCGAGGCTCTGGGGCAGCACGGCACGAACCTTACCAGGTACCAAATGAACAAGTATTCATTTCGAAATTCTGCCCTCCTTATAAGTAGATTGGTTGAAAAGATAATGAGTTCGAGGCTACGTCCTCCATCCTTGTCCCCCACCCTCCAGAAGACCCATGAGTAAGCTGCAAACCCAACTTGCCCTGAATCGCGTCCCTGCAGCGAGACGTGGAAAAGTCCCTGGTACCAAGGACGACGGCTACAGAGGCTGGTTCTTGAAGGTCGGTTGGTGTCTTAGTTTCTGCACTTTGTTGGTGGGCAGCGCAGCAGCCCCGTCCCCTGCCTGGCTGGACACAAACACTGACGATGTCTCACCCCAACCCATCAACACAGACCCCGAGCCCCTCCGTCCTCACCCACATAACTCTGTGCAGCAGAGACCTTGCTGGCCAGGGTCCAGCAGCTGGACAGGAGCCTGAGTCTGTTGTTGTAAAGGATGCTCCACTTCAAACCCACGGGGTTTCTTTCTAAACTGCATACACAGGGGGCAGGGCTGCCTGGTCCCTGCTCACCAGCTTGAAGTGGGCTTACCAGCAGAAGGAGCCTGGGCTGGGAGGTGAGGGGGACATTGCAAATTCACAGTGAAGATGCTCAGGATGCAATGGACATGTGACTACTTTCTGGCCAGCTCTATCTGTTTAAAGGCTGCGTGTATGTGAGTAACGGTCACCTGTAAGCTCCAGCCTCCAGCCTCACTTTCCAAGTGGACTCGTGTTTCATTCCTCTTGGTATCTGCAAGTGCTGCAATCACCAAGAAGAAATTGCCTCATCGGCATACAAACTGTATGCTTAGAGTAGGGGGAAATATTGCAACGTTTGCAACTAGGTGCTGGGCTTGGATTCCTCTTCAAGCAGTGGTAGCCACGCAGTAGGACCTTGGCGGAGCTGGAGGATGGCTAGAGTAAAGCAGTCACTTCAACCTCGGTCCTTTTTCTGCATCACCTGCTTTTTGTTTGCATTCCAAACGACAAGGACATGTCCAGCTTCCTCACACGGGTGCTAGTTCCAATAAAACACTGCACGTCCGCACCTCCCTCAGAACCTGTGCTTCTTGCACTGAGAGCAGCCCCTTCGCTGACAGGAGGATGTTTCCCCTCCCCCCCATCAGCCAGCGGCCCCAGGAGGGGCGGTGCCCAGGGACCCTGCAGAGGAGAACAGCCGTGGTCTGATAAGCATGGACGCATGTTTGGAATGCATCAGGCTCTGCCTATGTGGAGGCCAGCGATAAGAATCAATTTCGAGAAATATGAGAAACATTTAAAATTACACGGAGACTGTGGCGTTTCTAAAACAGCAGGCTTACTGCTGAGGAGCCAAGCATCTGAAGGGCGCTTGAAGTCACCCCCTCCCCCACCCCGCCCCGTGTCCCACAGAACCCGCACAGAAGGCACCTCAGCCACATCAAACCCTCCTCTGTGATGGGCGAGTCTCCAGTCTCCTTCCTCCCTTGGAGCTGAGAATCCAGCTGGGCCCGAGAGGCTGGCTGATAAGAAAGGCAATACAGTAGCCCCTTTGTGTGCGGGGCATCTCCAGGACTGCACGGGACCCTTCAGAAGCCGCTGGAATTCTGGGCTTGTGCTCCCCGCCAACATCCCGAGCCCATGTGGTTCCCTGGCGTGCAGCGTTCCACTCCAGACTCCGTGCGTGCATACCTGGCCTGATGGTAGCATCTGAATAACTTTTTAAAGAGCATGTCAATTAAAAGGCAAATAAAGCTTATGCATGCAATCAAATATTCAATTTAGCAGTAAATCTATAGGGCGGGTTAGAGCACAACTGTCCCTTTTTCCTTGGCAGGGTCTGCAGATGTCTTTTTGCCAGACCTGTGTCCTTGCAGACGCACCTTCCTGGGACACTGCTCTCCCTGGGAGCTTCTGAGGCAGGAGCACTGCTTATGATCGCGTGACTTCCGCACCCCAAACCACGGTGACTGGAGAGCACCCTGGGCAGAGCACGGTGCAGGAGGACAGCAGCACAGGGTTACCTCACCCTGGCCACTGTCTGTGACAGGTCACTGTCCTTCCCAAGAGAAGGTCCATTGGACCAGAATGCCCTTGAAATACACCCTGGGCTCCCCCAGGGGTCAGCCCCACCCCTTCTGCCTCGGAGCTTACAGAAAACAGCAGGACTCAGGGACAGTGGGATGTCTTAAGTCTGGCTGGATAGACTGGAGGACAAAATAAAGCCACTGGCATTTTATCTAATTTTATTTCCACCATAAGTGATGGGTACTTCCAAGGCGGTCCAGGACTGACAAAAGCCAGTCTATTGAGGGGAGGTCATTGCAGAAAATGAAGGTCCAGGGCTCTGGTCAAGCCCTTAGGGTGGGCTGGGGGTCTTAGAGCTTGCCACACTCGGAGTGGAGCCACTGTAGGAACAGAGACAGAATCATCCTCTGAGTGACCCAGAGAGTGATGGGCTCCAGGCTAATGATGCCCGATCCCAAAAGCAATGGAAATGCCCGTGAGGCTTAAACCTGTGCCAGCCCTCTGGTCCAGGCAGCCTGAAGCAAAGGCCAGAGTCTCCCTGTTACCATGTTCTTATCCACCCACCCCATGTGATTGCGGAGAGACAGAGAGACGGACTCTCCTCATCTTCTGTGGCGTTAGCTGTGCAAGAGCACCCGGGATCCTGGGGAGCATGCAAAGGGGGTCTCCTCAGACAGTGTCGCAGGCGTATGCTTTCACAGAGAGGGGGTCCCAGGTGGCTGAGCAGGGCCTCCAGCACAGTCGGCAGTACAGTGAGCAGGGGCTCTTTTTGGTCTCTGAAACGCTGCTGATACCGTCCAGGCCTTTGGGTGGCAGGGAGACCCCGGGGCTCGCTCTGCTAAGTGCTCAACCACTGACAGGGCGGACTGAGCCCTTTATGGAGGAGGAGAGAGACAGAAGGAAGGCCAGCCTGACCCATACCCTGCGAGTGGGTGTCCGGGTGGGGGGCTTCAGTAGTCATGTGGGTATCCCAGAGGCCTTTTCTTCCAGGTCAATCACTACAAGGACCATCAATCAATACTCAAATGAGGACTCACGGTAAAGGCTTTGCCGGTGTGCGATCACGGTGCTGTCTTCTCTTCCTCCCGTCCTCCCCCGGCTGCGGAAATCATCCTTTCTTCTGGAGAGAGTCTCCGAGTCATTCTCACTGACTGCAGTGACCTCTGCTGATGGCCGGCTCCTCCATCTGAGCTCCCAGACGCAGCTGCGGGGCCTCTGGCTGGGGAGCAGGAGCAGAGGCTGTCTCTGGGCACACCCTGAGGGACCAGGAGCCCTCTCTATCCAGGTCACCCTGCCCTGTGCCCTCCCACAGCCTGGAAGCAGCCGCCACCACCTGGAAGGGGACAGCCATGTAGGGTGCCGTGTGAACCACCACCTGAGTCACAGAATGAGGACTCTCTTCCGCGTGGATGTAGGCATCCCCTTTCTCACAAAATAGAGCTACTTCTTTCCTGGAGCATCTGGGACCTATCTACAAAGCAGCTAGACAGAGAAGATACTATTTACACCCCTCTCTGTGACTGCCTGAACCTCCAGGAATGTAAATTTCAGATCACCGAGTCCCCCAAATCCCTTGGAAGCTCACCCTGGCCACCAGGCCAGGGGTTTTCTGCAGCCAGCTCCTGCTGGGTCAAGTCCCCACAGCATTAGTTGCACGGAGGCGATTGCACACCAGCAAACACACAAACCCTGCAGCATCCTGGGTACAATCTGAACCTGCAAGCTGGAGACCCCAGTCACATCCCCGTAGCTCTCCTAACAGCAGAGGCCAACCCAGCCCCAACTGTCCCCTCCCTGACTTGCTCTGGGGATGCCAGCTGATCCAATCCCATTAACCCCAGTGGAGGGCGGGGAGGGCCCCAGACCACAGGGGGCTTCTGCCCAGGCCGCACCTCTGTGAGTAGGCTCTGCTTCCTTTCAGGTCCAGGTGTGATTGCTATCGCCTTTTGTGATCAGCACCCCGATCAATCTTGGTCTTTGGGGATCCAAGGACATTGCGCACAAAGGGATGGCGAGATTCTCACATGGGCCCGGTGCTGTAGCCCGGAGTCAGGGTGCACACGGCGTGTGGTCCCTCATAGCCGGTCTGGACCGGCCTCGCTAGGAAGAGCAGCTTGTTCCGTACACTGCGTGCTGGAGGCATACATTCCTTAAGAGAGAGTGGGCATGCCATGTGCAATGTTTCCTGTGAGGGGGGGGGCTACCGGGGGAGGCAATAAACACGTTCTCATTTTCATCTTGAGGAGAAAGTAGGACGGGGAAATGCTCAACCCCGAGCTCATGGGCCGTGCGGCGGCAGCGGTGGCGTATGGCATCCGCACAGGCACACCCCCGCGTCTCTGGCTTGTGCAGTGTGGAGCGTGCGCCCATAAATCTCCCATCTACAGAGCGAGAGCTCTCAACCGCATTTAAACAAGTGCTCGGAACTCCACTTCCCTCCCTGCGCTGTGCCATCTGGGCAGTGACAAGCGCCACCCCTGCTTCCTGAGAGCCCTTTGACTGAGTGTCGAATGGCGGTCCCTAAAAATTTGACAATAGCAAACAGGAACCAGGCATCCATTAACACAATCAGAAAGTTAAGAAGAAGAAATTGCTTCCCTGAGAACCAATTATTGTTTGCTACTCAATAGTGCCACCGCATGGAGCGACATTTGAATATAATCCAGCTCTCAGAGGCTCCCGAAGCGAGCCTGTGAATAACACCTCGCACACTCCCCCGGCACAGAGAGCCAGCTCTCCCCTTCGCCTCTCCCAAGCGTGGGAAGTTCAGAGGATTCCTATGCACACCGCCGGCCGATCTCCAAGAGCCACACGCAGCGGAGAGGAACAGGACCGCCAAACGGCTTTCTTCCATCAATAAAAAAGGGGCCATTTGGTAAAAGGGTGCATTACGCATTTTCTATTTAAATCAGTTTATAAGAAGCAGATGGCAAGCCTTCCTGGGTAAGAAAAGAGGGGGTTATAAATGAAATAAAGGGGTTTTCCAGCCGAGTTCTGCCCTCTCTGTCATTCTCCAGGCACTTGTGTTTTCCGTAATGACCTAAGTGTTGGGGCATGCTGTTCCTGGGAGCCCTTCCAGTCTCTCTGGGCTCTGCCCCTGGGAAGCAGCAGGGGCCAGCTCAGACACACCGGCCCCAGAGACGCAGCCACTGCAGGAGGTGCCCACGCAGGTCTCAGACCAGGGGACCAGATGCATTCCCGGAGGACAGTCTCCGCGTGTGTACGTGTGCGTGAGTGTGTGTGTGTGTGTGTGTGTGTGTGTGCACGCCCATGCACAAGGCTGGCTCCTCCACGCTCTGATCAAGCACCTGCGATTTCAGACCTCGTGATTGCGCCTGTCCATAGGCTGTGAAGTATAAATTGCAAGTCAAGCAAGTTTCAGAATGTCTTCTCTGTCTCTCTCTCTTTCCCCCTTGTGGAGGCGGAGGCTGGAATAAATTGCAGTGACATTTAACATCCTTACTGCCACCCAGGAATGATCCTGAGTCTCATAGATGGCCCCTCTTTTTTCTTTCCTCACCCCACCCCACCCTGTCCTAACTGCCCCCCAGGAAGCTTCCAAGCAAAGCTCAGCCTGGCCCTCTTCTCGCCCACCCACCCAGGAGAGAGCAGGCCCGGCAAGGGCAGGCCTCCTCCTAGCCCCTCTGAGTCATCCGGCCCCGAACACCAAACTCCCAACACATTTTTTTCCTGCAATGCATTAATGAATCCAATAAATAAAGCATTGTATCACCCAGCCAGGATGGACATTAATTTTAGAACAAAACATTAATCAATTTAAATTTATGTACTAATGCAGACACAATCAATTTCAACTTCTTATGACAATTAGCCAAGCTTTTGCTACATCCCTAAAACACACTGACCCATCAATTACAGTTTGCATCAAGCCCCATTAATGGCACCTCCTTCTTCCCGAGGCTGTCAGCCTCCCTGCTGATTGGTCAGTCCACAAGCAGCCAATCGATTAATATAAATTATACATGCACGGGAAGATGGGTTAATATCATAAGTTAATTTAATTAATTGTGTTTGATTAAATGAGGTGCTTTCATTAGCGCACTTCGCCATGAACCATATATACATCATCATAATCCTTTTACAAATGCAGCCACCCAGCTGGCCAGGACATGAGCGCATATTCAAATTACCATCCCCAGCCAGGCAACCGCCCTGCATAATTAACAACCAAAGAGCTGCAGTCACTTAAGCTGAAAAGAAAACTGTTCACATCAACCTCTCTGATACTGTTTAAATTGAAGATGCCATGGGTAAAACAAAGGTGAGCAGACAATGGTAATTAAAAATTAAAAAGGACAAAGGGGGCTTGCTACTAATGGAAGTCGAGTGGGAGGAGGTCCTGAGGTCCAGGCTTGTCATAACAGAAGCTGGCAAGAGGTGGTCCCTGCCTGCCTCTCTGGGGGCCCATGCTAAGTGGGGCTCCTCCAGGAAGCAGGGGGCAGCAGCTTTGAGTGGGCATCAAGCTGTAGTGGCCTTGTGAGCCACAGCGGGGAGCAGGGGACAGTATGGGGGAGGGGTGCTGCACCATGCTCAGGTAAGGAAAAGCTGTGTGGGGATGGCACCCAACCCCACTCACCCGTCTAAGCATCACTTGCAGGCAGCCGCAGTGCCAGCACCAGGTATCAGACCATGTGGGGCTGATGGAGCTGCACCTTCCTCTGCCGCTGGCCTGTCTGCTCAAGGGTGGTGTGCTTTCCATGGATTTTCCCCCAGACGGCATGACAGGGCCGACATAAAATACCGCACATCTGTAGGAAGCCATCCATTTATTCCTGGCTCAATGCACAGCCTCCCTGGATTGGCTCCTGAAGATTAACCAAGAGGAGCTTCGCACCCCCCACACACACACACTGCTCTGCCAGGCCACACCCATGCTGTCCCCAGGGCAGAGTTCAGGGACAGGAAGACATGTGGAAGGATGCTGAGTTTAAGAGAGCCAAGGCTTTTCCCTGGACACCCCGAGGCCCAAGTTCCCTCCTAATGGTCTCAGGGCCTCCTTGCATTTTAGCCAGTTAGGGACCAGTCCAATAGGCAGGATGGTGCAGTGGGCATGCACGGCCTGCTAGCCACGGCATCAGGAGGTAGCCCCTCCCCATAAAGACGTACAACCTCAGAACCCCCAGAGGGCAGTTCCACTCTGCTCTGTAAGGTCACTCTGGTCAGAATCAACTCGAAGGCACCCGGTTCTTGTTTTTGTTTGTCAGAGTGAAGTCAAGGGGGCTGTGGATCAGGGGGTTTGTTGTGACTGTTACAAAGGACTTTGGCTTCTACTCTGTAAATATACCATAAACATAGTCTTCTACTGCATACACATGCCTCGTAGTATATCACAGTAAAACGTGCCAATGTCAAATAGGGTCTCTACCAACCCTTGCGCACACAGGATTATAGGACACAAACCCAAACATGCGGGCAAGGTGGGATGGGTCTCAAGGAAGATTCTGCGCAGCAGCAAGCTAGCCTTGCTCCTTCTCATGCCCACCAAGGGCAGCTTCCCTCCTTCCAGGTGGACAAGTGGATGTAAATGCAAGTGCCTGTAGAAGCCTGATGCCTCAGGGGGTTGAGTCTCCTTGACTCCCTGAGGACAAGAAGATGGAGAAGCTCAACAGGCTTGGTCAAACCCAGGCCAGGGGTCCACAGTGGAGCAGGCCACCAACTGCTCATACTCGGGTTCCGGTCAAAGCTGAAGACAGTGAATCCTGGGCAAAGGAGACAGAGTGTGGCCTGCAGGACTGCCATCGGCATTCCGGGACCGCCTCAGGCATGCATGCGACACATCAAACACCGAAGCCTGAAGCGCAGGCTGACTGTGGTACCACAGCCAGGACGCATGCGCGGGAGAGCAGAGGGAAGAAAGGAAGAAAGACAGAAAGAAGATTCCAGGGGCAAAATCCGGAAAGACAAGAGCAGGCCCATATCGGGATTGGAGGAATACACACAGATCCGTTTACAGATTCTGCAAACAAAGGAACCAGCCAAGGTGCTAGCACTCTGGAAGTGGAATATGATCAGTCGCCAGTGACCTTGAAGGTCTAAGTCCAGGTTGCACTTAAGGCACCAGTGAAAAACAATACTCCAGGAATCTACAAAAGACCGACTGAGACATTTCAACAAACAGACGGAGTCCAGGAGTGCCCGTTAGTTTAGGCCAGTCTGGAAGGCAGCTACCAGGCCTGCTGACTACAGGGTGTCCACAGGCACGCCTGTTCCAAACCCAACCAAGCAGTGTCATAAATACCATGTGCAAGCAGGTTTACCTGAAGCAGTGCATCAAGGGGGAGCCGCAGGACTCCAATGAGACTCAGAGACGTGGACCAGGAACAAGACTGCTGACGTCCGCTGGGCCTGGACCACAAGCCGAGGGTGGCAGAAAGATGCTGACTCTGATGAGACAGGTGAGGTGTGGCTCCAAGTGAGCAAACAACGAGAACCCCAGAGCATTCAGGTGGGGTCCTGCGGAACCTGCCCCCAAGACCACGGGCACTTGTTTGAGCAGAACAGGGGGTATTGGGCACATGAGTTAAAGCCTGGAAAGGTGTGTTTCAGGGTGGTGGCCTTTCTTCATCCCTATTTGAGCTGCATGCTGGGCCAACAAGCTGTGGACC
Source organism: Echinops telfairi (assembly GCF_000313985.2). Classification (NCBI taxonomy): domain Eukaryota; kingdom Metazoa; phylum Chordata; class Mammalia; order Afrosoricida; family Tenrecidae; genus Echinops; species Echinops telfairi. Next base: position 60,925,061 of record NW_022111300.1, on the reverse strand, counting down.
TGCCTTGGAGAGGGTAGAACTCCGCCTTAGGCTCAGAAGAAACCACATTAGCAACGTATCCATCCCTGCCTACTGGCAGCCAAGAGGGCTCTCAGCATTTACCGAGGAAGACCAGAGATGACCGTGTGGACCAGGACTCAACGGACGACAACACAAATCTTCACAATTGGACCAATGAGCAACGTCATGATACCTGGACATAAAAAGGTTGGTGTTGTCAGGGATGCCGCTGTGCTTGGACGCACAGCCGGTGCTCGTGGACGCAATAGTCAGGAACTCGAATCACGAATCACGCTCCGCACAGGGAAGACCAGCTGCCGAGGAGCTCCACAAAGGGTGCAAGAGCCAAGGCATCATCTTCAGGGCGAAGGTGCCCCTGACCCAAGCCACGGCAGTCTCAGCCCCTCATGTGCATGTGGCATTTTGAGAATGGGTAGGGAAGACTGGGAGGCAGTTGGCGCGTTTGCGTTATGCTGTTGGTGGTGGGGAATATGGAATATGCCAAGGACTGACGGCCAGAAGAATATGCAAGTCTACCTGGCCAGGAGCTCGGGCAGGACGCTCCTTGAAGACCTGCATGTCCAGATCTCACCCCATGGGCCTCAGACATGTGGTCAGGGGGGACCAGTCCCCGGAGAAGGACATCGTCCTCTTACCACAGAAGACCAGCCAGGCATGCAGGCAGACCATCTTCAGTTGGGTGGATGGGCAGAGTGGCTGGGACAGAGTGCTCACACGAGCGAACCATGGCCACGGGGCTGGTGTGGTTGGGCGGGTCTAGCTCCTTTGCCCGTGGCATCGTTGAGTTATCAGTGGCACAAGGGCACCTCACAGCAACGAGAGCTGGTGAATCGTGCCGGGTGAGGAAAACTCATGAAAGTATGCATGAAATCTGGAAAGTCTGCCTCGGCTGCTCCCTAACGCGTGCCCACATGTTCGCTCAGGGAGAGCCTGGAATAGTCTCGCTAGCAATAATGCGCACAGGTTTCTTACCCAGCAGGGTGCACGCAGACAGCTGTAGCAAAACAGAGTATGAATTCCAAAGACGGTGGCGGGATTGAGCCTCAAAATGAAGATGTTTGAGTGGGGAGCACGGGGTGTAGTCCCATGCAGCGGAGACTTGACCGGATCTCTCCCCCTAACACAGACTAGGAGATGCCGCTAAAGGATGACGCTGTCACAGAGAGACAGCAGGAGGACAGGGGCTCGTGCCAGAGATGTTGTCCTAGTGAGCACTCAGGGCGGCCATGCTTCAACATGGAGAAGAGCTCAACACACTCGAGCGATGGTGATGTCGCCACGGAGGCACACGGGCCCCTCAGCTGGACATGGTTCCTTCCAAGGAGGATGTAGGGCTGCCGGGTCTGGGCTGCTCTCTCAGCCATGCCCAGAAGGACGTCGAAGTCTGTTTCTACCTTCTTAGATGCCCCTCGCCCCGTGTGAGGGACAGTAAGCAGACCCCTGAGGTGGGGCTGGATCACCGGAGAGTGGAAGAGATGCATCGGACATTTAGCATGTAAGATGATGCGTTGTTTGCTTTCAGTGCACACCTCGGGTATCTGAACACATTTCCACTGCCTCCTTATGCTTTCCTCCTTTGGTAACACAGCCATGCACCAAAAGAGCCCTGTGCCATGGCAGCTGATACATCGAATTGCAAAGCACAGAGTCAGCAGTTCCAATCCATCAGCTGCTCCGAGAGAGAAGAATGAGGCACTGCGCTCCAGGTAAGGCTACCGCCTCAGAAACCAGCAGGGTAGCTCTCCTCTGTCCTCTGGGGCTCTCGGACCAGAGGGCTGCAGAAGCCAGTTTTGAATCAACACCATGAGCTGATGTCCCCAAGCTTTGCTTTTCCATAGCGTGCGGACTGAAGATCAGACGCTTGTCACCCTCCACATCTCGTGGGGGAGTCGTTTACGAGGCACTGGTGCAGACTGGACATTTTGGAACTCTGTGGATTAGGTGAGGATTTACAGAGCAGACCCATTTTTCATTCACCAACTAATACACGTTTTGTTTCGTCTCGTTGTTTGCGATTCTCACGGTGTGATGCCTCAGATCCTGCTTGCTCCCCGTTTCCTGTTTCCGTTCTGCCTCCTTTCCTGTCATTTCTGAGCTGGGTCCTCAGGCGAATGCTGCCCCTGGATCTCAAATGGTGTGCCTCGTTCCCAAAGTAGACCTCCCTGTCGGGCGGTTGAAAAATGAGCGTCAGTTCCAGGCTCAAAGGGTAGCGAGGAGACATAGATCGTCTCAAGGTCCAGTCCATCTGATAAGCCTGGACCTCTACCCAAACCTCCTAGCGAGCTCATGCTCAGAGCACTTGGTAGTGGTAGCCAGGCATCATGCCGCTCTTGGGGACACTGACATGTAGGTTGTCCGTTAGTCCAACTGAGGTAGCCGTGAGTTCAACGTTTCCAGGTGTCTCCAATCTTCTTCCCTTTTTTTATCTCCTGACCCAAATATCTGCTCACCACAATAGGGCACAGAACAGGGTCTTTGTGGATTAAAATCCCAAAACCAAAACCCATTGCCATCAAGCCAATTCCAGCTCAAAGCAACCATATGGAACAAGGTAGCACTCTGTGTGGGAACAGAAAGCCCCCTCTTGCTCCCGTGGAGCCACTGGTGGTTTCAAACTTCTGACCTTGGGGTTGCCGACCTGACATGCAACCAAACTGGCCCAGGGCTCGGGTCTTCGTGGACAACGCTGTGCTGCTCAACCTCGGACTCCCCGAGATTATAGTTCTGATCCCTCAGGCCTGGCAGCTCATTCTGTCAGAGGGTCTGATTCTGCCAAAGGCGTTTTGTAGCATTCTCCCCTGAATTCTCTATCACATTCAGAGATATATTGGCAAGGAAAATTCCAACTTCCAAACTCATTGCCATTCCCCCAATTTTGAGGCACAGTGACCCTATAGGACAGTGAGAAGTGCCACTTGGGGTTTCTATGGCTGTAAATGTTTATGGGAGCAGAAAGCCTCATCTGTCTCCCATGGAGTGATGGGTGGTTTCGAACTGCTGACCTTAGCAGCCTGATGCTTATCCTCCTAGGCCACCAGGGCTCCACAGGTAAATGTCTACCCATGAAGATGCTCTGTGAAGCCTCTCTCTAGGTGTGGACATAGTTTCATCCTCTCTCCCATGTCCATCGGCCTGTGTGTCCATCCATGCATCTACTCTTCGGCGGCTGTCCTTGCAGGAGTGTGTGCACAACAGCCTCCTCCCAGAGGCAGGGTCTTTCCGGCAGTTAGCTGTGCTACTGTGATTTGTGTGTAGCATGCTACCAGAAGCTATGCTGGTGGTCATTCAGATCCAGGAGGGGTCACTCATGGTGGACAGCTTCAGCAGAGCTTCCAGTCTAAGACAGCTGATGAATAGATGCCTAGTGGTCTACTTACACAAGCTTCTAGTGGAAGTCCTATGGACCACCGGAGAGCTAGTACTAGAAGAGGAAGCCCCTGTTTTGCAAGTCACTTTATGTGTCCCGTGGTCTGAGCCCCGTCGTGGACTCACTGATGCCGTCCATGGTGAAGATGGTCCAGGGCTGCCACCATTTGGTTCTATTTGTCACACTCCCCTCGCTCCTTGAGTCAGAGTGGACCAGGTGGTAATCAACAACAGCTGGAGAGAAAAGCCCTGAGTTACTTAGCTGGCATCTCTCAGTTCGACAAGCCGTGGTAGCATGAAATCCGTACTACCTGTCTCACAGAACTGTATTTGCTGTACACCTAGCTCTGTGCTCACGGACAGGAAATTGCCCTATCCGGCCTGAGATTATGGACCGTGCAGATGGAGCCTGGACACAGCTAGGGCAAGGTCATGCTCGGATTCCTCCTCATGTTTCACACCGAGCCAAGTCCACTGCCACGGAGTCATTTGGATGCGTAGCGCTGACCCGCTCGCTGAGGGAGACTTCTGGATGGTTGGCTGCAGGCCGTGAGGACAGTACTAAGAATATCTCTGATATTAGCCCGAGGGTGTATTTCTTTTCTTTATTAACACCTTTTCTTGTTTTTTATTATTTAAGATCGTTTAATTAGGGGCTCTTACAGCTCTTGTAAGAATCCATACATGAATTGTATCAAGCATATTTTTACATATGCTGCCATTATTATTTTCTGAATATTTACTTTCTATTTGAGCCCTTGGTCTCAGTTACTCTTCCCCCATACTCCCTCATGACCTCTTGATAAATTATAAATTATTATTATTATTATTATTATTATTTTCACTTCTTATACCAACCACTGTCTCCCTTCCCCCGTGGTGGTTTCTGTTGTTTGTCCCCCGAGAGGGGGTGTGTGTCTCTGTTCCAACCTCCCTCATTCTCAACAATATGTTTTTTGTTTGTTTGTTTGTTTTGGGTCTTCTGATACCTGTTACTTGATCCTGTTGACACCTCATGATCACACAGGCTGGCATGCTTCTTCCATGTGGGCTGGTGGCTTCTCAGCTAGATGGCCGCTTGTTTTAACTTCAAACCTTTTAGACCCCAGACGCTATATCTTTTAATAGCTGGGCACCATCAGCTTTCTGCACCACATTTGCTTGTGCACCTGCTTTGTCTTCAGCGATCATGCCAGTAGGGTGAGCATCACAGAATGCCAGGTTGTTAGAACAAAGTGTTCTTGCACTGAGGGAGGGCATGAGCAGAGGCCCAAAGTCCATCCACTTTCTCAGTGGATTACCCTATAAATATATGTGCATAGACCAATACCTCTATTTTTATGAATCAGTATATTTACATGTGTACACACTTATGTGTATACCTCTAGCCATAGCTTTGTTTCCTAGATCTTCCCTCTATTTCCTTTTACCTTCCTCCTGCCCCAACATCATGCCCTTCTTCTGCCTCTTAGTGCTTCCTCTTAGCCAGATTGCTTCAACACCCCCAGGATCTCTACACCCTCCTTGTTGTTTATTTTAATTCCCCAGTTGTTCCCCTGTCTATGGCAGCTTGCTCACCACTCCCTTTGCCTCTCTCCTCCCCCCACCCAAGTCCGTCCACTGCTTTCCCCTAGGGCTTGCTGCTCATGCCAGTCTTATGTAGGCCGGGGAACCAACAGTAGTGGAGACCAAACTAAAAGAAAACAAAAGACTGAATAAAATGAGAAAAAAGAAAAAGGCAAAGCATATATAATTCCGGGTCTGTCCATGGACCTTTATGACTATCTCCCCACCAATCCTGGGGGAGGTTCCAGGACATGCCCCTCCTAGCCGGAGGTCTATTTGGGGGAGCTCCTCAGGGCCTTTGTGACTTTGCTTTGCTCCCATTACTGATCCATTATTTTTATTTTTACAGTTTTATTGGCATATAATTCACATATTATACAATTCAATAGTGCAATAACATTAAGAAATGCTATATAATTATCACCACAATCAATTTTAGAACATTTTCATCATTCAATTTATTATCTGCTCATTTCACCCCACCTTCCTCTGCCACACCCCCAAAGTCCACTATTGTCTCTGTATACTCCCCTCTCCTGGGTTCCAATACAGAAAAACACTTAAAAAACAATAGCAAAAAACAAAACAAAAAAAAACCCCACAAGAACAAGGATTGGTAAAACAAACTAAATAGGTAAAAGCTCAATAAAAATTAATGCATGAAATATTAAAAATTTAAACAAATTTAAATTGGATCAAAGGGGTGATCAAATGATAAGGCGTTACATTTTAACCTAACTGCATCTGGAATAATCCATTCTCCAATACTTGCATTATGTTCCCAGGGCTATGCTTCTCACTGCCTATGGTTGGAGAGGATTCACCAGAGGCTTGATCCAAGTGTATTTCCCGTCTTTTTCCTTTTTGTAAACGGAAACAACTTTAAAATGGGTCAAAAGGAAGATCAAATGATAAAGTGCTGCATTTCACTTAACTTAGTCTGCCCAAATCCACTTTACAATGCTCCCTGTTTGATCACAGGGCTATTCACATCCCTAAAGATGACCAGAGGGGATTCACCTTTTGGGGTGGCCTGCAAGGATGTTGTGTGCCTCAAAAGAACAGAGTCTGAAGTCCCAATCACCTGCCCTACACAGACTGGATCTCCAAAGGCTGCATAGAAACTAGGCCAAAGGTGTCCAGTTAGCAACTGAGCACGAGGCTCACTCTCCCCTTGGGGTCTAGGTGAGCACTCTGCAGCAGGTTATGCACAGTGGGATGGGGTCCTACCTACCTGTCCTCCCCCACCCCGCCCCTTGCCCTTTGCAGGAAGGTAGGGCGGTATGAGCGCAGTGTGTGCTGCATTGGGGTGAATTGAGCACGGTCGTGCATGGCTGCAACGGAATGATCTTCTGTCCTCCCCAGCTTGAGGAATTGGCTCCAGCCGAGGCGAGGGCTCCTGTGTCTGAATGTTTGTGTGGTGTACTTTTGAGGTGGGGAGGTGGGGTGCCAGTGGAAGCGAGGCAGGCTCCCTTCCTTGAGTCAGGATTCGAAGAGGATATGCCCTGGGAGCAGGATAATTCACCCAGAAGCTACAGGACACATGGTATCCAATGGGCCTCCCTCAGAGGCCACGGGCTGTGTGGAAGAAGCCAGCAGAAGAGGCCACAAAGTGTGTGTTTGCAGTTATACGAAATTTCACACAATGGCAAACCTGCGGAGGGTGAGGGATGCGTAGTGGCTTGGGAAGGGGTGTGAAGGGGGCTTGCAAACACACATGGTGGGTTGCATCACGAAGATCTGAATGTTCTAGAACTGTGTGTGCGTGGTGGCATCTACCCAGCTCTGTCAACTTACTGAAAATTATAGAGCAGTGCATGTAAAAATAGATGAATTTTGTGGTGTGGAAATTCTATCTTAACATACAAAGAAGGAGGAAACAAAGAATAAGAAGAAGCAGTTCGCTGCCATGGAGTTTGAGGCTGTATCTCTTTGGGAGCAGGCCGCCTCCTCTTCCTGTCTTGGAGCGGTCTGTGGGCTTGAACTGTCGACCTTGCAGTTAGCAATCCTAAAATTCCTGAAATTAAAATGAAGAAAACTTCGTTTTAGCTTGATTACATTTGTGACATTGGGCAAATGGCATGACTCATTCTTATTTTTGTTTTGTATCCTTTCTCTATTTTTAGACGCACACTCAGAAAAAGGGCCTGAGTCAGCCCTCCACTATGTGGAGGCTTCTGTAAATAAATTCTTGTGTTGTCCCTACTTTTGCGGCCACCCTAAAGAGCTTTTCTGCGTGGACGTCTTCACACACTGGACTTGGGTTGATCTTTTCAGGGATTCTCCCTCCTAGACAACTGCACACTTGCTTGACTGTAACCCCTCATGAGAGACCTTTCCCGAGCTGACAGAAAGCTTCCCACCACAGCCTCGTCAGCAAAAGCCATAAAATAATTTATTTGAACATGCTTTACAATTTTTGGTTTGTACTCCATGTTAGAACTTTATGTGCCTATTGATAGTAGGGGGTTAGGTTCTCAAGAGCCAGGTAACGTTTACAACTTTGAAGCTGGAGATCCCGTCTAAGACCTGGGTGAGTGGGTTGAGCTCAGACAGATGGACGCTGGGGGATTTGGAAGAGAGGTAGGGAGGGCCTTGGTGGAGATGTGTGATTAGATAGAAAGAGAGAAAGATGGTAAGGAGCAGAACCACAGATTAATGGGGCAGAAGGAGCACTTGAAGCCATTCATCCCGTTGTGGCTGAGAGGGAAGTTTCATTAGCGGCCAGACTGCACGCAGAACGGACTTGGTCAGGAGTGGCTGGCATCGAGATGGAACGTTAGCTGGGCTGGGGAATGGGGGGCGTGACTCTGAATGAGGGGCCTTCACAGCGTTTGCAGAGAAAGTGAATTGAAACGCAATGGAATCTTCCCATGACTGTGTTGAAGTCCCTCAGGTGACCGACTACGAGGTGTGGACACCTGCTGGTCGGGCTGCAGCAGGCGGGACCTGGTGACAGCATGTGTAGACAGACAGAGAGCCCTTGAGGTGAAGGGATATTTGCAGTGGACGCACCAAGCAGCAATGAAACAGCCCGAGTTTTCAGAACCCACAGTGGGCGGTGCTTCACCCCCCGGGCCTCCTGGCCTGGAAGGGAACCTGAGAGAAACAGGTGTCCAGGAGACGGCCAGAGGAAGTCCCGAGGTTGCGCTCTGGGGAAGTAACTGAACCAAGAGGAAACAAATGCCATGCTCAGAGGAAGTAACTGCAGGGCCTGTGAAGGAAAGCGGCCTTCGAGGCTTAGGGCAGGTTGAGCTGGCCCTTACCTGCGGGCAGGCAGGGTGCAGAGTGGGCACATGTTTGGCCTCTGAGAGATGGTCACACTGGCTGAGCCTCTCCAGGGGGGACATTTCAGCTCAGGAAGAGCTTTCCTTTCCTTCTCCCTCTGAATGATATCCCTCGGACCCACCAGAGCCCACCCTTCCTTTGTCCCAACTTCCATCCTGGTAGCCGTCTCCTTCACAGGACGGCGTTAGCCTGTGTCAGTGTCTAAAAGTATGGCTTCGACGGTTCTCTTTCAGACATGCATGGGTGCCTTCTGCACTGGAACCGGAGTGTGTCAACGTGCCTCTGTGAGTGGCTACAGACAGGTTTCCCCGGGAATGCCTCTGTCTCCCTCTCCTCAGAGCGCCTTCAGAGAAGAGGTCCGAAGGAGACAGGGACTCCCCGTTGGCCTGCTGGTCCATGCCAGTTCCAGGAAGAGCGAGTGGTCAGCTCGGAATGGGATGACGACTACTCTCCGGAATTTCAAAGGGCTTATCTTGAGAGAGCTTCTTAAAGGACAAAGGCCAATTACGGTGGCTTATCATGACTTAGTAGGAAAAAATAAAAGTCTACAGAAAAAGGTGCAGAGACTTGTGTAGAAGAGTTGTGTCTTTCATCACCACAATGTCCTCATGCACTCTACAAGGGGAGAAAGGGCTGGCCTCCAAGAATGTCCATCTACCCTAAAACCCCGATATTCTCACTCAGACTTCTGTTTCTCCCCCCAAACTCAATGAACATTGAAAAGTAATGGAATGCATGTCCCCTGAAGATGCCAAAAGTGTGGTTCTGAGGGGGTGCCCTTTGTAGAGTACATCATTCTTGGGGGAAGGGTTAGAGAGAGGAACATGCTGTCTTCAGCTATGTGTATACTTAGATAGAAAATATGCGGAGAAACAAAGCTTCACGATGTGATATTTTTGTTTCATAAGGCCTCGTGTGATTTTATAGCAGTAATTTTTACTCACCTTTGGACTTGTGAGAGAAAATGAATCTGCTCTCATTAACAATACCAACAACAAAGTGGTTATCATTTCAGTCCCTTGATAGAATCACACTACATGTAACAAACCATAAAATGGGTTCTAACTTTTCTGGGATGATTTCTGGCTGACGTCCACAGTGCCAGGCTGGGGTAAGTCCCTGAGCAACACAGAGAAACCCGGGTTGTTCAGGCTGTACTGGCCACAAAGGAGGCACCCGTGAACCTCATCTTTGCGGAGAGACAGAAATGTGTACCAAGGAAGTGGCTCACACGGCTGTAGAAGAGGGAGGCCCAGTCTTGTCCACAGGTCGATGCTCAGCTGGAGGCGTTTCCTCACAAGGCCAGGAAAGGGGACATCAAACGAGGAAGTGGGAAGGTGAAGGAGGCAGACCACAGCTGGGGGGTGGGTACAGACGTGGATGGACACCATGTCATCCCAAGTCAGCAGGTCAGATGGCAGGCTCTGATGACTTCCCTGGTAGGATGGAGCATAAAACAGTCCCTGCAGAACGGCCAGAGGCGAGGCAGCTGAAGGACTTCAAAGACGCCCAGAGGGGCGCCATCGCATTCACATGGTAGAAAAAGCAGTTGAGAGGCAGGCAGGCAGGACACCATGGAGATGGATGGATGGCTGTGGTGAGAATCCCAGCGAGCGATTGCAAGAACCTGGGTTGGTCGAGTTGGAGAGAAAGCAGGGATGGGAAACGCATGCCTGGGGAATCAGACAGCTGTTGGTGATGGATTAGTGGGAGGGCCGAGGGAAGCAGTGGGGATGTCTTCCAGGTTTAATTTAGCAGATGAAGCAACACCCAGAAAGGGTGGTGAGTAAGGATGTCTCCTTTAGGAGAAAGGCCTGCACTGGCTAAGGCTGTCAGAGCCTGGCTTGGTCTTAGAGACAGAGGATTTGACCTGGTGGGCGTAGATGGTATTATCAACACCGCTGTGTGTATGCCTGTAATTAGCTACCCCAGGGGCAGCCTATGACTCCCAGTGACCATGCACACAGTGGGAAGGGCTGCCATGACCTGTGTGTTGGTCACGGACCGCTGTTGGGGATGGAATTCATGGGGCACTCAGTGCCTGATGTGTGGGTGGAGACCAGTCCTCAAGGACCTTTCCATATCTCAAGCACACTGCTGCCTTGTGGGTTTCAATGTTTGGCTCAGTGACTAGTTCCCACCTGCCTCACCTCCCAGGAGGGCCTGAGGGATGGGCTTGCCTATCCAGGGCCAGTGCTGTCCGGGTATCTTAACAATCCAGAGCCCCTTGAGAAGCACAGAGAAGTCACGTTGCAAATGACGTTGGAGCTGATGCTTGGCCTCATCGGGCTTCTTGGGATGCAGGCTTACGGTGTTTTATTTGTTTATTCTGAAAATGATTTTTATTTCTTGGAATTATGTACTTTCCAACCCAAGAGCTAAGCAGCAATCACCCTTATTTTTTAAATGGATGAAACTGCGAGAACTAACAAATAACCCGTGTGCACATTATCTCGCCAGGACTGCTCAGAACACGTCTGACCTGCTGCTGATGCGTGGACTGGGGCTCACAGGAAACCCGCGGGCAGCGTGGAACTAACTGCCCCACAGGGTTGACGAGGCTGCCGTCGTTAGCGGAGCCACTGCCACTCTGCTCCTTTCGTCCTCGCGGGGCCTAGTGGATTCAAACCACCAATCTTGCTACGTGGTAGCATGGGACATTCACGTTTTAGTACATAATTTCAAAAGGTCCTTGGGTCTCTGCAGCCCAGTGAGAGGCTGCCAAGATTCCCGTGGTGCCTTGGGGCACACGCTGAAGCCCCTGCTGGCAGGATGATTAAGTTATGGGCTGACGCCCCCAGAGTCCGGCCACTTGGACTCACCAGGAGCTCCTGAAGTCCTTGCTCCTCAAGGTGGTGTTCTAGAAAACTCTGCCCCCCAGAGTCTCAGGCACTGGAATTGCCTCCACGGTGCCTACGATAGGAAAACAAGCTTGCTCTAAAATCTAATAATTCTACTAAAAATGAATCATTCCTCACTCATGTATATTGCCCAGTATAATCACATCGATTCTCCAATCACCACACTAAAAACTAACAGCAGCCAACTTTGTAGTCGTGAACCGCTCGCTCGAATGTGAGAAGATGAATCAGTGACGAAGCGGAAGCCTTCTTTCTCTCCGATGGAGAAGGCATGCAGCGGGAACTGGGCTGCAAAGATGTTATGGATGAACGAAAATGATTTCAGCACCAACCAGATGCTTCATCTCTGTGGTGGTGACCCACGCCTTTGTCACAGGTTGGCACCCGGGCCCAGGGCAATCTCATTCCAAACACAGGCCTCTCTGAGTCACATGGCAAAGCTTAACTAAGCTGCTCTCTCTACGAAAGCAAGCACAAGATGCTAAGTATTGCTAATTCAGCGGTGAAAAATAAATTACACTTCTAAGCCAAACAATTAGCACTCCACTTTAAATGCTGCTTGCTAGAGCAAGTAGACGCAGAGGCAGTAGACCCACGTTCACTCACTTCCTGCTGCACCCATCCTATAGGGGCCTCTGGCCGTGTCCTGGCCACCTCTTCCACCAAGTGGCCCCCGATCTTCTTCCCACCACCATGGAAGGCAGAGTGGACTCTGAGCTTCATGAATAAGAGCTGTGTGTTCCTGAAAGATCGCTGACTAGTTCAGCACCAAGCGAAGTCTCCAAATCGCCGTGCATGCTTCTCAGATTTTGTGTCAACTTTGCTGGGCCAGGGACTCTCAATGGTTTAGCGGTTAAGGACTCATCGTCCCCCATGACGACATCTAACACAGTGTGATAGCTTCCCTAATGGGATCTGCCACGAGCAGCCGATTCGGCTCAGAGGCTCAGAGGGGGATATGACACCCTTGCACAGGTCAAAGCCCTGATGCCAATGAAAGGCAGTCTCCTCTGCCTGCCTTCTAAGTGCTCTGTGCGTGGGGGTGGGTGGGAAGCATGCTTGCTTTAGGCTGAGGCTGAGTTCTGCATCGGGCTCTCCAACCTCCGGTTCGTTGGACTGGAGCCAATGGCTTCCCACATTGCCTGCCAATACAGAAGGCGATCAGTAGCCTGCTGTCTGACCCGCTCACCTTGGGTGGACTGGTCTCCATCCACCTACTGGTCTGGGCTTCCTTGCAGGTCAGGAACAGCCCCCAGCCGAACATCTGACCCACAGACTGAGAGCCTGCCTGGGCTTGGGCTTGCCCACTTCTCCAGTGGCCTGAGCCATGTGCTTGATGAGGGTCTCCGTGTTTGTATGCCTGCATGAGCACCTTTGGCTTTCTCTAGAGAATCCGGACTGAGACACAGGGGAAGCATGGCGATTAGAACATTCTAGGGGACACTGGTGTCTCAGGAGGCTTGAGAACCCCTGGCCCCAGTGACAGTGCTACGGAGCATCCCTGAGACGGAGCACCACTGGTCAACAAACAACACAAAGCCGCAGACCAGCCCTACTGCCTCAGAGTCCCGCAGGCCTCGAGGTGCCCGGGTGTCAGAGAGAAGGCATGTCCACAGGGTTTCCTTAGCTGTGACCCTGCAGGAAGCAGCCCTGATGACCCAGTGATGAGAGCACTCAGCGGAGACCTGGAGGCCAGGCCTTTCTTCCACGCCCGCCAGGAGGGAGGTGGGGTTGGACTTGCCACCCTTAGCTTACTGGCCGATCCTCGGACGTTTGCCAAATGGCCTCTGGCTGATGCCCTGTGGTAAAGGTCATGCCCCATCGCTCACTGGGCTGCTTGGCCTGCCTCTTCCACCCTCTTCTGTCTGGTATCTCTTTCCACGTGCAACTCTAGCACAGGCAGCTACTCCCTCTGACAATGACCTCTCTCAACCATGCCCTGTCCTCTCCTCTCAAGGCAGGCATGCTCCAAGGTCCACCCCCAAGCCCTCCTCCAGGAAACTGGCTTGACCCCACTGTGCACACACGCACACGCACACACACACACACACACACATCCATGAGCGAGTCTCTCGCTTGGTCCCATCTACTGAGGGGTTTCTGTCTCCACATATGACTAGTAGGGAACCTGTCCCTGTCCCCAGGTCCCCAGCACAACACCCAGCTTTGGTTAAAAATTCCTGCATGGTCTAGAAACCCAGGCAACACTCACCAAAGTAGCGTGTAGATGATAGATAGTCCATGCACTATGATGTGCTAATTCACCTTGACGTTTTCCCAGACTCTGACCTGGGCCCTAGACCTGGTGACTCCTTCCCATACAGCATTTGGTGTTGCTAAGAACTTTGCATCACTTCAAAATAGTTCATCACTTTGCCCCTGTAGCTGCCCTGTGCTGATGGGTCCATGGGCAGCACATACAAGTGCATGTGTAGAATTACTCTTTGCTAAACTGCTATATGCACATGGCTGTAGCCCCTTCCTCTTCTCACATCTGTTTAGTTACATGCCCGCCTGTGTCCATTCACGGGTAACTATTGGTGATGATTACTGGTATTGCTGAGTTGCATATGTGAGCAGCCCTGGTAGCTTAGAGGTTACGTGTTGGGCTGTGATCTGCATGGTTGGCAGTTTGAAACCACCAGCGGCTCCTCGGGAGAAAGGCCAGCCTTTCTACTCCCGCCAACAGTGACAGCCTCTGGACCCACAAGGAGTCGCGCTGGATCTGAACAGCCCAAAGGCAGTGAGTTTGCGTTTGGTGTGAGTGACAGTCGCTTATCTCTGGGGCTTTTAACAAGCTTGCTCCTCCCAGTGTCGTCCTTTGCCTTGGTCACAGTCTAATGACCTTCCCTTTGCTCAAGTTCACGTGCATCCCCTGTGGTGGGTAACCTTCCTCCCTTCTCCTCCCATTGCGGCTTTCAAGCCTTCTGAGTGGCACCTTTTGGTCGCGCTGGGGCAAAGAAGAGTGAAGCAAACATAAGACTCATGGAATCCATTCGTCCCCAGAGCTGATGGACCACACTGACCACAGCCTCTACTCACCTGAGACCAGAAGAACTAGATGGTGCCCAGCTACCACAACTGGCCTCTCTGAGAGTCTCCCCTGTGGGGACAATCAGGAGGACACTGCCTGCCCCGTCCAGAGCCTCCAAGGGGCAGGGGCATATTTGCAATATAGGGTTATCCATGGACAACTCTGGGTACCAAGTGTAGCCTCTGACGGGAAGGCCTCGGTGCCCTCTGCTGGGCCCCTACATGGACACTGTGTAATGACTCCATTCTCTCTCCACACTCTCCCTAAGCTGCTGCCGATAACACCACGCTGCCCAATCTAACAGAGACGTCCAAGGCACTGAATTTACACCAACCGATGCTCACTAATTTGTTCCCCACTTAAACATATTTAAAGAGCAGACATTCTAATCTGTTGTAGCAGTGCGTCCTCTTCCCACTCTCAGTTAAATGGATTAGTGTCGTTAGGATTAAGTTTGCAAAGATATGCCCAATAGGCACACCCATCATGGATCGTGGTTTGTGTTTCTGTGTGTGTGTGTGTGAGAGAGAGAGAGAGAGAGAGAACAAGCAGGATACTGCCGTTTCAAAGAGGGGGGCTAGAGCAGAGGGAAAACAGTACCTTCACATAAGTACCCCCTTTATCATTTGTAAAAGCGATGCCACTTTGTAATCATTGTAGAGAAAGACATGAGAATCTGCGTCAGCTTCAGCAGCAATGGCAACATCAGTGACTCCAGACATCAGTGTCCGCTCTTGCGTAATGGAACATCATTAGATATTAAATTATTATGGAAAGTGGTTGTTCTGTGGCAGGATCCTCTGGGAAATGTCAGAGCTCTCAGGGTGACAATTTGATCGTTGTCCCCCGCACACTGCAGGTAGTCAGTGACATTTTAAATCCAGAACACTGGACATGTCCAGCCCACAGGACAATCTTCACTGGCCACCTTCAGCTCTTGTCCGCTGTTCCCTGGCCTTGATTCTCCCAAGACGCCATCATGCCAACGTGCACACATGAGCTGTCACTTCCCAATGGTCATATCTTTTGGGACCCCAAACCCTGAAGACAGGCATCCCGAGGGTCCCCGTCTTCCGGGCTCTAGCTGACCTACACTCATTGCATGGAGAGATGAGTGCATGGCCGGTCAGGTCAACACAGTCATGATTCCTTGCTTTGGATCCAGAAGTCAGGTACTCAAAAACCTGCGAATCGAATTCACTGTCATCAGTCATCGGAGCTCAGGTGGCGTAGGGGCTACGCAGCTGGCTGTGATTCGGAAGGTCAGCAGTTTGACACCACCAGCCGCTCCTCTGGAGAAAGAGGAGACTTTCTGTTCCTTTAAATATGTACAGTCTCTGAAACCCACAGGGGCAGTTCTACCAGAAGAGACTGCTGGGCACTGGTAGTCGGGACTGCACAGCACGGCCTCCCCACTGTCTCCCTGGCTGCACACGCACCCCACCAGCCACTCCACCTTCCCTCCACCACCCGCCTCTGCTTTCTGGCCCCTGGTGCATTGAGAGGGGTGCAAGGAACAGGCAGGCCTTCACTGTCTCTGTGCCCATCGCTCCTGGGAGGCTCCCTGTTGCCCTCCTCGCTGCCATCCACGCCTCCACTTCTCCAACACTCTCATCCATGCCCAGCCCTGCTCTCTGGGCTGCCCTGCACATCCTAGCAGTGGACACTCCTTCCTGGACTTTCCCCACGTTCTCTCAGAGTCACGGACCATCTGTCCACCGTCAGATCCAGGGTGCCCTGTAGTCACAGTCCATGAAAACCGTTCGATGATTTTCTCCAACATTTGCCTGATTCATGAACTGTAGAATGCCCCTCATGCCATCCAGTGAGTCGGATACTTTTGAGATGATATCTTCCCAAGCATGTCTCCATGGCCGACGACGTCCTTCTCTCTCTTCCACACAGGTGCCCAGCGGCGTTACATCAGAAGGAAAGACTGGGTTCTCAACTAGGCCTGTCTTTGGGAAGAGGTCATTTTTCATGCTCTTGAAACTGAGCATGCACATTCCTCTTGAGTCAACAGCTGTAGATCTACAGCCAGCTAGACGTGGGAAATACTTTCTCAAAGGACAGTGTCATTTATTGTGTGGCACGCCATCTCCGCCATCTGAAATAGATGCTAACAGCCCCAGTCCCGGGTGCATTCAGATTCCTGCAGCTGAGATCCTGAGTGTGGGGGCAAACCAGACCGCATTACTGCAGAAGTCCCAGAGAGGCTTAGTAAACACACCTATCGACGGGTGAAACGACTGTGTCGACATAGCCCCGACCCAGGTCCCTGCCCTCCAAAGGGGGCATGTCTGTCTCTCTAGCCCTTCCCTCCAAGGGGCCCGGGTGGCATAATGGTTATGTGCTGGGCTGTGATCCTCAGGTCCGGTGGTTCAGAAACACCAGCAGCTCCGTGGGAGAAAGACTGGGCTTTCTACGCCTGTCACCAGTTGCAGTCTGGGAAACCCACAAGCGGTCGGTACGAGTCGCCGTGACGCAAAGGCAGAGCATTTGGTTTGGGTCTCTCTTCCCCTAAAGCATGCTGGGCCCTGGGAGTCGCACGTAGTCCCCTTCCTGGGGATGCTGAAGGCACTGTGGTCCTCATCCTTCTCAATGCGATTGGAGACACCTGAGGGAAGGACACAGGGCTGGGACTGCAGGCTGGGCGGGGTGAGGCTACCCAGTGGAATCCCCCTACAAGCACTTCTAACATCAATGTGACAGCAGGTGCCTTGTCTTTGATTAAAAAATAATAATCATCATCATGGGAACCATGTTTCTGGTCTGTTTGTCTTTATCAGAAATCCCTGTGGTCCTCCCAGTCCTCCCAGGCAGTCTGTCCAGACTGGCCCTTGGGATCCTCAAGGCTGGGGGAATAAAACCGGTCAAAGAAAAGGACCCACTAAGCCTCGTCTTATCTCCCCAACAAACACCCCCCACCCCACCCCTCCCCGGTGCCCAAGGCTTCTTGCAGCATCTTGGTGCTTCCCAGCATTTACCTCGAACCCCTCTGCGTCTTATTAGAAACATGACCCCCCCCACAGTCATCATGCGCCACGGCGTGGTTCTGACTCACGTGGACAGAGTCAAACTGCCCCCGCAGTGGTGTCCTAGGCTGTCCCCCCCACAGAGAAGCTGGGGGTCCGGACCACAGAGCTTCTAGAAGCCAAGTGCGTGACCAGTGCACCAGGCCCTGAACAGCTTTTACTAAAACGCAAGCCCAACGGGTGAGTGGGCATTGGTTGAGAGTCCCGCGGGCGCAGCGTGGGGTCTCTGAGGCTGCCCTTCGTCATGGGGCAGACACCCTCCTCTTCCTCCCGTGGATTTGAACTGCCCACCTCACTGTGAGCAGCTGCCGCTCAACCCCCTGAGCCACCAGTGCTTCTGGCATGAGGCTCGCCACATCCCAGAGCTGAGGCCGCCAGCCCATGAACAAACTCCGGGGTGAGCTCAGCAGCTCCAGTGCTGGGAGCTGGTGGTGGGATTGGGGGGCTTTGCTTTGTTGCAGGTCTGACCAGCAGAAGCCCTGGGGGCTACGTCAGGACTG
This sequence comes from Echinops telfairi, assembly GCF_000313985.2. Taxonomy (NCBI): domain Eukaryota; kingdom Metazoa; phylum Chordata; class Mammalia; order Afrosoricida; family Tenrecidae; genus Echinops; species Echinops telfairi. Next base: position 60,907,390 of record NW_022111300.1, on the reverse strand, counting down.
CTTGACCTCATAGGCCATCTCTCAGCTCAAATGTGAACCAACATGCCCTCCTCCCCAGGCTCTGATAGCACATGGATGCGTGCACACATCTCAAGTGTAGTTGGCATCGGGTGGGTCATGAAGGGTGTCTGCTCTGAAAACTCGGCCGATGGAGACCCACCAAGCTGGGAAAGCACTCTAGCAAAGAAGATCTCTGGACTGCAGGACAGACTCCTTGCTGACAGGACAGGACAGCCTTTATGGACAGAATAGCTATGTGTGTGTGTGTGTGCGAGCTATCTCTGGAACATCTTCATGAATTCTCTAGAATAACCTCTAAAAATTTCCGCTTGAGTTGCTGATGACGTATTAGGCCACATGGTGTTGTCTGAACACTTGTCCCATGACCTTTGGGGGATGGGAGAGGCCGTTCAGGCCAGTGCAAAGCTGGGCAGATGCACCCGTGAGCACTCAGCAGCCTTCGTGCCCACTACTGGTCATGGCACAGGAGTGTCCCCTAGCTCACGGATATCAACGGCGTTGGCACTTCTTCAAAAGAGATCACCAATATCTGTTGGGTGCTTGCTCCTCCCTCGGGAGGGTTTTGTCGCTAGGGGGTGTGTAATGGGGGGTGGGAGTGGGAGAAGCAGAGGGAGGCCTCCAGCGGCTGGGGCGGCACAGTAGCCATGGTAATGGACGCCCGCCTAGGACCATGGGGTGATACTGATGCGAGCTGGGCAGGTTCTGATTCTGGGGCTCCTCGCGCCTCCACCCTCCTTGGCTGCCCCTCTCTACTTGTCTTACAGAGGCTGCCCTGGGGCCTCCACACACGGGGTGGTTGAACCCCCATCACGGCTACTACGGTCATTGCTTAGCATGGAGGAGGGCATCAGGGAATGGGCAGCCTGTCTCCTGACGGCCCAGAAGCCGATGGAAGACAATGATGCCCCCCCCACCCCCACTATCATGACCCAGGTCCAGCTTTTCACTGCAGGCTAGGAGATAGCGGTCGGTGTAAGATATGAAAATCATGATTTATAAAATACCAAGGGGTCACGAGGGTGGGTAGTGAAGGGAAAAAAGAGGAGCTGATAGAGATCAAGAGCTCAATAGAAAGTAAATGTCTGAAAAATAATGATGGCAACATATGCACTAATTGCCCGATAAAATTGGTGTATGGATTGTTATAAGAGCTGTAAAAGCCCCCGATAAAATGATGCTTTAATTTAAAAACAATAAAGGAAAGGAAAAAATAAAACCACAGGGCTCTTTCTCCTTTGAGCTTTCTGGCATCAGGTGGGCTCTTGAGCAGAAATTGGAAGGTTCTGGCACCTTTGAGAACATGCCTTGTCCTTGTTGGCTACTTCTCTACACCCATCTTCCTCAAGCCCTTGCACTCCAGGGTACGTGTGCCCCGTCTTGTCGCAGTCAGACACATCCCAAGGCTCCGTGGTCCCAGGCCAGGGTCTCCCAGCCGTTTGGGCTCGCTCTTCAACCTTCGGCTTCCCTGGCTCTGTCCTCTCCACTCTGCTGTTGGAGACCTGTCGGCAGACGGCTTTCACCTCCCCACCAGCCAATTCCAAGCTTTGCGTCCCCTCAGTGGCGGCATCCAGGGGTCGATGGTCATAGCAGAAGAGGTGGTGCTAGTTATTGGTAAGAGGAGTGGTCTTACATGGCCACCCAGGCATCATGGGGGCTGCACCTGAGACTCTGGATCTTCAAAGATCTTCTGCGGTGGCAGCTCTCCCTGGACTGCCCCTTCACCCTCAAGTGATTCTTGAGAGATCCTTCCCACTCTGCCCCTGTTGGGCATCCTCCTGACGTGTGGGGTCCCTCCATCCCTGACTTCTCTGACAGCACCCAGCAGGGACAGTGAAGGCTGCCCCCTCACAGCCTGCAGTGGAGGGTCCTCACTGCATGGGGGGAGTGGGTTGTACTTGTGTTCTATGGGGCTGCCTGAATCATTGCGTTTACCCTGCAGAGCTGTTCCCTCCACTCCACAGCCTAGGGCTAAGGGAGAACTTGCTCTGGGGGCCTTGCGATCACTGGCTCCCCAGTGTCACACTAAGATAGATCAGGGGGGAAACGTCAGGTGATGGCCAGCCTGTCAATCTTCAAATCCCACGTCTTCTTCCCCTGGTCTTTCAATGCACTCACATCTGCTTTATATTGGATACCTTGAATGGTGAGCCGGCTTTGGAGGATGAATTAAGAACTCTAATATCTACTTTCTTGTGCCGGCAGTTTCTGTTTATTCATTTTCAAAATCCTAGAGTTGCGACAACTGACCCCTCTATCCAAGCTAATTAAGTCCCCCTCCAAATCTTCATATTGTTAGATAGATGGGCAATTGATAGAGATATGTAGATTCCCCAAAACAAATCCAAAAAAAACCCAGCCTCACTGCCGTAGAGTCGATGCAAACACAGAGGGACCTTATAGGACAGGGTGGACCTGTGCCTGTGAGCTTCTGAGGCTGAAACTCTTCCTGGGAGAGGAAAGCCCCTCTGTGTCCCATGGAGCCTGGAGTGGCTGCTGGTTTCAAAGTGGTGACTTTGCAGTTAGCAGCCCAAGGCATAACCACTACGCCACCAGCACTCCCACTAGGTAGATAGATTCATAGAAACAGGAGCATGGATACCTGACTACATGGTAGGCATAGATACATGATAGATAGAGATAGCTAGATGGTAGAGATATATACATAGGTCATAGAAATAGTTAGATGGACACACAGGTAATAGGTGATTGATATAACAATACAATGATAGATGATAGAAATACATAGATACACAGATAGACACATAAATAAGAGATAACTACATAGATGGATATATATATATAATGACTATAAGAGATAAGAATATAATGAGATACACATATAGACATGCAGGTAATAGATAGACGATAGTAGAGGTATTCACCACCCTCTCTTCCTTTTAAAAACTCATCTCTAGTCTGCCTCGTGGTTTCCTCCGAATTAGGACGAAGAGTAACACTTGAGAATGGCCTCATCTAATGGACTTTTCCGAAAGTCTCAGGGCTGTGCCTCCCACAGGAGGCTGATGGCTGCCCGTAGATTTGGGAAGCTGCAGTTCGTGCCAGCACTAGGCTGATGAATTCATGAAGAGAAACTCGCTTCTGCGTCCACTTTGTGCATTAAAAAGAGAGAAGCGAACTGGAGCATCCTTGCTCAGTGGAATTCCTAGAAAGGAGAGGCTGCTGGTGACTGGCTGAGAGAACAGCCATGTTCTCGCTCAGGAGCAGGGGGCTGAGGAGCGGGTGTCCAGTGGGGAGAGAGAAGCTAACACGGTGATCTCCATTTCCATTAGGGAAATAAACGGCTGCAAATCATTCCGATGATGCAAATGCTCGCTGATATTTGTCTCCTTGGATCAGATGCACGGCCTCTCAGGGTTTTCGCGCAAGCTTCCAGCGTGGCATCGGAGGATCGGGGTGCGAGGGATCCTGCGGCCACTCTCAACAACAGACCCCAAGTTGGAAGCCAAAAGGCAAATAACTGATTATAAGTGCAATGAAAGTCTCTTGAATTTACATATACATTTACTTGTACCCTGTCACATTGTCTTAACCTCTAAACCTCCGCACAACATCTAAATGAACTTGTCTGGAATTGTTTTTCCCCCCAATTGTAGCCTATATTTCTGTAGCCCTGATGCAATTATGCCACCTCCATTGCCTGGCAGGGGGGGAGGGGGCGACAGAGGGAGCAAGCACAGAGCAAAACTTTGTGCATCAGGAAATCAAGCCTCCGAGATTGCCCGTGACACTCCGCAGCACAAAGAGCCCCCTCCCAAGAAAGTGGACAGAATAAAAGTAGACAGTTTCTATTAACAATAACAAGACAAAATACAGAGCCCCTTTATCTCTTAAAATGTAAATTTATACAAGGATTCATGCTGCCCTGCTGTAAATATCAAATACCCCTTAAGACCGTAGAACAAGAATGAATTGATTTTCCTCCTAGCCTCTGCCATCTGCACATTCTCATAGCTTGGCATTATATCAGTGCTAAATTAAAAATCCTACACTCCAAAGCCATAAGGGAGATTTGTGAGGTTGGAGCTGTTTATTCTTTAAATTATATGATTGATTTTCTATGTTCATATCTACTCTATCTGAATCATTTTTCAAGTTTATTCAATTGATTTCTTAGTGTTATGTGTTGCTCTCTCAATAACCTTTCTTTAGTGCATATAGCTTTATATCTGTTCTCATTTACATTTATAGGCCTAAAGCAGCTGAAAGTATATTGATTTTCTTCAAGCACTTTGGTACACAATCCCTAGTTATTTGTGATGAATGCTCTTTCTCATTTATGGTATTAAAGTCTCTGAGAGGAAACCTAATTTGATTTGCATTCATTTGGGTCATCTGCCCTTCAGAGATGCATGGGGGGAGACGCGGGCAGTGACCACAGCCATAGCATTTAGTGCGGTTGAAGGTGGTCACGGAGCCAGGGCGGGGACCTGGCTTTCATCCACAGCCTGCTCACCGAGTGCGTCGATAACCTCTGCATTTCATAGCTTTTATTAACAGCTTCGAGCCAGCGCACATGTCCTTGCCATTAAACCCTATTAATAAGGACGCTATGTCTAGTGTCTTACAGGGCCCGGTGTCAGCCATAAGTGGAATGAATATAGCAGGGGCCTTCCTTGCGTGGCATGTCATATAATTAAGAAACAGGTAATTCTTCTCTATGGATCATTCAAAGTCTGCCTCGTCTCTTTGCTTCTGCACATAAAGAAATGAAACAACAATTACAAGGAGAGCGTGGGAATGAGAAGACACGGAAGCAGCAGATAAATAAGATGCCCCGACTCTGTGAGCTCAAAGGTTAAACACGGATTATTCTGTATTTGCCCAGGAAATCAGTCTCTTAGAATGCCTGGCTAAATCCAATAGATTAGCTAATGTCTGTGTACACACCCTATCTGTTAGTCTAATCAAGGTCCCCTGCTGCGGCTGTGTCTGTACCAGGCCTCTGACAAGCATCTCATCCCGGCTGCCCCTCACCCGCCCAGATCAGATGGTGGTCTGAGGGCGCCCTGGACGTCCGGGACCCCCTTCAGCAGACAACCCACAACATGCTCGTCCTTTTCTCTCCGGGATCTGCAAACACTGATTGGAAACTCCCTGCTGCAGTTCTTTACAAGAAAATCACCCATTTCAGACTCTGTACAGCCCACCAGGCTCTGGGTCACGCCCACCTCCTCAGGCTCACCCTTACTCCGCTTCATCTTAGCAGATGTGCTGCTGGGGTCCTTGCTGTTTTGTTTTGCTTTCCAGCGAGGGGAGGGGCATGCTGCTCTGTGCTCTTCCCAGAACACCCGCGTCCACAGAGGGTGGGAAGCCCTCCATGCTTCCACCTGGCCCTGGGGTCTCGTGGAGCACACATAGAAATGATCTGCTTCCCTGCAGAGGACGTCAGGGCCCTGGGGTCTCGTGGAACACACATAGAAATGATCTGCTTCCCTGCAGAGGAC
>NW_022111300.1:60900858-60901792 GCF_000313985.2 Echinops telfairi | reverse complement strand
GTCTCGTGGAACACACATAGAAATGATCTGCTTCCCTGCAGAGGACATCAGGGCCCTGGAGTCTCGTGGAACACACATAGGAATGATCTGCTTCCCTGCAGAGGACATCAGGCTGGACATTTAACTTTTAGGTGAACGTTCTCCCTGAGTTCAGTGGAAGAGCAACTACCATTGAAAATGAGGGGGATTATGGGGGAGCCTTCACCAAGACCAAGGGGAAATTCCTTTCCCTCTTCGAATGCCATTTTGTCTCACAGACCTTTGGGCGTCCTCCAGATGAGGAGTGTGGGTTGTGTTTTGAAATTTGAGTTTTGCTTTGTAAGTCCATCGAGACCAGGTAAAGGTGGGCAGTGTGGGGAATGGCGAGGGACCCCTGAGGAACTTCAAGGAGTGTTTCAATATATTATTTCATGGCCACTACTTGCTTTCCTATTTATTTGAAATCTGGGATTCCCATAGACTGTGTGAGGGGCTCCACATCGGGTCAGTTACTTTTCCCTGGTTGCCTGAGCTGCTTCTGGTGGCCGCCTTAGAAGGAGGGAGCGTTCAGCAAAGAGCAAACTCCACTCAGTCCCAGAGGGGTTGTCTTGGGAAACACGCTGCAGATCCCAAGGGAGAAACAGGCCTGGACCCAGGCGCAGAGGTTCACGGAGAGAAAGCTCAGCTGGGTTTCTGAGATCGAAGACCAGCAGGGAAGGGGCCGGGCACCACGTATGGGTCCAGGTTCAGTGTTCTCCCAGACAAAGAGGCCCTGGGCTCAACGATTTCTGGGATGAAAACCCGTTATCTCCAGAGAGGTGCAATAGTCCATGACTCAGGCTTCTCTGATGCTGCACAGTGTCTATCTGTCTGTCCATCCATCCATCCATCCATGCACCCATCCATCCATGCATCCATCCATTTGCCCATTTCCCCCCGCCCTCCCCCCTCCCTC
>NW_022111300.1:60894437-60895292 GCF_000313985.2 Echinops telfairi | reverse complement strand
ATTTCTTCTATTGCTGTGGGTCTGTTGAGATTTTTGACATCCATTGAGGATAGTCTAGCGAGGGATTGTTTTTCACGATGGCCCATTTAAGAGAACGGCATGAAGCTGTGGAATGTTGTTTCCTGCTGGAGGAAAAATGCTGCAAAAAACTGCTGTGATGTTGAACAAAGCTTCCAAGGGCAGTTCTATGGGAAAAACTCGTGTATGAGTGGTTTTCTGGTTTCAAAAAAGGTTAAATGTCAATTGATGATAAACCTCCTTCTGCCCATCCCAAATGGATGAAAATGTCCACAAAATGTGTGCATTTGTGATCAAAGACTGATGAAGGACCATTGAAAAGAGGGGCATGTTATCTGGACTATGTAGGAGCACTGTTCACAGAAGATTTGGGAATGAAAAGGGTCGCTGAGGTATTTGGTGATGAGACATGGTGCTATTCTTATGACCCTGAAAGAAAGCATCAGTCAAGTCAGTGGAAGACACCATCATAACCTCACCCCCTCACCCCCAAAAAAGCTCATCAAGTGTGGTTAAAGATTAAGATGATGCTCATTTGTTTTGTTTTTTATGTGAGGGCATAGTGCATTTGGAGTTCCTTCCACCAGGATCAGACTGCTCATGAAGCTTTCTATTCAGAGGTTCTTCTGAAAAGATACTGTGTAACAGTATGCAACAAAAAAAGCCTGATTTGTGGCAGATGGGGGACTGGTTTTGCCATCACGACAATGCACCTGCACATGCAGCCATCTCAGTGAGGCAGTTTTGGGCAGAAAACAGCATGTCTCTCTGGTCCTACACTCCTGACTCACCTGACCTTGCTCCATGCAACTTCTTTTTCTTTCCACAAATGCAGAG
>NW_022111300.1:60869809-60894241 GCF_000313985.2 Echinops telfairi | reverse complement strand
TACCCCCATATAGTGCAAATGTACAACCTTGACACACACCTTTACTGATTATGAGCCATGTGGTAAGTGTGTCCTGGTTAATTTGCAAAACAGTGGCATTGCTTCCCAAATCACAGCAACACATAAATCGCCACAGTGAGACATATGGAAAGACATGTGGTGGAGTTATAATCCACACATAATAAAATGCTTACACATGGAGGGTTCTGTTTAATGAGTTTTCACAATGAACACATCTGGACACCATCATGGACACAGCATCTCTAACACCCTAGGAAGTTCCCTCTGACCCCACTCTGATCAGTCCTTCACCCTGAGCAACCAGGAGCAAGTCTTTCTTAAGCTTTGCATTGTGGATTGGGTGAAGATTTACAGAGCAGATCCGTTTTCCATGCAACATTTCATACAGATTTTGTTTCATATCCTTGATTGTAATCCCTGAAATGTAACCGTCTACAACCCACTTTTCCCCTGTGTTTCTGTTCCTCTTCCTTCCCTAACCTTTCTGAACAGTGTCCTAGGGTAAGTGCTGCCCTTTGACCTCAATGTCTGATCACCCTAAAGTACATGTACCTCTGTAGTGTCACTGGTTTCGTCAGAGAGCTGCCAGTGTTTGAAAGTGGAGCCATGGGCGGGTGCAGGTCCAGACCGGAGGATGACCAAGAAGGTCCTCCTCTCATCATCTAACCCAAACGCCTGGTCTTTGTCATGATTTTCAGTTTGGGTCCACATTTTTCTGCCACTCAGTCCAAGACCTTCTGATGTGATCTCTTTCAGAGCAAAGTTTTTATAGGCATGCCTATAGCATCTAGAGCAGCGGTTCTCAACCTGTGGGTCATGACCCCTTTGGGGGTTGAACCACCCTTTCAAAGGGATTGCCTGGTTCATAACAGTAGCAAAATTACAGTGATGAAGTAGCAACGAAAATAATGTTGTGGTTTTGGGGTCACCACAACCTGAAGCACTGCATTAAAGGGTAGGAGCATGAGGAAGGTGGAAGCCGTTGGGAACACGGACACTTGGTCAAGTCATTGTGTGGACCTGACAACTTCATCCGTTGATGATCCACTTGGAAAGGTCAGGTTAAGCCGCCCAGCTCTGCTCCAGATAATATGGAGATTTAATGATTTTCTGTTCGTTACTGTCTGAGTCAATGTGGGGTAGGCTCAGAGCTCAGTGTCGCCCAGTGGATTATGACCCACCATGACCCTGTGGACGGAGTCGACCCACCTCTATGGGTTTCCAAGACCGTCACTCCTCACAGCAGTCAAAACCCTCGTATTTCTCCCAAAGGGTGGCTGATGGTTTGGAACTGAGCACCTACCTTGTGGTTGGCAGCCCCACGTGCAGCCACTGTGCATGCCACCAGGGCCTCTGCGAAACCTGCTGCTGCTGGGTGCATTCTGACCCAGCAAACCCCAGAGGCACAAATCTCCCCAGGGGGTTCTTCATGGACATAGACAGCCTCGTCTGTCTTTCGCCCATGGAAAACTTGGGGTTACCCGACTTCTTGCATACCAGTTGAGCCCTTTAAAAAAAATTGTGTCACCAAGGACTTCCTTCCAGAAACCTGTGCCGCTTGTTGCTGTTAAGTGCCATCCCTGAATGATGCAAGATGAAGCACTTACCCACAAGGTTGGAAGTTCAAACCCCCTCGGAGGTGCCCCAGAAGAAAGGCTGGGGTTCCACTTGGAGAACATCACGGAGTGAAAGTCCCATGGTGACCTTCCACCCCAGGAGCCAGTGCCGGTGCTGGACAGCCACTAACAGTGACAACAGCATAAACGTGTGTAGAGTAGAGTGCTGTACAGTAATGGAGACCAGAGACCTGCTCTGGCAGACGGGAGAAGGCCCAAGGCATGGCCTTAGACTACCCTTCAAACATGGGATTGAACGCGCACCTGCGATTCAACTTTCAACCACGTTTGGTTTCCAGATGAGCAAAAACACTCAGTGGATGCACGCTCATTAAGATAATCAACTGTCTGAGGAGAGGGGCCAACATGCAGCCCCAGGAGAAAGCTCTGAAGGAGGTGGGGTGGGCAAGAAGGGCAAAGAGAAACTGCAAACACAGGGAGGCCGTGGGACCAATCTAATCAATGCCGTGGATCTAGATGGGTATAAATTGTTGACCGGAAAGCCAATTCAGTATGCAAACTTTCACTTGATTCATAATAAAAAACAAAGCCTGCATGTTAATGGACAGGGTCATCAAGGGTCCCCGTTTACTGTCCGACTCACACAAACACACAAAAAGGCAAGACCAGCCTTCTTTGCCATTCATCCTGCAAAACACAACACCAAGACCAACAAATGATAGTTTGTCAACATCAGCGAAAGTATTCCATTCCATCCCAAAGCCAGCTTCCGGGAAATAGAGAACAGGCAGGGCTGTGTGCTCCCTCGCCAAGAGGAAGCCATCAGCACCAGATTCATGAAGACACTAATGTCGGGGGCATAACCCGAGCTGGCTAGGGACGTGGAGACTGGAAGAGACTGGACCTGCATGGGCACAGACACGCACAACGGACCCAGCCACAGCCTGGCTGCTGCCTTCCCCAAACCAAGACAGGGCTGGCGGCTAGGAGGCCCCTGGGCAGCGAAGACAGGATGTGGTGACCCTGGAGGGGCTCAGGCAGGGACTGGGGAGAGGGGGGAAGGCACAGGCCTCCTCAGGTGGGGTGATGGTGCGGAGCAGCTTTATAGAGAGATAGGGAGAGTGGAGGCAACATGAGAGCCCAGCTCTTTCCGTGGGAGACCATGTGTTCTCCACGCACCCACCCCCACCCACCGGGGCTACTTGTCCCCGCGCACCACTCACCTGCCTTCTGCTCAGGAGACCGTTTCCTCAAGAGCCTGAGCTTTCCAGGCAACCCTTGAAGCTCCTCCTGATAAAGCTCCTTGTCCCCCTACTCTGACTTTGAACTCACCCCTTGATTCTGTCCCCTCCACGCACGACTCTCACTGAATGTGGCCATGCTTGTGAGCAACTCCCCCCTGAGTTGGGGTGTCTGGGGCGTCTCTCCCCTGAACTCCCACCGCCTGCAATGGGCGGGAGCCCGCGAGCCTGGGGTAAGTGGCAGGATGAGCGGAAGGAGACCTCGGACATTCGCCCTCCAGGCTCTTCGGAGATCAGCAGACCTTCCATGGCGCCGGGGCCCAAGCGTGAGTGTGCGCCCTCCGGGCTTCAAACTGCCCTCTGGGCTTGCAGACACTGAGCATGGGCCCCAGAGCTGCTTCTCCCTCTGCCGACCTACCCACTGCCCGGCGACCGTTTCTCCACCAGGCACCCCTCAACGACGGCTTCTGAGCAACCCCTGCGCTTTTGAAAGCGGGGACCCAGCGTGGGTCTCCCATGCGTAAGGGGGCGTGGCACTCCACTCCCGAGGTGCCCTCTCTACAAAATCACCGTCCATCTGCCAGCTCAAGTGCAGCACGTGCCCCTGAACACTGCTGAGAGGGCTAGGAGAGGAGGGGGCTGAAAAGAGGGGACACGGGGGAAGTGGGGTACGGGAGGACACTTCATGGGGGCGGCAAATGGGATAGAAAACACATGCGCTCTGACGCGGTCGCCGCAGGCTCAGGGAGCACCTCTGTACGCGGTGTGTCGTTGTTCTGCGCCCTCTCATCACGATCCTTACTGGGCCCACTGCAAACCTCCAGGGTGCTCCTCGACGCTGGCAGGGAAGCTCCCTCCGCGTGGTTCACCCTATAAAGCCACGCAAGGGCGCACCCGGGTCGGTTCTGTAGACTTGAAAGTGACTAACAGCCAATAAACTTATTAAATCCGCTTAATACAAGATAAATGACATACTCAGATAGCGGCACTGGCGTCTCTTGCAATTTCTTCTTAAGAGACCAGTACCCCTGGCCCCCACCCCGCTTTCTGACTGGAGATAGTAGTGACGGCCGTCATGGTCCAGCTCACATCGGATCACGTGCTGGCGCAGGCGGGGCTCATTCAGAGCAGTGCGCATTTCTTTATAAGAGAGAATAAACGTTTCATGGCAAATGTATACCCAATTACCCTGAGGTAACAGGAGAGATTTTGTATCTCTAAGGGAACATTTAGAAGCTCACTTTCCATTTATAATTCCGTGGCTATTTTAGGGCCCCGACAAAGAATGGTGTGCATGCACAGCAATGGGGTGTCAGAGACCCAATGCGGGGGCTCCAACACCTCAGGGGAAGAGGCCCTCTGCTGGCAGTCACATTTCCCATGCACTTGGGGTGCCTGCTTGTGCGAGACACCTTATTGCCCAGAGTGACCCTTTGTGGTCTCCCGTAAACCCTCAGGAACCATTTAGCCAAGCCTGCTCTGGTGCTAGACTCACAACCTGATGCTCAGTGGTTTGAAGCCAGCCCCAGGTACTCTGGAAGAGAAGTCGGGAATTCTATTCTGAAAACCCCTGGTTTTCACTGCTCCTGACGCTGGAAGGTTGTGCTAATGCGAGACCACAGGGGAGTGTGTGGCTGGCTACCTGCTCAGTCCTGCCCTCCCGGGTCCCTGGGGAGGTGCTCGGGTGGGCAGGAGGGCTAGGCAGGTTACCCAGGATGTGTTTAGGGCTTGCTGAAGTATTTGAATATGTGTACTCACCTTGGCTAGAAGTACCCTGGAAGGGCCTGGGAGTATAGTAAGGAAACCTTCCAGAAACTTCTCAGACGTTGCCAAATGCCCTTGAGGGACGCAAGAGTGAGCAGGGGTCTCAGAACTGTAGTCCTGGGTCCCTGGGATGGAGTTCTGCTCCTTGCTATAGAGATGGTAATGGGGTCCTGGAGGCTGGCAGATGGCCATTTGGAGGTAGCTGCTGACCTCCCCCAGCCTGAAAGGGGTGGGGGTAGGGGCCAGCGGTACATGGGGACAATGACCTTGTGGACAAGTGGACCACATGTAGGTCACTGCGGGCTGCTCCACCAGGGGTGAATTGGAAAGTCCTGGATGAGCCACAGATGTGGGATAGGTGGCAACTGTGGAGGGGACGGGCTTGCTGGAGCCATGGCGACTGGTAGAGCCCTGGGTGGTGGACCCCTGGGTGGTGGATACCTGGGTGGTAGGGCCCTCACTGGTGGGGCCCTGGGTAGTAGAGTCCTGGGTGGTAGGATCCTGTGTGGTGGGGCCCTGGGTAGTAGAGTCCTGGGTGGTGGGATCCTGGGTAGTAAAATCATGGGTGGTGGGGTCCTGGGTGGTGGGGTCCTGGGTGGTGGGACTATGTATGGGTGGTTGAATCCTGGGTGGTGGGGTCCTGGGTAGTTGAGTCCTGGGTGGTGGGATCCTGGGTAGTAAAATCATGGGTGGTGGAGTCCTGGGTGGTGCAATCCTGGGTGGTGGAGTCCTGGGTGGTGGGACTATGGGTGGTTGAATCCTGGGTGGTGGGGTCCTGGGTAGTAGAGTTCTGGGTGGTAGGGTCCTGGGATGGCTACATTTCGGGCTACAGCTCAGTCTGCAGCTAGGCCTTGGGGGGTGGGGGGGTTACTGGGGATCAGGGGTATTGCTGGGGTGTACATACCTTGTAGTGATCAGCTGCCGGGGATAGCATTAGTCCTGGGATGAGTTTCAAAATGGGGAGGAGAAAGGGGGCTCAAGTAGTGGGTTTTGGTAATGGGGTGTCTACGTAAAAAAGAAGCCCTCTCTGTGACAGTCCTAGTCTGACACTGGGTTCCCCGAGAGCCACCCCACAGTTGCTGCCTGGGTTAGACTTGTGTAAAACTATCTTTAGGAGGAGCAGCCCTGGGAGTACGGGGGTCACGTGCTGCCACAGGGAAGGTGGGTGCCCCACAGACTCTCCTCAGGAGAGGAGACCTGGCAGTATGGCTGTGCAATGCCCTCAGCCCCACCAAGCCTTGGGCATCCCCTTAGGTGGTATGTGTAGCACACAGGGCAGCAGTGAGGGGTGCCCACCGGCAGGGCCCTGCACCGAGTGCAGGGACGCAGGGCCAAACACTACGCAGGAGCAAACGGGAGCGTGGGTCTTTGGGAAACGAGTCAGGAGGTTTCCAGGTCTACCTGCCTCTGGTGATGGGCCTCTTGCTCTTACCTGTTAATAAGCCGCATCCATTATCCTGTCAGCCTGCCCTGCACTCACCTGAAGGTCAGCTTCCCAGACTTTATCATCGTTCAATTTAGACACCGTCAACACCCGCATGGACTCCAACTCTGGCCAGTGTCTGTGGGTGGTTTCTCCTCTCGGGGAGCCTCCCCTGTCCGCAAGCAACCCGCTCCCTGCCTCTCTGCCACGGGGCTTCCTGGAATCCAAGTAGTCTCCAGGGATGACACAGACAAGGGGTGGAGTGGGGGGGAGGCTTGAAGAGCAAGCGGAAAGCCCTCTGATTCTTGTCCAGCTCTGAAATAATGTCTCTAGCCACCACTGAGCTCACCCATCCCCACCCTGAGGGCATGGCATCTGGAGAGACCAGTCCCAGGAGAAGCATGCCCCCCTGGTAAAGTGGAGGGTCTACACCAGAGAGCCTGGCCAACCAGGAGATGGACTGACACGGTGGGTGCCCCGAGACCGCCAGCAGATGAACTGAGGATGAGGCAGGACCAGGCATGGCCCGTGTTGGACCTGTAGTTTCTGTGTGGCACCTCAGACACCCGCACCTCCATGGCAGCCGAGCTCATAGGACCCAGGACCCACCTTCAGACTAGCGGCTGATCTCAGCAGGGCCTCACTGATGGTGACTTAGGAGGGACCTGAGTATTTCCCCAAATTGCTGTCTCCACCCCTGGGGACCTGGTGCTTCTCAAGCCCTTCACAAGGTCACTTGGCAGGAGCCCCGGTGGCTCCATGGTTAAAGCACTTGGTTCAAAGCCATGGGTTGGTCTGCAAGAGAAGGGCATGGTGGCGGCCCGTGTGAACTCGGTGCCCGGAAGCCCTCAGAGCAGCTCTCCCCTGTCCTGTGGGGTCCTTTTGGGGTTGCCAAGGGTCGGCATCCACTGGACAGCAGGGGCTGGTCTGGGACCCTCACGGCACCTGGAAGACAAGCAGAGTCCAGTCCAGGGGAGCAGACACTGCTGCAGGCTCCCAGGCTGCCCTGGTCTCAGCAACCAAACCCTGGACAGCGCCCTGTCCAAGCCCAGGGGTCCTCCTGTGGGGCAGGCCCAGGGAGGCTCCCGGGCCACACTGCCCCCTTTGACGGCAGGCGGGAAGGACCTCTGAAGAAGCTGGGCGTCCCTCTCTGACCAGCCTGGGTCCTTGTAAGTTTGCCCAGCAAGTGGAGAAGTTCCCCAGGAAACCACTGATCCAAGCGAAACCCTATCAAACGGTGCTCCTTTGATTCTCGGTCTGATCCTAATGCAGCTTTTAGATAATGCAAATAGATCACGGGCAACAGATCTGACAAGATAATGGAGCTTTCATTGCGCCTGATTAACTTGGCTGTAGGGTTCCACCTCGACCCTTTCGGCATGATGGTCCTAATTAATAATGATTACTCCCAAAATGTGCAAATGGAACGATAAACGAAGAACCAACTAATTAACTGCAACCATTTCTACTAATCATTAGTTAACATCCCATTTTGTCATCATTACACCGAGGCACATGCAAGGACAGATAAAACAGGGTCAGCCTTTCTGCCCCCATAAACCTGACAGCCATATTTCCTTTCCCAATAAAAGACAAACAAGTAATTAAACCGAGAGCTGAAGTAAGGGCCACGGAATTCGATTACTTCAATATTCCACTGGTGGGTGAAACAGAACCATTTTTCAAAATAAGTGCTGAAACCGTGCCGATCCGCAGATGGCCCCAGAGGTGCCTCTGTCTGGGCTGCAGTTGGGGGCCAGCAGGGCCCCCCGAGGGGGAAGACTCAGAGGCCGGGGGATCTCACAAGAGATGGGGGCTTCTCCAAACACCAGGCCCCTGGGAACCTGGGGGACAGGAAGGAGGCTGGAGAGATGAGGGAGGGACACAGGTGACCTTACCCATCACCAGCCACGTGTGGGGGGGCCCTGGGGCCTGTAGCTGTTTACTGTGGCTCAGGATGACCCTGGGCGGCCACCAGGTGCATCAGTCACCGCGCACCTCTACATGGGCTGAGAGCTCTCGGGGTAGCGCAGACGCTGGCAGACTTGGCCGGTCACCATGACTCACTCGCACGATAGCTCCCGGTGCCTCCTTCACTCAGACAGGGTGGCCAGGGAGGTGAGATGACGCGGGTGCACTCACGGTTTGCCGCCTCTCCTGATGCACACGCATAAATATCCAGGCGACAGACAGGCACCTGGGGCCCAGGGAGCAACTAGGGAGATGGAGTGGCAGGGGGTGGCATGCCAACGTGGCCCCTTTTTCCGAACCTCCACCACCCACCTCCGAAGGACTCACTTCTGTACAGCTCTTGGAGAAGGTCCCACCTGGCCCAGAAGTGGGTGAGGGAGGTGCCCATCTCAGAAGACAATGGGGCCTTTCCAAAGCTCAAGCCCTGTGAGGCCGCCTGCATCTCCCCTTCAGGCCTGCCTTTGCCTTCATCGCTTTTACATTTTTATTATATCTCCTCCCCTTTCCCTCAAGTTCACACGTATCTTTCCTCTAGGGATCGATGCATCGTTTCTGAAGAGTGTGTGTGGCTTTTTGACTTCTTGTCTCTACAGCTGACTGGAGGTAGAAATCCCAGACAGGGGAAGCATGGCTTCAGGGGTACGTCTGGCCTGGGTCTTCGGGGCAGACTACAAGCGGATCGTGTGCACAATGCACCTGTACACATGACGCGTAGACATGGCGCACCCTGACTCAAGGCTTGGTATCTCCAGTCTCGTTGGACCCGAATCAGGGAGACCACAGAAGAGCAGGTGCCTTTGAATGATGAGAGTGTGGGCGCAGAGCAATCCTCTGCTGTGGACTTCCGGAAGCACAGAGAGTGCTCCTTAGACATGACCGTGAAGAGACTTCACGTCCCGTGGGTTGGGGCATGCAGTGGGCTCGCCTGTCAGATCCCAGGCTGGTTAAGCAGGCCAATGATACAGAGGAAGACCCTCTGAGGTGAAGGGACCGATGGCTGCAGGGAGGGGCTGCAGCGTAGCGTGATGGTGAGACCAGCCCCACATCTCTTTCGTCTGGACGGTTTGTCTCTCTCATACCCTCACTCTCTTTAACCCTTCATGAAAGTGTTGCTATCACTTGTAAGTGGAAAAAACACGACAGCACGTGAGGAAACCTATGAGGTAGCTGTGTCAAATGGATCCTTAATATCACACCATAACATGTGCACATGTGTGTGTCTATGTGTATGTGTGTGCATGTGTTTGTGTATGTGTATGTGTGTGCATGTGTGTGCCTATGAATACATGTATGTGTATGTGTGTGCATGTGTATGAGTATGTGTCTGTATGTGTGTAAAGTGTGTATGTGTGTGCATGTATTTGTGTGTGTGTGCATGTGTTTGTATGTGTATGTGTAAATGTGTGTGTATGCATAGCCATACGTGTAAGGGTATGTATACGGGATATGACACATACAAAGAAAAGTATACTAGATGTAATTCATAGTTGTATCAGAAGAGTGACAGTATCCCAGTAAGCCCCCTCCCTTTCTCCCTCCACCCCACCTCTTTTCCTCCCCACCCCACCCGCCCTCCCCATGGTTACAAATCCAACCAGGGGTCCTGAGGAACCAAAATGGGAGTGTTTCCATGAGCAGTGAGTGGGGCCTGATTCACAAAGACTGCTAGCAGGAAGACACACTTGATACAGAAGCAGCGATGGAGACACGCCCTTCGACCCAGGGGAATCCGTGCCTGGAGCTTAGCAAACCGTGAGGACCGAGTGTCTCTGGGATGGCTGAGGACCCGAGCAAGAGACGCGTGGACATACTGCCTCGCTGTCACGCCAGGCCGTCGGCGCACACACAAGAGAAAGAAGAGCTGGAAATTTCTAGTCCTGTCTTTTTTCTGAGGAGGCTCAGGGCCAGAGGTGCCACGCAGCTTTTCCGAGGGTCAGTACTGCAACAAACAGCAACAAGCACATGCTCGGCCTTCAAGCCGAGGCTGCCACGCAGCCGTCAGCACCATCTGACCGGCGGCCGCGAGATCCCTTGGTGCTCCGGGCGCCCTGTGGTCACGCTCGCGATGTTTCACCTCTCATCCTCGTGCTGTGGCACACCCCAAGTCAGTGGAAGCCTCACCTCTGGGCGGTGCCATGACTAAGGCGAGCTGCTGCTGGGTCGGTTCGACTCATGGGAATTCTGTGAACCCCAGGACAGAGCACCGGCCGGACCTGCGCCTTCCTCACAATTGTCCTCCCGTTTGAGCCCGTTGTGCAGCCCGTCCATCTTGGGGCTTCCTCGTTTTCTCTGACCTCCCCCCATTTTATCAAGCATGTTGTCCTTCCCAGGGACTGGTCTCTCCCGAGAGCATGTCCAAAGTTCACAAGAACAAGTCTTCCCATCTTTGCCTCTACGGAGCATTCTGGCTATAGTTCTTCCGTATTTATACGCACCAGGAAAATGAAAGTAAACCCAAGCCACTGGCTTGATTGTAATAGCTTTTAATTTTTTCAGTCACCTGTGACCAAGCCCAGAATATCTCCAAGTTCCACCTGGTCAAGTTTTACATGGTTTTATAAAATATTGAACACAGCTTTACCAAGACATGATTCCACAGACAAACTTCAACACTTCTCATGTCACGTGGAGAGCTGAGATCGCTCAGTATAATCATATACCACATTTCCCCCTGCCTCTTCTTTTCAAGAACATGTTATTAAAACTTACAGGGCCCTTGATCTCAGCTGTTATTACCCTTGAAAATCTAGTGTCCTTGGCAGACCCTCATTCAGAAGTGGCTATCATTTCATCTTGCTGTATGAGCTCTCACTTCGTCAGCATGAGCCGGAAATCCTGCAGCGCAGGGGGAGGGACCTGGGCCAGGGTGCTCACCTGGGAGCAGGTGGAGCAAAAGTAGGCAGACCTCCTGAAGAGCCAGCAGGTGCTGTAGCCCTTGGTGAACCTCACCTTTCTAAGCAGGGCACCACTCTGCGCCCCTCCGGTTCAGGGGGAGCACGCAGCGTCACTAGTGCTTTCTCTCACGGAGCATTGCAGAGACAGCCACGCACGCCCTGGGGTGTCACTCGCAGAGTCACAGCACTGGCGCCACCATGTTTGGGGTGAAAAGAGGGCCTCGGGCCATACGGGGCCCTTGATGAAGAAATGGAATTATGGGGGCCTCCACATCTAAGGGCCAACTGGAACATCTCACGTGAATCAGGCCTTGTCTCTCAGAAGCACAGAGAAGGTGCTCTCTTGTGATGGAGAATCTTGCTGGAATGCAGCCAGATTTGAGCACATAGCAGCTATGAGAAGTTGTAACCACACCATTGTCCCAAAGGAGCCACGCGGCATGATGGGTTAGGCTCAGGATCCTGATGGAACCTACCAGCCACTCTGAGTTATCTACTTCTAGCAGATTTACAGTCTTGGGAACCCTAAGGGCATTCCCCCTTTGTCCTGTCAGGGTACTCTAAGTCAGAATGTACCCCAAGGCAGGCAGTGATTTGAGTTTGGTCTTGGGCTATTGGCTAAGTCAACTCCAAGCCACTGGTTTTTAAGAAGATTATGTATACGCATACACATCCTCCTTTGAAGCCAGTGGAAGTCCTCTAGGGAAAGCATCCCATGCATGCAGTCTGAGCTAATGGGCATGGCGTCCACATCGTTAATGAGAAGACAGCTGGGCTCCTTGCTCATGAGCTCAGGGCAGGCCTTCAGATGCGCAGCCTCAGAACAATGGGCTCTCAGGGCAGGGGCCACCTCTAAAGGCCAACATCCCAAACGGAGGAAACCTCACTCAGTCGATGGTTCAAACCCACCAGCACTCAGGATGGGAAGGAGAAGGCACTTGGTATCCATCGACAGTGACCATCTCGGAAACCCGATAGGGCAGCTCTGCTCTGTCCCATGGTGTCTTAAGGGTCCTCACTGAATGGACAGCCATAGGTTTGCTTTGGGTTTGGGTGTCCTTCAATGGTGCTTTGGTCCACTTTGACATGCTCAGAGGAGGCTCCAGCACAGGCATCTTGGGGTGGTCATCCTTTCTTAGGCTGAGATCCAGGAGCCACACTTCCATAGGTTTAGAAGTCCCCTGACATATCCAGGCCAGAGGTCATGCATGAGTGTCGCTTGGTAACTTGTCTTTGCTTTGTTTAATAAAGAGGACGGGTTCTTTTCCTTTTTCTTCCTGGAGTTAAAAAATAAATACATGAATCTAATTTTTTTGCCATTCTGAATGCCGAATATAAAATAAATATATAAACTAGAAAATAAACCTACGGATGCATAACTATACATTTGAATATAGAGATAGGATATGAGTACAAAATAAGTGTATTTATATGGAAGCATATGTGTTGTTGTTCTGTGCCAGTGAGGCACGCCCGACTCACAGCACCCTACGAGCAACAGAATGAAGCACCAGCCTGTCCCGCACGGCCCTCACCCTCGCACCCAGCATGACGCCCTTCCCCAGGGCTGGTCCAGAGTGCACGACACAAAGTCTCACCAGCCTTTTCTCTGAGGAGCTTTCCGGTGGGACTTCTTGCCAGACAGATTTCTTGGTCCATGATGCTGCCAAGCTCCTTCCCCAGAATTCCAACACACTGGTTCTTCTTTGGTCTTCCTTATTCCATGTTCAGCTTCCACATGCATAGGGGGCTATCGGAAAATCCCATGGCTTGGGTCAGGCGCACCGTATTCCTCAAAGTAATTTCCGTGCTTTTCAACACTTTAAAGAGGTCTTGTGCAGCAGGGTCACTGAACGCAATGCGTCATCGGATCGCATGAACTGCTGTTTCATGAGCATCAATTGTGGATCCAAGCAAGACAAAATCCTTGATCATTCCTTTTTTTCCCTTTCTTTTTCTGTTATCATGATATTACCTACAGGTCCAGTTGTGAGAATTTTGTTTTTCTCTACCTTTAGTTGTAATCCATACTGAAGGCTAAAATCCTTGATCTTCATTAGCAAGTGCTCCAAGCCCCCCTTACTTTCAGCGAGCAAGTTTGTATTATCTGCATACCACAGGTTCTTAACAAGTCTTCCTCCAATGCTGAGGCCAGAAATATCTCTAGCTGTGTAAGGAACTGCTAACTGTGGAGCCGGTCACCTTGAAGTTGGCAGGGATGCATGGCACCTCCAGGTGAGAACAGAACAGTGACTCAAACATGGTTGCCAGGGGCTGACGTGTCCGGGGATGACACTGGGCCTTTGTCCTAAGGCCCCAGAGAGTTGGCTTGAACTGCCCACCTTCTGCAGCCACATCCTTTGTTCCCATCATGCAAGGACTCCACACATTTGAATAGTAGGGGTAGGGTTTTTTTTTAACGTTTTAAATTCATTCATTACGAATAGTGTTTACAATCTAATTTTCATTAATCAATCATAAACATCTTTCCTTGAGGACAAATAAAGTCTATGTCACAAATTTAATAGTTGAATACTATTCTATTCAGCAGCAAAAAAAAAAAAAATGTGTAGCTTACTTTCCTTTTATGGGCAAGGTGGCAAGGAAATTTGTGCCTGCATTTGGGAGAACTATTGTATATAACTACTTGAAATGAATTTCTTCTCGAGGAATTGTTGATGCAATGGATAACCATACTTTTAAAGGTTTTAATACAACTCCTAAGTTTCTCAAAATAAGATATTACTCAAAAAGTCAACCATTCACTTGCTCTACTGACAGACAGTAAGATTGGAATCTAGTTTAAAATCTTTACTGGATGTTTGCACATGTTTATTTTAATTGCCATTTTTGACTGTGGACTAACTGGCACACCATCTTTCTTCCCCCAGTGACTGGGCACAGTGGACACTCTACCTATGATGTAGATAATTCAGTGACCTCTCTACCTGAAGAATCAGAGGGCTTTGACGAACCACTGTGGCAAAGCAGCAGTTTTGCATCCTCTGGGGAGTCAAGTCCTGATGACTTTCTATATTCTCTGAGTTTGGGGAACCAAACATTGTCTGAAGGGAGAGTCTCAGGTTGCTGGGTTGTTGGGTTAAGATTCTCCAAATAAACAACCTAAGACAGCCCTGGTTCTTCTTGAGGAAGGAGCGGGAGCACAGCTTTGGGCTGTTCCCTCACCAGTGCAGTTGTCGATGATCTTCCTAATAAGTCCCCACGATTGCCCTCTGTGCTTTGAGAAAATCCTTCTGAAACCCACAAAAAAACAGTTACCATAACCTCTGAGCTGTTTGCCTGGCTTTGAACTGAGCTGGCTCAGTCCATTTCCCTGGAAGCCACCATTTGGCTGGGACTTGTTTGGGGTTTTGTTTCATTTTGAACATCCGAATGCAGGTAAGCACGTTGCAGCATGCAGTGCAGGCAGGGGCACGTTCAGGTGCACGGTGCATGGAGGAGTCTGCCTGTGCCTGTGCTGGAGCCCCAGCCACTGGGCTTCTGGACTCACCTGGTTCATTTATAATCCAGGGCTCATCTGGGGTGCATGTCTCTGATTTCTAGTGAAACTCTTAAGGACTCAGGTTGTGAGACATTTGAGAACTAGGAGCCCTGGTGTTTATTGTTGACATGTTGGGTTATGATCAACATGGTCGATTGTTCGAAACTGCCAGCAGCTCCTAGGGGAAAGACTGGGCTTCCTACTCCTGTAAAGAGTTACAGTCTCAGAAACCCACAGGAGGTCGCTACCAGTTGGCATTGACGGGATGGCAGTGAGTTGTGGAGGTGGCAGTTTATATGCCCATGCCCACTCATGGTCACTAGCCAATGGTCACTAGCCAGCTACTGCGTGGCTGGAAGACAGTTCACATCATCACATCAATCTGTTCTCTGCCTGGGAGGCCTCTGGAAACCTGCAGCCGGCACACCCGCCAGCCATGGATCCTTCCAGCCCCTGATCCCACTGCCCCACGCCTCACAATCCTGCCCGCTAGACGGCAGCTCTCTCCGCACAGAGCTGTTTCATTCCACATTCGGCAGCAGTGCAAGGGGGAACGAATACTTAAGATCCCACTTCTTCCCAAGTCACACTGTGTGTTTTCTCGTCTGTAATCCATCTCGTCTGTAATTCATCAGAAACCACAAAGTCATGACACTTGTGCATATTCAGATATCCCTAGTCTTAAACCAACAATATATGGTGAGGTGGGGCTTCAAATATTTACAGTGATCAGAGCTCTGCTATCTTGATTCCATTTCCCCCCATAGCTCTGTGAAACCTCCTGGTATTGTCTTCTACTAAATACTCAAGCCACAGGCATCCCCCACAAGAGTGAAGGGCTGGATTGATATGATTTTGTAATGCCCAAGGCACTGGGCAAATGAAAACC
The DNA here is from genome assembly GCF_000313985.2 of Echinops telfairi. Lineage (NCBI taxonomy): Eukaryota > Metazoa > Chordata > Mammalia > Afrosoricida > Tenrecidae > Echinops > Echinops telfairi. Next base: position 60,878,959 of record NW_022111300.1, on the reverse strand, counting down.
ATTTCAAAGGACTTTCAGAAGCATCTCCCTAAGAAAGGCAAAGGTTTCTGGGCGGTGGGTGGGATTTCTAAATGACTGGTATTTATTACTGAGCACAGATAAACCCTAAATACTGAAAGAACCAGGTGGCCAGCTCCCCCACCGCCAGTAATGAATACACTGCCATTACTTCTTTCTTCCCTCCCTCGCTGATTTAGGGAAAGTTTACGAAGATGGTAAATTTTGAGTTTTCGTATACATGACAATTATGTTCTGGAAGCTGAGAAGCCAGGCACACAGAAATCAATAGCCTCCCACCTGCACCTGGATTTTGTCAACTTCCAACTATTATCTCGCTTGTAGGGGCAGATCAAGGAGTAATTGCAATTCCTGGCCCGGGTGTCAGCCAGTGGACAGACAATTGCAATTGCGAGGAGATGTAATTCCGGCAGGATGTGCTGATGAACAGTTGGGCTGGGCTGGGGACGGGGCCTGACTTCTGAGCTACATGTTCAGCAGCCAGAAAGCGGAACCGGCACGTGACCCAGCAAGGGGAAGGCTTTCTAAATGGCGCCGTTCCTTTTGATCTCTGAGAGGATGAGGCGATCCCACTTTATGGCTGCCCCGTTCTGTGGCACTACCCTCGGAGTTTTCCAAAAAATAATCTGTGAATATGTTTCTTTGTTGTTTCAATCATATTTGCAGCTCCGTGGGTTGGAGCATTGCAAGACGAGTCGGGTCTTAGCTTGATGATGAGCAGAGCTGCGAGGGCATTGTGCAACCAGAGAGCGGAATTGAGCCTGTGAGGTCATTGACCTTTCATCTGACAGATGGGGAAACTGAGGTTCAGAGACGCGGGCTGAAAGGCAGGGCTCACCCACCCGTGGTGCTAGCTCCTCTGTCCGATCCTAGGCGCTGCACCCTGGGGAGGATTGCGTCTCCTCCATTGCACCGCTATTCCAGGGAGGTGTCCAGATTAACCCACTGACAGCCCCGAGCACCCAGGAACAGTGGGGTACTACGCTGGTACCAGGTGACAGGAAGTTAGTACCATGCATCGTAGAAGATCAGAGAAATCGTAAATATTAAAGTAAGCAAATACCGGTAATCCACAGCCCGCCATGCCCACTTACAAGCGAATTACTGACCTGGGAAGATCCTCATGGTGACCTGCTGGGAGAAAGCCGTCTCTATCGACAGAACTGACTGGCGAGATCAGATATCGACAGGTCTCCTTCCCATTCAACCCCTGCCCCGGAGCCGATTCTGACCCAGAGCAACCCTGGGAAGGGCATCCACAGCCACACGTCTTCATGGAAACCTCACCTTTGGGCCAAGGAGTGGCTGATGGGGTTGTACCACCGCCACCCCTTGTCCTTAGCAGCTGACGCCTAACCCGCAGGACCCCTGGGACTCCCTTATCTAGAGGTAAATGGCTTGGAAGCCTCGAGGTATTCACTGCCCTGGAGCCGTGCAGAACTCACAAAGACCCCTGTGCGTTTCTGAGGCTGTAACTGCCTCCAGGAGTGGAAAGCCCAGGCGGTCTCCCTCGGAGCTGCTGGTGGTTTTGAACCACCAACCATGCAGAAGGCAGCCCAGCACGGAACCACTACAGCATCACTGCACTTGAAACCCTTGTGTGATGCTCTCAATGCTGCTGCTACCTGCCCCGGCCGGCCCCGCTGCTTCTGGGCTGGCTTGCTGCTTTCCCTTCCTCTCATCGGAAGACGAGGGCACCTCCTGCCTTGGCCTTGAGCCCTGTGGCCTCACTCTCCGACTGCAGGTAGGTGCTGCTGTTGATCCTTTCTCTTCTTTGCTAAGGTCATCGCCACCTAAAGGCATGTAGAGCCCCTGAGATGACTGGGTGTGCCGTGTAAACATCCACCACACGCCCAAGCTTTCTTAAAGGGTCTGCCAGCTTTCCGATAAGTCTTAGAGCTGGGGTAGTTTTGTACATGTGGCTCTCTCTCTCTCTCTCTTTCTCCCTCGCTCGCTCGCTTTCTTTCCACTCTATCTCTTCTCGTTGCTCAGAGCACGTTTGGTCACCTCCAGTCGAATCCCTCACCACCCCGCCGCTGACTTGCTAAGACAACATCCTCCCACGAACGCGGTGTTTTCTGCTCGGTGCAACAGAGAGCTGAAAGCAAAATCAATTCTCCCTTGACTCATAATGACAACCCATCAGGGAAGAATTTCAAGGGTTCTGTGGAGAGAAAGTTCCATGTTTCCCCGGGCCGTCAGCTTTCTCCCAGTGACCAGGAGATCAATGGGACAGAGACATCTTCCCAGTGGGTCGCTGGGGTGGGCGTGTCCAGACCGGAAGAGGAAAGTCACCTGCGGGGGTGGGGGTGGGCAGTGCGGGTGGGCTGGCTGCACACTGGGCTTCCCTGACAGAACATCCCCGGTCCATGCGCACACAAGAGCAACTGACGTCTTAGGGAGACACACATTATGGGCTGGGGAAGCTGGCTGCTGCAGGAGCCTCACTGGCCCTAATATGGACGCTTCCCTTCCCCAGTGTGCTCCTTATGAACGCCACCAACCCCCGCAAAAAAATGAAAGGACAGACCCAAAAAGCTGGGCGTGTACACACACACACACACACACACACAGGGAACAGAGGCACCGACACACTGGGGTTTGAAGTGTTCCTGAAATGGCAGGTAGACACAGCAGGTACTTTACGACGCTGTGTTCTGAACTGTCTGAGATTCGGCTGCTGACCCCCCTGAAGGCCCTGATGTAATCACTCCCCATCGAGGAACTCAAGATATACAGGCACCCTTGGTCCTGTGGACCCTGACTTCCCAGCACCCACCCCGGTGATGGCAGGCTTGTAAACAATGACATCAGACCTGTCGTGGAGGTGGTGGACGCAGCTCCACCTCTGTCCCCCTGGAGAGGGCCGGATGGGCTGTTCTGTGGGGGTGCTGTGGACGGGGCCTGGTCCTGGGCACAGACCTCACCCCACTTCACAAACACAGCCTCCTGGCAAAACCCACCCATTCCCGAGGCTCTCCTGGACATCAGTACAATGAGAAGACCACGCGGAAGGTCTTCACCCAGCATCTGGAAGGGCTGGCTGAGACACAGACAGTTAATTATGCTCTGGGATATTTATTACCTCAAAGTGTCTAAATAAAATGTAGCTCTGAAACTATTATCCAAGTAAGCCCAATGATTTTAACTGGCCCTTTTTACTTGGTATTGATAATCTGTACAGAGAAAACACACATAAGCACAACTTCTCAAAACACAACCAATACCACCAAACATCATTTCTAACTGGAACGAACATGCCGTCCACCCTGATGCGTCCCTCGTCTCACCAAGGTGACCTTCCCTGGAAGGGGGTTTGTGCAGGGATTCACCACCGACAACACAGTAACTCTGAGACTCTTTTCTACAGAAAATTAAACGGTCTGTCTGCTGAAGGAGCTGCATTCAAGCCCTTTTGTGCACTTGCCTAAAAAGAGAAAAAAAATTAACCTTAACCAATAAAAGCCAGGTTTGCATCATTCATCTTTGCTTATCTCTCTGATGAGTGTGCATATTAATTAAGGGGTAAACGACTGCCGGAATGGATGGGCTCCAGAGAGAACGAGCCAGGCCACCTGGGCAGGAGACAATGCACACAGGGCAACGTGGGGACGGCTGAAAAATGAATGTTTACTTTTAATGTTTTACTTTGCTATGTTCCTTAAAGAAAATCTATATGAATTTATATTGTTTGCTCTCAGCTGCTCGTGGATAGTTGGGGCCACAGCTGAGCCACAGTATCGGTCATGACAGGCTCGCTCCAAGACTCGATAACCTGTCCCAGCCCAGGTTAAGTGATGGAATTCATTTAAATGCCCCCGAAGTAATCATCCACATAGAGTACATTATTTCTCTTTTATGAATTTTCAAACCTAGCCCTGATGGGTGGCATGCAATTAAACCTGATCAATATGTAATTTAGGTGGGCTGACATGTTTTCAAATTCGCGGAATATAGATTCTTTCAATATTGCAAGAGCTTAGTGAGATACGTAGCCCTTCTCCAGCAGCTCAGGCGCTGAGTACAGTATGTGTTGCAGGGGAGACCAGCTCAGTCTGGAGACCGGGTGCCCCGGGTGCAAGGTGAGCCCTGCAGGGGTTCTGGGGCAGGTCTGAGAGTCCTGGGGAATCCAGCTTTGACCCAGCTCGGCGCCCCGTGAGCAGGCAGGGTGAGTGTAGCATCATCTGAGTGAGGCCCAGGAGCTCGTTCTTCCAAAGGGGACATCACCCTAAGGAAGCTGATGGACTCCAGGTCACCTGGGGCCCCTCTTATGCAAGCTCCCTCCAAAGGGGCAGTTTGTTGCATCATGAACGGGAGACAGGACCACAAATGAACAAACAAACAAATAAGCAGACTGCCTGCCAGGGATGGGGGTGGGGTGGGGAGCTAATGAGCCTTTGTGTTAAACTAATAAACAAGGGCAGTGCTGGAGCCATGACCTGAGAGGTCAGCTGTGGCTCTCTCCCGGGCACCTAATTAGCCTGCTGTCACACCCAAGGTAAGAATTACGCCTTGGCTCCTGAGATCCAAAGGCTTTCCACTTCGCATTCCACTCCTGGGGTCCCCTGTCCCTTTCCTCTGCAACCCCATCAGGTTCAGCCTGTGCCTGTGTGTGCCTGCCCCCAAACCGGTACCCCAGACTCAGGCTATGGGGTTGTCCCAGGACCACACACAGACACAAACACACACAGAGGGGCACGTGCATGTCTGGGTAGGTCGTCAAACACAACTTTTTGCAGCACTGCTTTCTCTTCTGATTTTCCACATCTTCGGAACTGAAACCCAGGAGCAGACTCGTGTGTGCTTCCAGGTCAAATATGAAAGGCATGCTGTGACTCTTCTTTGCAGAGAACATTTGCTGGAAGCGGGGGCATTCTCAGTGGGTGGACGAAGGCCTCCGAAAGAGGACCTTGGGTGTTCGACTCCATGCAAAGGAGGGAGAGAGGTCTGACAATGAGCTTCTGCAAACCAGCCTGCAGGGCACAGTCCTCTGACCGACAGACAGGGAGCCCGCTGGCCCCTGGCCCTGGGCTCAGTGTGGAAGCAGCCCCGAGCACAGAGCCTCTTCCTTGCCTGGCCAGACTCACTTTGTCTCCCTTGCACTGGTTGGAGGAAAACCTGCTCACCATGGGGAGCGGCTGGGGCAGGTCTCTGCTTTTGGGGGACCACACCGCAGCCGTGGAAGCACTGAGAGGGCGTCCCACAGAGACACCCTGAATAAAAGTCACACCTTGTGGATGCTGGCACCCCTGTCCTCACCAGTCACAAGGCCAGGGCATGAGGGCATCAGCCAGCCTGAGTAGCAGTGTTCAGGACACATCCCAGGGATGGACACCCGTGGTCTTAGGTACAGCTCTGTGCGTGATCATGAGTGCACTGTGTGTGCCCCTCTGTGTGTGTTTGTGTCTGTGTGTGGTCCTGGGGCAAGGCTGGGGACCAGGACCAACAGAAGCAGGTGCACACAGTGTGAACACTGATCCATGGGTGTGTTGGGACACAACCCTGCTGTGGCAGTTGTCCCCACTCCGCACAGTCCAGCTGTCCAAGTCAGGGGACTCCGTGAGCAACTGGACAGGGTGCTGGCCCCACACCCTCCAGGGCCAGGTTCGGGTCGGACCTCCCTTGGCACAGTGCTCTCACCGGCGGGTCCCCCAGGTCAATCGCCAGGCCCTTCTTCCTAGTCTCGCTTTGTTAGAAGCCCCCGAGGCTGATCGGCAGCACAACAGCATGCTCGGCCCCAGGGACACGCAGCCGGTGGCCTGGCAGAGGAGGCCACCTGGCCTTCCCGCTGGGAGGGGACGTTCCCACATCTGGACACCCCCGTCCCCTGGAACCACTTGTATCCATTAACAGTGTGGCTCAGAGACCAGAGGGGTCCTCTGGAAGCTTGGCGCTCAGTGTGACTGTTAGGGAAAATCTCAGCGCACACACGGTGGTGAATAAAAGGGACGCACGTGCGTACTTGGCAGACACACTCAATCAAGGATCCCCGGGAGACCACCCACCCCTGGCCCTCTGTCCTATAAGCTGGGCCCACAAACCCCCAGAGGGCCAGCGTTCAAACCCGCCTGCCTCTCCTTGGAGGAGGAAACCCGTGGAGGGTCATGCGGAATGGGAGGGGACCCTGTCCAAGGGCCTGGGGTGTGGGGGGTCCAGGCACTGACGCATTTTACTATTTAAAGAGCAGGTGCATTTTACAAAAGAGCACTGTCACCAGGCTGGCTCTAACTCACTCACCCTGGTACCCAGGAGTGGAACTGGGCTTTCAGAACTAGACCAGAATGCCTCTGTGCTGAGGCTCCTCAGGGTGTCCCGGACCTCCAGCCGCTCTGCCAACAGCCCGGGGTGTTGAGGTGTGCCCCACCCAGGGATCCCAGAGGGGTCTCTAAGGCCTACTGCCATGAGGGCCAGTCCCCATAACACAGAGCAGAACTGCCCTGGGGGCTCTCCCAGACGGTAAGCGCTATGGAAGCAGACACTCAACTTTTATGTCAGAGCCGCTGGTGAAGTTGAACCGCAGACCTGGGAGGGAGGAGACCCAGGCCCACAGGGAGATGAAGGGGCTGTCCCTGCCCCCTCCCTGTCCTCCGGTGTGGCTGCCTTGCTGCCACAGGCCGGCTAGAAAAAGCATCAGTCATCATGGACGGCCTTCTTACAGAAGGCTGTCCTGACCGTGCCTGGACTTTGACCTGATGACTTTAGATGCACACGCGAGGTTGTATTTAATAACAATATAACATGAAGTGGAAGCGAACACGGGAAACCTGTATTTCTTGATGGTCACCGATCCTCCCGGGAGCCCTGGTGGCCCAGTGGGTTAGCTGATAGGCGCTGACGGCAAGACCAGAAGTTGGAGACCGCCCATTGCTCTTCAGGAGAAAGAAGAGGCTGCCTGTTCCTGTCAAGAGTGACAGCTCATGAGCCCTCAGGGGTCATTCTACCGTGCTCTGCAGTGTTTCTGTGAGTCCGCAGTGACCCGCTGCCGTGTGTCCGTCCGGTCTTTGTGGAGGCGGGCGTGGTGTCTGTTGCTTTGGGCACATGCTTTACGGGGACGGCCTGAGAGTACGAGCTGCTGGCCTCCCCACGGGGTTCCCGGGGCTGCAGACAAGCGGGCCTCTCTCTGCCACTGCCCAGTGGCTGTGGGAGTCTGAACCAGGAACCTCTAGGGAAGCTGGGGAGCATTGCCATCCACTGGTGCTCCCTCTGCTAGTCACGCACCTGCTAGGACTCCCACCCCACTGCAGAGGCCTCCTGACTGCGTCAGAGACAAACACAGCTCAGTCTGTAAAGCAGACTCCACAGTCCCAGTCCCCCCCCATCCCCACCCCGTGGTGCAGGCAGGCTCCATGGGGCAGTTTGTGTCCTAGGCGGGTGGGCACCTAGGTCATCCAGGGACTCAGCGAAAGCCTGGCCCTCCTCTGCTTCAATCCGGGTAACTCTTGGGCCAGAAGTCAGGGTGGTGGGCTGCCACCTTCAGGGGGCTCCAGTCAACAAAGGAGCCTTCCTGATTCATGCCCCCTCGCCCTGGGTGGCCCTCCTCCAAGGTGGGGAAGGCTCTCAGAACATGTCCTTCAGAAACGGCTGCAGTGCTAAGAGGGGAGCTTCTCTGAGCTATTTGCTGATCACTGGGACAGAAATGGCCAAGGCTCCTGCTCATTAGGTTTTCAATACACCGTTCAATAGCGGCCGGAAATTGATGGGCGGAGGTGCCTTTGCGGGGAGGAAACTTAGGACCCAGACAATAGCACTTTCAATAAAAGGGGTGTTCATTTTCCGTGTCAAATTGCTTTAATATTAGGGCATTTCTAGGTCAATGAAGGGTTAACATCGCATCGCCAATCGCATCCCAATGATGGCCCTCCACTGGCTCCCAGTGAGGAGGCATGTGGGACATCACAAAAAGGCACCAGAGGAAGGTCACACCATGGAAAACCGGTGCTGAGCAAGAAGCCACATTGATTCCACTTGCCCCAAACAGACGGGGCGGGGTTAGGAACTGATGATCCGGGCTACGTAACAGCAATGCAAGGGGGAAATCAGCGGCTGGAGACCTGTAACAAGGCTCGGATGGAACCCCAGCATGAGCCAGGGCTGGGCCTGGGCGGGCACTACTATCTTCCCAGCAACCCCCCACCTCTGGGCCAGCGTGAGCCCCCAGGTGCCCGGGGACTGGCACCTATTCATCCACCTGCATAATAGAATGTCCTCTGGATTCCGTCGGCTAATCTTTCGGTATGAATAAATAATGACAGCACAAACAGGCCACAACCCAACGCATTAGACTCTCAAGGCCACCAGCAGTAAAGCTCAATAATTTGCATTGATTATAAGCCTACACAGCAAGGCGTTGCCCTAACAATAAGCAGCCAGGCTATTATTTGAAAGTTCTTCCTCTTCCAGAGACTCGCCAAAGGCTGTCCTCTCAGAGGGTGTCGAACTGTTCAGTTTTCAACTCATTAAAGAGAAAGAAAAAAAAAAATCTCCCTTATCGCCATTACCCTTGAGCGCAATTTTAAAAGATGACAAATTCAATAGGCCGTGAGGAAGGGCTGGGGGACCACAGCCCAGCTAAGTGCTCTGCATCGCTTACACCTGGCCCAGAAGGAGCTTGGGGGACCGAGAGCCACTTCAACACACTGCTCCGGAGGACAAGACTGCAGGCAACCAGCGCGCCCATCAAGGGCCCCTCCTGTCCACCACTGCGGCTTCTGGGGAAGGACAAACACCTTGCCCCTCACTGAGGTGTGGACAGGCCTGGCTGCTTTAAAACCACGCAACACCAAAGGCACACAAGCCGGAGCAAAGACACAAGTCGGAGAGCAGCGGAAACTTAGGCACAATTTGTCACTTAAAATCTGCAAACCCCTGCAATATTCGGCGCTGGCGTGTGAAACGAATGGTTTGTGGGGAGGGAGGCTGCATTGACAAAGCCGGCAGAGAGCAATTTTCTGTCGTTTAATGAGGGATGGAGCAGGGCTTGATAAAGCGCCCGCTCATTACAAGTTTGTTTTTGTGTGTGTCTGGAAGGCGGCTGGGAAAATGTGCTGGCCTTGATGAAAAGGTGAGGGCCCCCGCTCAATCTTCTCAGACACGTTGGGATTGTTAAGAGCAATCTTATTTTACTCTGAATCC
>NW_022111300.1:60867899-60869436 GCF_000313985.2 Echinops telfairi | reverse complement strand
ATGTACAGACATATGCATATAAATGGAATTTAGAGAGAAGAGAAAACACTGCATATAAATTTAGAAAGCCATGTATAAGATTCAAGTAATTAAAAATCTAGTGATTTTGAACCACTGTATGAAAGATGGTTCACAGCTATAGGATTTCCATTCTAATATTCTACAATAAAATAATATCTCAAATAATATCTTCTAGTAATATATTACAATATATTATATATACATAATGTATTATATTACAATATGTTAGAATATATATTACAATAATAATCTGTACATAATGCAGTGGTGGTTGTATTATCGCAATGACAGTTATATTTGCTTCTTGTGATCAGCTAAAAAAAAAATTTCAAACCATCAAACTAGTAAGCAAATTCCCAGATTTAGACATACGAAAGACCTGTCTGAAGCCATTTTAGTTAGATCTTATCTCTATAAATCAATGAGACTAAATAAAATCATTTCAGAAGTTGTAAAAGGTGAGTACAAAAAATGTTGGCCACAAATTCCAGCTCTTGGTTTGTGGGGGTTGCTGCTCACATGAGGAAGTGGGGGGACACCCCGCTCGGGGCGGGGCGCGGTGATGAAGAGCTCCCCCCACCTTCATCTCTGGTTGGATACCTTTTCGTAGCTCATTGGGCACGTGAATGCCATCCTCCGTGGGATGCCTTCTCTTTCCCTGGGGCAGGCCTCTTTCTTTAACCAGGGGTGACCTAGTCTGGAGTCACTCAGCATCTGTTGGGTGCTTACTGCAAATGGGGTACCTGTAGGCCTCATGGAGGCTGTGAGAATACTAAGGGGAAAAAATAAAAATGGATAAGATTCCTAGGAATACATGTATTGAGAAAAAATGTCCAAAGACGTTATTTTTATAATCTAGGAACCCAGCTGGCACAATGAGTTAAGTATTGGACTACTAACAGAAAGAGCAGTGGTTCGAACGTACCACCTGCGTGTCCTTTGGGGGAGAATGGGCAGGCAGCCTTGGAGTCCCTGTGGGGCAGTGGGTGTGTGCCGTCCTCCTCAGAGCCCCAGTCTAGGCACACTGTCAACACACTTAGCTACTAACAGAGAGGCTGTAGGTCTGGGTCTGCCTGGGGCACCTCAGGAAAAGTCTCATCACCAGGTGGGGTAGTTAGGTTTTTTATGCCAACATGGCATCCGTAAGACGATATGGGTGGAGTCTAGCCTGTCAATCAAGCCTCAGCCTGATGGTGCCTCCTTGTGGGCGTGGCCTTCTCATAAGGAGGACTCTGGGAACTTCCTAGTTCTCTCTCTGCATCACTTTCCTGTTGATGAGACACACAGAGAGCCACCAGAGCCACACTGAAACCTGTGAGAGCTCGGTGATGTGTCCACAAGACTTTGCACCCATAGCCGGTGATCTCCCTGCATTCTTCATGAATGCATGCGGCTGCATGAGTCTGAAGAGGGTCTTACTGGACTGGTATCAGACTTATGGACTAACATTGGACTTATGGACTTAGCTGGGAGGTTTACTTGATCTTCTTGATCTATAATTACTTTTTAACATAAA
>NW_022111300.1:60860674-60867656 GCF_000313985.2 Echinops telfairi | reverse complement strand
TATATATATGAGTATCACTGGATTGGCTATATATATGAGGATCACTGGATTGGTTATATATATGAGTATCACTGGATTGGTTATATATATGAGTATCACTGGATTGGTTATATATATATGAGTATCACTGGATTGGTTATATATATATGAGTCTCACTGGATTGTGTATATATATATATATATATATATCACTGGATTTTCTATATATATGAGTATCACTGGATTTGTTTCTCTAGTCAACCTGGCCTAGCACACCAGGTGCTCCTCAAAGAGACTTGGGGAAAATGCGGAAATACAGAAACAGGGGGGATATCAGCCAAAATCCATTATATTTTCATTCCATTTTGCCAAGAACTTTGGAAGCCACCTCGTACAAACCCAAAAGGATTCAGGAATGATGTAGGTGCCATCTCTAAGTAATGATGCAAGCTCAGTGTGAGTGAAACGGGATGGGCACGTGGTTGGGAAGACACAGGCTGCTGACTACAGGTGCCTTATTTTCTCTCAGACAAGCATCCTTGTGTGAGTCCTGGTGGACTAGAGAAACAAATCCAGAGATAGTCAGATTTGTCTAAGAGACAGCTATATGTCAAAGAGTAATTGTATATTGAGAAAACATCCCATATTAGCCCATATATTCGTTGACACTAGTTCATAAATTCCTCATCAGACTCACGCAGCAGCAGCACATGCAATACCGCCTAATGCAGTAAGATCACAGTCTTGTGGGTCCAGTGGCGGTGGAAGCTCTCGGTGCAGTGTGGGTCTCCACGTGGCTTGTCAACAGGAGGGTGAAAGCAGAGAGAGAGGCCCACCTCTTCTGATGGCAGAGTCAAGAAAGAGGAAGTTCCCAGAATCCTCCTGAGAAGGCCACGCCCATAAGGAGGCATCTTCAGGCTGTGACCTGATTGACAGGCTGGACTCCACCCTGCACTTGTTATTCAAGGTGACAGGAAGTGATGTAACTACCACAGTCCTCCTGTCTTCATGTGACCCTAAGGGCAGCTGATGGATGCTCACCTCTTTGACGTCCATGCTAGCTCGCCCCGCCCCAGGCCCCGCCCCAGGCTCTCGATGTGCTCCTTCAAGACAAGTCAGCATCTCGGGACATCTGGGGCCTGTTTGTGACGGGGCAGTTGGGCCAGTGGGAAGTCATTTTGGCAACTCTGCCTGGTCTGAGTGACTTGGAACAGACATCAGTCTCCCCTGAGCAGTGTTCACTCGGGACACACGCCATCACGGAAGCCCAGCCCTCGGGTCCAGAGAGGAAGGACAGCTTTTGTCTCGTGCGAGGTGAAACAAAAAGATCACAGGAGGCATTTGCATTTGGGTCATTTTTGTGTCTGTTTGTTTAAGGAAACTGGGATCACTTGGAGCCTGAGTCAGGGTGGATGTGGTGGAGTGGCAGAGGGTGAACCACGCCCTGTCCCACTGTGGTGGCTCGTGGGTGGCCAACTGTGATGCTGGAAGCCACGGTCTCACAGGGAAGTGCTGAGGTTCCGTATGTAGGGAGTTGGCGCCTCACTCACCAGTTCGGTTTCTCCTCAAAATGCCATGTGCCTTTGGCATTGCCCGTGTGGTGTTTATGGTGATGGATGGGACCGTGTGCTTGCTGTGAAGTCTCTTTCATCAGCACAAGGCAACCGCCAACACCCTCCCTCCCCAGGGTGTCTTCAGTCTGGAGGAAGAGCTCTCAGAGTTAGGAGGCCACATCGCCTCCCATCACCCTCTAGGACCCATCCCAATCCTTAGTGTCTCTGATGTGGATGCTTGGTGACCTTAGGAACAAAGAATGCCTGTCCTTCTGAGCCAGAGAGCTTCACTGGCGCTGCGTTCTAAGGCTCATGCTCCAGCATGCATCAGCCTGTCTTTGTTCTCCATGGCTGAAGAACAGGACATTGGAAACGCGAATGTTTTTGTGTGCACCTCTGTTTCCAGCCTTCCTTGGGAAATACGAAGGGGGTTCAAAAGGTTCATGGGAACATGGAATTAAAATGATGCCAGTTTCCCAGGAAGCTTAGAAGGCTCTGGTACGTACCTCTAGTGTCTCTGGTTGGGTCGGGTCCAGCACCGGCTGGAGCTGTGCCTGTTTGTCGCCTTCGGTCATGGTGAAGGGCCCTGGGATCCTCAGCACCCAGACGTGCCCCGCCAGTCTTGGCTGCCTGTGTGACCCAACCTGCCCCGCAGACATTGACCTATTGACCCAGGGGGCCTCGCCAAGGCACCACGAGGATGAACAGAAAAATACCAAGAGGAAAGCCTGCCTTGACTGCACTCACTCTACTTAATCAACTGAATTTCAATTTAATAAATGAGCTTAATCATCTCCTCTGAAGGGACACCGTGTCTTGAGGCATGAACTGTCCATGGACTAAGCACAGCTCCGTAACCAGAACTCCATTAATTCCAGACTCACAGGACGGACGAGGGGATGCTTCTGATGGCTCGGACGCCGTCCAGGGGCATCTCACAGAATGCAGCCCACACTGGAAAGTTGAACTGTAAGAGCTGGAAACATTTGGAGTAGATCGTAAAGCTCCGCATGCCTCACAATGTGAATTCCTCACTTCTGAGTCATAGTCACATGTGTCATCATCAATGACTTTATGCATGTTGAGTTAGTTAGTTTATTGTGCCAACCTGGCCAATAAACACATGTGGGGTTAATTGAAGGGTGGAGGGATAAATGGCTCAGTGAGCCTCCCCTTTCTAGTTCTCAGGTCTCTTGCTTTCTAAAGGGTCCAGGGTGCAGCTGCCTTAGCAGTTCCCTGCTTCAGCTGGCAAGGCTCACTTCCTACAAGACATCCCCAAGAAGAAGCCACATGGACCTACCCCAATGCAGCCCTGGGTGCTGGAGCACCTGTGTGGAGACCCCTGCTAGTGCTGAGATGCTTACACATTCACTGATTCAGCTTTCCTCCTGCAGTCGGCACCATTGTGTCTGTTTTGTGAGATGGAGGAGGACTTTGTGGATTGGTGTTGGACATATGGGTTAATGGGTTAATGTTGGACTTGTGGGCTTGGGCAGCACTGGACTGGGATAGTTTCTTGATGTGCACTTAGCCTTTACATAAAACTCTCTCTTACACATGAGTTTCAGTGCATTTGTTTCTCCAAAGTACCCAGACTGACACACATGTTTACTTTAGAGCATTCATTATGTGTTGCTTCATTGATTTAATTTTTAAAAATACTTTTGTTTTGTAGGCACCATCAGGCACCTGTGGAGGTAGGCTGGTAACAAAGGTGCTCTTAGGATCCCAAACTGCGCACAGTGGAGGGGACTTGGCTTGTGTTTTCCTAAGGAAATGAGATGAATGGATAAACTGGGGTGAGAGTGGGTGGTGGGTGTGGCCTTGCTTTACTGAAATGGCCCAAATTGGTTCCTGAGAAGTTACACACGGCTTTGTCCTGTGAAAGACTCTAAGCATGCAAGTGACATGACCAGTATTTTCTCCGCTCATCATCACATTACCTGGTGGTCCTTTGGTGAGGATTGGGTGTCCTTACACTGGGTTGAAATCCACACCGAAGGCTGCAATCCTTCACTTTCATCAGCAAGAGCCTCAAGCCATCCTCACTTTCAGCAAGCAAGCATGGCGTCTGCGTCTCTCTGGTTGCTAACAAGCCTTGCTCCCATCCTGATAGGACATCTTCCGCATGTGCCCATCAGAGCAGGCAGGTTAGATAGGCACCATGGCTGGTGTTAACAGGGGAAGGGCAACTCAGAAAAGGGGGCTCAGAATGGTGATACACCTCAGCGAATGTCGCGTGTTGCTGACACTGGCCCATGAAATGCAAGAGTGAAAGGGTGCATTTTTGCTCTGTACATTATCAACAATGACCAAAACAAACAAAACCATGCAATGCAGTTCCAATCCAAAATATTTTTTAAATTATTCATTTAATAATGAAACTATAATGCATATTTTATATTTTAAAATATGAGACTGGATGAGCTTTAGGGGTTAAAATTTAACACCTGGTCATTTGATCTCTCTTTTGATACTTTTTTTTATCTTTGTTCTAGTTTTCAATCTTTTCTGCTTTCTGTTCTAGTGAGATTTTTCTCTGTTTTACTTGGTTATGGTTATTGGTTTCTTTTTAAAAACGTTTTCCTCTAAATGAAACCCAACATAGGTGCATCTGTAGAGACAGCACCTGGGTTAATGGTTCCTTGGGGGATGGCAGGGAGAGTTGGGGGGAAGGGGGAGAGGAGAATGATGAGTACAGGAACAAAGACAATGTTCACAAATTGATTGTGGTGGTGAGTGTGCTACTCTTCTTGATATGAGTGAACTATTGATTTGTATGATTTGTGAATTATCTACCAATGAAACTGTTTTAAAAGAAATAAAATCTTTTTGAAAAAGGACACTACTTAAAAAAAAACGCTTGTACATCTAAATTCCATATTAAGTATTTTATGTCCCCAAATAGTGTTGAGCATATGACATTTGACATTTTTACCCACAAATCAGTGGAATAGGCAGTAGCCACACATTGCAGTTGAGAAATTAGATGGCCGTATAATGTGTCATGGGACCTCATGGGGAGAAGCAAGGATTTGAATCCTAGCCTAACAGAGAAAGAAAATGATTAATCATTACAACCAACTGTCTTTATTTAATGAGGAAGGAATTACACTTATTTCACTTAAGGAATTAGAAGTCATTTTAATTATAAACAATAATTTGCAAATGGGAAAATATATAATCAACATTAGGTAACTATCATAAAAAATGCTCAAAACAAAAGCAATTTTATGAATGGAAGTCACACACCAGTATTTCACACCCAAACTAAATCCCCTGGGTGGAGTTGCTTCTGACCCAGGGCACCCCTACAGGACAGGGTATAAGAACTCCAGACACTGTCCAGTACTGCAAACCTCTAGGAGCAGACTGCCCCACTATTTCTGACGGAGACCCTGGTGCATTTGAATCACTGATTTGGGGGATCAGCCACCCGTGTGTTAACTCACTATACGGTTTCAAACCCAGGACTATTTAGAATGTAAACCCCCCTTTGTTCTTTGTCTGTCTCAAGAGCATTGGTGTTATAACCTAAGGGAAGGTCCACTTGGCCCCCTGTATCCGTGCATTCTGCAGCGGAAGATTCAGCCAATTGCAGGTTGACGGTGTTCTAGGGATGGGCCCATAAATTATGTCAGAGCCACCCCTAAAGGGCAGCGAGAGCATTTCCATGGCATTAAGTACTGTCAGTGATCTGGTGTGAGGTACTGTTGGTGATCTGGCATGAAGTACTGACTGTCAGTGATCTGGCGTGAAGTACTGCCAGTGATCTGGTGTGAGGTACTGTCGGTGATCTGGCATGAAGTACTGACTGTCAGTGATCTGGCGTGAAGTACTGTCAGTGATCTGGTGTGGAGTACTGTCAGTAATCTGCTATGAGGTACTCTCAGTGATCTGGCGTGAAGTACTGTCAGTGATCTGGTGTGAGATACTCTCAGTGATCTGGTGTGAAGTACTGTCAGTGATCTGGTGTGAAGTACTCTCAGTGATCTGGTGTGAGATACTGTCAGTGATCTGGCATGAAGTACTGTCAGTGATCTGGTGTGGAGTACTGTCAGTAATCTGCTATGAGGTACTCTCAGTGATCTGGTGTGAAGCACTGTCAGTGATCTACTGTGAGGTACTGTCAGTGATCTGGTGTGAAGTACTGTCAGTGATCTGGTGTGAGGTACTGTCAGTGATCTGCTGTGAGGTACTGTCAGTGATCTGCTGTGAAGTACTGTCAGTGATCTGCTGTGAGGTACTGTCAGTGATCTGCTGAGAGGTACTGTCAGTGATCTACTGTGAGGTACTGTCAGTGATCTGCTGTGAGGTTCTGTCAGTGATCTTTTCTCCTGATACACAGAGATAGTCCTTGGTCATTTTCCCTCGTGCTCCAGCTTCCCCAAGACCCGTCTTCGCTCTATGATTAGCCATATGGAGCTAGCAGGATGGAGTCCTGTGGCCAGGAATACACGCTATTTTCCTGTCTGAGGACTGAGTGCCTGTCTCTTTGGGGTTGTGCTCATGAGCCACACGTGGGTTTCCCTCAGAGTCACAGGACACTGACAGGCACGTCTGGGTGCTTTGTAGGAAAGATGAACCGGGGTCTGGGGGCTGGTGTGCCCACCAGTCATGACTATTTCAGAGTGACCAAATCCCTCTAGGAAACGTGCACTTGATGTGAGCTCATGGGTGGTTTGCTTCCATCGCTGGAAGAGATCAACATTGCAGGGGCCATGGACAGAATTGTTTCGGTCCCACTGCACACGGGCATGTTGCGTGAAATGACACCGCAGGGAGAAGCTGGGAGTGTTCGTGACGACTGAGCCCAGTAGCTTCTCCAGGCCCATGTGGCCTTGCCCTCATCGTGAGTCGCTCAGAAACATCATTACCAAGTTCAAAACATGGTCCTTTCATTGCTGAATCCCAAGATGATGGCTGCATGTGAAGATTAGACAGGCAGGAAGATAGATGGAGGTAGATAGAGATGAGAGAGATAGAAAGATAAATAGGCATCCCTAACAAAATACAGACAAGTGTGTTCACTTCCCATGCAACGTGTTCTCTTCGAAAGGTTCCATTCGATACGTATACACGTAAAAAGCAGGTGATGTCTGTGTTTTGTTCACACCATCTCTGTCTGTTCTCTGTCATAATGTGGTGGCTTGCGTGGTTTTGCTGTGACACTGGAAGTTCATCCGGTATTTGAAATACCAGGATGTTCACCCCGGAGGAGAGGTCAGTAGAGCTTGCAGGCTCTGTTAGAGCTCTGTTAGGCTCTGTTAGGAAAGATCCGGGGAGCCACTTCTGATCAGTCCCCTCTGAAAACCCTACAGATCACAGTAGCACATATATGGGTTCTGTCTCCAGTGAAAACAATCACCATCCTTTTAAATTTTAAACAGGGAAACAAGACATCACACTCCCAATTGTGGCTGGACCAGCAGGTGAGTGGGCTCCTTACA
>NW_022111300.1:60847666-60860321 GCF_000313985.2 Echinops telfairi | reverse complement strand
GCTTCTCCCTCAGAGAAGATTCACACAAGATCCTTTCGGCCTGGGGGCTGCCTCAAATGTGTGTGAGGCAGCATCTCACACGCAGGACAGAAGTGCCCACCTTGAACTGCAGCGAGGACGCCCTGCTGCAGTGCTCCAAACCGCTGAGTCCCTGGGCGGCGGCACAGCCCCCGCGGCTTTCCTCGGGTAAATACCAATCTGATCAGAATACAGTATATTATTGGATTTCTAATTTTCTGTGAAGAGCCCAGGCTATGTTTAGCAGCCCTTAGCACGCTGTCACCGATGAGACCAATAAGCACATCCTGGCTTAACACACGGCGAGGGTTGCCAAGGATACGCCGTCCAGGGACCAGGGTCAGGAGTCAAACTGACCAATATTGAGTAAATTGCATTGGCTTGACTGATTCCCCCTGAGCTGGTAATGACACGGCAGGCACACGTGTGGTCTGCAGACACAGAGATACTGCGTTTGAGGATCTGCAGAGAGGCACCGGGGAGCTGTGATACGTGTGCCTGCACATGTGCGTGTGGGCTTGTGTGCAGATGAGTGCGCATGTGTGTGTACTAATGTGTGTGTGTACATATATAGGTGCTTCAAAAAAGCTCATGGAAAAGTGAAATTAGAAGAATGTGGAATCTTCCTACAGACTATTGATGCCCCCTGGCATATGAATGTGTGTATACACACAACACACGTGCATACACACATAAACACATATATGTGCACATCATAAACAAACAGGCATGCATGTATAACTACACAGCATATCTGTATATTTATACGATGTACATATTGCACATATATGCACATGATGTGTATGCATATACACAGTGTGTGCGTATGTGTGTGTGTGTCCTCAAACCCAAACCCCTGCCATTCCAATGATCAATGCAACTCAGAGAGTCTCTGCGGTGCCCTGGCTGGACCTCCGCCTGGGAGCAGACAGCCTCCTCTCTGGCTCCTGTGGACCCAGCCTTGCAGTCGGACACTAACCCGACAGCACCAGCAAGACCCTGGCATTCACATCCATGTGTGTCCGTGTGTGCACATATAGGTGTAAGTGGGGGTGTTCATGTGTCCACACACACGTATATAAGTGTGCATGCTTGTATGTGTATCAACACATGTGTACACATGTGTGTGCATGTGCACGAGGTCCTTCATGAATTCATGGAAACACGGAATTAAAAGACAATGAAACTTTTCCATCAACTTGGATGTTCCCTTATGTGTTTGTATGTATGTATGTGTTCATTTATAGCAGTGGTTCTCAACTGTGGGTCGCGACCCCCTCGGGGGTTGAACTGCCCTTTCACAGGTGTCACCCAATTCATAACATAGCAAAATTACACTTACGAAGTAGCAACGAAAAAATGTTATGGCTGTGGGTCACCACAACATGAGGACCTGTATTAAAGGGTGGCGGCATTAGGGAGGTTGAGAACCACTGATCTACATATATGTTGCATACTCTTCTTAAGTGCACAACCATGCACACAGACACAGGGAAGCTAGGACACATGAGCTGCACACGTGAAGTCTGTAGTCTCCAGCAGGACTGCAGGTCTAGTAGTCTCTACAGGCTTCAGCCCCCGCCGTACGGGGCAGCTACGTAAGGCTGATGCTCTTACACACATCGGAGAGCCCTTGCGATTGTATGTAATTCTCTATGTGGCCTCTCTAACTTTGACTTTTCTGTAAAACATGAATCTTATGTTTATAACAAAACCTGAGATACATTATCCAAGGCATATGATTTGCTATAATAGCTTGAGATATGTTATCCAATGCATATTATTTGAGTCGCATTATCCAATGTGTATAATGGATAATGTATAACAAGCTGGAGGTCCCTTATCCAGGTGTATTATTTCTGGCAATCGCTTGCAGGAGCATGTTGCCTGTGTAAACACTAGTGATCAGAATCAGAGGCAAGTCCGAGTTTAAGAGACAAGGATGAAGGGTTCCAATAAAGGTGTTCAGCACACGTTCTCTACGGGCAGGGACACTGCTCCACGCAGCAGACACACACACACACACACACACACACACACACACACACACAGCCGTCTTCCAGTGTGAGGCTGGCCAGGTGGGGAGCGCGCCATGTCCAGGCCTCTGCCTGCATCCTGCCCTTTGTCTCCATCCTCACTTGGTCACCTCGCAGGCCCCGTCAGAGCGGTCACCGCCACTCACTCCTGGAAGCTGTGCCTTTACTAAGTGCATTACTGCAACCCCAGGGACGGCAAGAGATGGAACTAGTGCCAGCCGGGCCTCATAACGCAGATACCGCTGAAGATAGAGCATCGGAGCCTGGCCAGGGCCCTGTGCCCTGTGCCCTCCTCTCCACACTTGGCACTGCCAAGCTCCTGGCAGTTCAGGCGGGGCCTGTGGGAGGAAGGCCCGCCTGTTTCTGAGCCCTGCTGGCAGTCAGCGGAGGGTCAGATGGCTGGGTGATTTTTCACACCTGAAGGCCAGGCCTTTCTGGAAGCTCCGCTAAGACCTCTTCAGCAGCACGTTGCCATGGCGTCTCCATGTTGCACTTCACGGCAACGCCCTGTTGCAGAGCAGGCAGGGCTGGGTGCTCCACACACAGTTGGGTGTGAACCTCTGGCCTTCCACTTAGCAATGAGCGACCAGCGGTCATGCCGCCAAGCCAACATCCCCACAGTGCAGTGCACCAGCCGTGGGCCAGAGGGAACCCTGCTCCCCTGCAGAGAAGGTGGGGGATCTACCCATGAAGCACTGCAGCCCCTGGACACTGTCCAAGATGACTGGACTGGCCCTTTTTGCCCTAAGACCAGCACCATATAGACGCCCTTCTCCATCCCCCCACAGCCCCACCCCAGCACACGGCTGATCAGCCACAGTAAGCAGAAATTTCCCTCTGCTCTTCTTCTGGGAAAGCCGCCAAGCCCAGGCCCTCCCAACTCCAAGTCCAAGTGGAGCCCAGGCAGCAGGAGAGAAATAGTCAAGGAGGGTATGTCCTCCCTTCCCCACCTCTCCTCTCCTCTCTCCTCCCCTCCCCCCCTTGCATGTAACTCTCAGGGGCTCTGGAAATGCCCTGACATCGCGAGGGCAGAAGTCCAGAGCCCTGGGCCCCGGTGTCAGTGCTGGCCTAAGTGAGGGGAGACCACATGTGCTCCCCCATGAGAGACACTGCCTCCTCCTCGTGTTCCTCTGGCTGTGGGGGGTGTACCGAGGGAATGCTGTGTGGGGAGGGGAGGCCCGCTCCCCAACTGTGGAATTCCTGGCTTCACAACTGCACTTATCCCGTTCCTCAATTGGAAGGTGGGGATCAGTTGTTGAAAGTGGGTTGAAGAGAAGAAAGAGTGGGCCATCTACATTTTAAAGAATTCCCTATGGTGCTTAGTCTTCTCCAAATCTAAAGACAAGGAAATGGGGTGCTGGCGGCTGAGGCCCGCTGGACCTGTGGCTCCAGAGAGGACTGGGCGTGCGGCTGCAGCAGGCCATTCAGCCAAACGCTGCCTGCCTTCCGGCTGCCTTCCATCGGCCGCTGACCAGAGGGAGGCTGCAGGCGAGGGAATGAAGTCTCCCTTACTAATTCACTTCATTGCGGCATTCCTCGGCATCGTTCTAAAGTGCACCCTACCTGGTGGTGACGCCTTTACTGCCGGGTTGTCTGCCAAAGGGAGTGGTCCCAGGCGGAGCCTCTTCGGCCTGGACCCTTGGCAGCTTCCTCAGTGGCCAGCCAGAGCTGGCCCGTGCTGGTCCCACCACAGGCACCAGCATCCCTTCCTCAAGCCACACTGATTACCTCGCGACCCCGCCCCCAACTCAACGGAGAGGTGATGGAGCCGGAGGTCCCCAAGAAAGCCCACTGCGAATAATGGGAAGGAAAATTGATCAATCACAGCTCTTTCCACACAAAGAAAGAACATTCTTTGTAAGGGAGACTATATAAAACACAATTACCTCATTCATGTCGCAGAGGCAGGAAATACTGTCCTCTCAGCCACAGGGCCACTGTCACTGAGATTTACGCTGACCAGGATGGCCGGGGCCTGAGTGCGCCCCACCTCAGACCTCTGGCCGCAACTCCCTCACCTTGGCTCTGCAGACCCTCCGTCCAGCCCCTCATCCTGGAAGAGGGCTGGACAGCTGTTCCGTGCACTGGCCTGACTTCCAAGGAGTGCTGAGGCAGAATCCCGGGAAAGGCAATGGTGTAGACCTGCCTGTAGAACCGTGCAGTGTCACTGGTGGGGATGAATTGGTACCCAGCGTGTAAAAACACCTGTGGGCAATGCACTGGTAGCCAATGAGATAGGGATAATCCGTGTTGAAAGGCTTGGTGTCCACGGACATAGACATCCCTTTTGGTCATGCATTGGTATCTAATGGTGTAGACATGCCCATGGGGAAATATATGTGGTGGGTGACTATCCTCTGTCTTGGAAAGGCTGGGCATGGCAAGATGAGGCCACCTGTGTCCGCAAAGACTCATGCCCTGAAGACCTTGTGGGGTGCAATGCCCTCCTCTGACTGTAGGCCCCCGTCAGAAGGAAGGAATCCGACAGCTACGAGTTTCCTATTAGCTGCAGGAGACCCAGTGGCACAGGGGCTAGGCACTTGGCTGCTGACCCCAGGGGAGGAGTGGGAGGCTACCATAGGCTCCTTGGGAAGAAGATTGGACAGTAGGCTTCTGCAAGGACAGGCCCACAGCCTTGCAGACCCCACGGGGTGGTCCTTGAGGCTCACTACGACCCGATTCAACTCCGTGGCAGGGGTTTCTTGTGCTTGTGTGTGCTTGTAGGCATTTGTGTGCATTTGTGTATGTGAGTTTGTATGTGTGTGGGTTTCTGTGTGTGTGATTTTGTGCATGTGTGAGTTTGTGTTTGCCTGTGCAGGTGTGTGTATGTGAGTGTGTGTGTGTGTGTGTGTGTGTGTGTTTGTGTGTTGTGTGTTGGTTTACTGGTGCTTTTAAGCTTTGTTCCCTACTGGTTCTTACATGCTGTTATTTTGGATTTTAAAAAAAGTAGTTTTATTGGCATATACTTGACATGTCCTTCCATTTAATCACTCAGTCATAGTAAGATCTGTGTAATAATCACCATAGTCAATTTCTGAGTTTTTCTCTGATACTCATTGCAGTTAGCTCCTCCCTTCCTCCCATGCTGCCAGCCAATGACCGACTCAGCGACGTCTCTAGAGGCCTATCTATCCTGGAGCTCATATGCAGACAATTTTACAAAGCACACCCAGGAAGCACTCAGACACACAGAAAGCCAACCACAACGACCAGACAAAACAGAAAAGGAATCAATCAAAAAGAAAGTAGGAAATATTGAGAGCTGACACAGCTTTAAAATGGGTCAATCAGGAGATTAAATGACAAGGTATTAGGGTTTAACCAGACTACACCTGCCACCTGTCACCTGGTTTACAATACTCCCTGCCTGACAGCACCCCTCAACTATGATCACAGGATTGACCAGGGACTTAATCCATGAAAATGTATTCTGGGCCCTGGGTTAGTCCAGGTGGACTAGAGACACAAAGCCAGAGACACTCACATGTGTGTAAGAGAGAACTTTAAATCAAAGAACAATTGTACATCAAGAAAACATCCCAGCCCAGTCCAGATTAAGTCCATAAGCCCAATGTTAGCCCATATGTCGATACTGGTCCATAAATTCCTCTTTAGACTCACACAGCCATGCAATGATGCTGAATGCAGGAAGATCACAGGCTAGTGGGTGGAAAGTCTTGTGGATCCAGTGGTGGTGTGAGCATCTCAGCACTGACGTGAGTCACCATGTGGCTCTTCCAGTTCCAGGGCTCTGGGTCTATCAGCGTAGCTCCACATGGCTTCCATAGGAAGACGAAGCAGAGCGTCTCTCTGGCCTTCAGTGAACTATTTGCCTCCAAATGAGGTCCTCAAGCTGCGACCTGGTTGACGAGCTAGTCTCCACCCCTTTGCAAGTTGACACCAGATTATGAAACTGCCCCAGGCCCCCACTGAGGTCCCCAGCCTTCTGTAAGCCAGGTGTTCACATTCAAGCTCTGATACCATTCCCTTCTTCCGATTTTGATTTTATTGTTTACCATCATTGGATCACATAGGTTGGTGTGCTTCCTCCATGTAGACTTAGCCGATGCCTCACTGAGATGGCTGCTTGTTTGAGGGCAAACCTTTAAGACCCCAGACACTACTCTTTGGGAAAGCTGGACACCATCTTATTTCTTCATCACAGTTGGCTGTAGCATCTCATCTTCAGCGATTTCTTCCTGAAGATAAGCATCAACAGAGCATGGCATCAGAACCAATCATTCTTAGATTGGGCCAAAATTACGGTGAGTCCAAAATTTATTTATTATCTATTTTGTGCCTGCCTCTCATTCATTTTAGTGACATAAGTATCTCTTTATGATAGAGAATATTATAAACTATACCCCTGGGGCGTAGAATGATTTTATTGATTGTGCCATTAATTTCGCCTGTGATATAGAATTTAAAACACTCTTGAGATAAGGATCTTACACAAAGGACGATGGTTTCAGCTCGCAATCCACGAATTGCTGAGTTGTACAGAAAAAAGCCAAGTGACTGAACACTATTTACACAAACAGCGGGGTTGAGGACAGGGCAAAGTTTTCCATACCATTTATTCCCAAAGGCAGATAGATACACGTTATAATCAAACGAAGACGGCATGTAACAGCCACCGTTCACCGTGCATTGGGCGTTCTCAATGCACGAGATCTGAACCAAAGTCCAAACACCACCAATCCCATCCCCTTGGGCTAGTAGTCACCTGCTTCTTCTCCCATGAGGGTCAGCCTGAAGATCCAGGGAGTGTGCTGGTTCCTGCTACAGCTGAGTTTGAGGTAAATCCTGTTCTCTTGGTGGAGTTTCCACATGGAGTGCATCTGCTGTGGCCCACGGAGGACGCTGTGCACTTAGAAAGGACAGAGCCTGAAGTCCCAGTCGCCTGTAGCAAGCACATGGCCTGGGTCACAGAGGGCCAAAGTGTCTAATTGGAAACATAGCACAGGGCTTGCTCTCCCCTGGGTTCCACAGAAACATTGTTAAGCATTTCCCCCACAGGCAGGTTGCTCCAATCTACTTACAAACCAACAGAAATGTAATCACCTTCTCCGTGAGACATACATGCTCCCCTCCCCCATCTCGACTTGAATTTCCTGTAAGGCTCGCTTATCACTCTGGTAGGAATGCTTCTTGATTTGGGGTGACCTTAACATAATGTCAAATGGCAGCCACTAAATGGTTTTCTCCCTCTTCCCCCATCATGAGAAACTGAGCCCAGCCGAGGTGAGGTCTCCTCTGTCAAAGTGATGCTTACAAAGCACATAGAAAGGTCCACAGGCTCCGGGCAGCCTCTGGACCTTGCTGCTTGGGAGGCTGGATTAGAAGATCCCATGACCCGGGAGAAGGGCCTGCCTTTGCCTTGGTGTTGACCCTTGTCGTGGTGGCTCTAGACAAGATTTGTCCTTTTGTGGTGGACTCGCTTTGCCCAGCACAGTGGTTCACGGCTCCCCATGGCACGGTGCTCCTGGGTTTCAGTGCTGCGCTGTAGGGATGCATAGTATTCCATTTCGTGTGTGTGCAGACACCGGGGTTTCTCAACCCATTCTTCCACGACCGGCCATTTGGGTGGTTTCCAGCTTCTTGCTGTTGTGAACTGGGCTGCGCCGGCCATGGGACAGCTTCCTCCTTCTCGATCTCTCTCTTCTTTCTCTGAGGTAGATGCCCAACAAAGGTCTTGCTGGGTCGCTTGGTGTTTCTTGTCTCAGTTGTTGTGGGTAGCGCCTTCCAGATTTGCACTATGACTGTGCATTTGACAAGCCCACCAGAATCCCATCTCTCTGAATCATCCCGGGCATCTATTGTTCTCTGTTGCTTTTGTCTGGGTGGGGCTGGAAGAGGGGATTGGGCTGTCGTTGCATGTGTAAGAGGAGATCTCATTGTTGTTTTGATTTACGTTGCCTGAGGAGGGCTGCTGATCATGAGCATGCCCTCGGGTGTGTGCTACCACTTGAGTGTCCTGCTTTCATGCACTGCCCAGTCATGTCCTTTGGCCACCTTTTAATTGGATTATTATTTTTTTCGTTATGGAGATGCTGCAGAATTCTATAGATTTTAGTAATTAGTCTGTTATGTCATTGCTAAGGATTTTTTGGCAAGCTCCGGACCCTTATTCTGTTCTTTTGATGAAGTCTTTGATGAGCATTAGCGTGTTGTTTTTATAGGTCCCAGTTATCTAGTTTGTCTTTCACCGTGTGCTTCCTGTATTATATTTGGTAGTCCGTGTGTGTCCTGCACCGAGGCCCTTAAGTTTGTCCAAAGTTTTTCATTGAGAACCTTGATAACTCGGGGTTACATGAAGGTCTCTAACCCATCTTAACGTTCTGTTTGTGCATGGGAGGAGGGATGGGACCTGTTTCATTCTTCTGCACATGGGCACCACATTTTTCACAGCGCCATCTGTTGGAGAGGGTGTCCCTTTTGCTGAATTCACCTCTCCATCCTAAACCTACTCTCTCAGTGGCATTCCCCAGGCTCCGCTGGCAGCCATCGCCTTAGAGTACAAACAGCTCTGGATTCAGCCCAGACCTGCTTCAGAGAGAGTGAAGGGGCAAACGCAGATATGCACGTGCAGTGGGAGGCAATGACTTTGACCTCTCTGGGTCTCTACCCCCCATAGATACTCCTTCTCAGCTCCTGCCAGCTGTTCTATGCCCATCAGGGCCCTTCTCCAAAGTTCAGTGCCCACCCTGCATTCCATCCCTCCAGAAGCTAACCCTGCACTTTCCAGAGGGCTCCTGCAGACAAGGAAGCTCAATGGGGCCTGCCAGGTCCAAGTCACACGAACCCAACCCCAGAGGCACCAAAGCCTTCTCAGGAATGTGTGCTGTACTCCAACAGGGGGGAGACCAAATAACAGATTCTTCATCATAAGGAATGATTAGAAATGATGGGGTGGGCATACTGTGGAATATTATAAGATCAGTAAAGTAACTCTATTGAAAAGCATTAAGTAACATGGGAAAATTCACTATTTTTAAAGCAGACATTAGAAATTATGTACACGTGTTGGCTCCTATCTCTGATCTGAATTCCTCCAAAAGAGACTTATTTATACAACAAAAGTTAACAGTTCCCTTCCACGTAGCAGGCACTGTGTGATACTATGTAGAACATTGTAGCTGCAACGAGGAAACACATGGGAATGTCCTGGTTCATGGACTCAACATGGCACAAGCCACTAGGAATGTTTTAGAAGCTATTACAACAATGTGCTGGTCTAGCAGTTGCCGATCATTTATAGGTGAGTTAAATGTGTGATCACAGATAATCTGTAATAATGAAACTTTAAAATCTGCATACATCTCTCTCCAAAGTGTTGCAAATTCTGTCCCTCCCCTTTGTTGCTGCTGGACTGTCAACTCTCCATGGAAACACCGAGTTCCCGGAGACTGACCTCCTGTTCTACTTCGGCCACCAAATGCTGTCAGCCGGCTTGCTAAGATGCTCCTTTCTGGTCTTTTCCAGGAGGACTTCACCTCTGATCTCACTCCCTCTGGGGTGTTGGGCCACTCAGTGTCCAGCTGGAACTCCTGTTCCCAGTTTCTTCCACCCCCAGTGTACCCCCATTCAACATGCGTCCCAACTCATGCCATTCTGGGGTTTCAGACTTTGGGGCTAACTCTCATGCAAACAAAATGCATGAACTTGTATGAGCTTCCAGCCACACCTTTCCTACTGATCACACCCCTCCCGGAGACTCCTTCAGACCTGCAGCTGTGATGTCCAACTCCTAGAACTGACTGGATGCTCCCCTTCCCCTGCAAGGCACGAGGTGAAGCTGTCTCTCACACTCAATGTAAGATGAACCAGAATGCCTTTGGAAAGATTGATAGCCTCCCAAACCCCATGCGGGGTCACTCTGAGTTGGAATGGGTTCAGTGTCAGTGGAGTTCAGGGTGAGCCTTGGTCGAGACTCCCCTGTGGAAGTTCATATCCTCGTGCATCAGGAAATTTGAGCAGCCTCGCGTCTCAAAGGCCGACTGGTTGAGTTTCTTCTGAGATGGGGCTGCCGTTCCCCTGGGAGTCCCGGGCGTGTCCAGGGTGCTTCAGCAGCATTACACTTCAGGGGCAGGGGTGCTTCCTCTGCCTTCCAGCTTTGCACCACAACTCGGGTTCCCTACCTTGGAGGGGTCCTCAAGGAAGGTCTCTCATGAGAAAAGGACCTGGTGTCCAGTAAAGCAGAGGGCCAGTGGGGGTTGAGGGAGGCTCTCCATGGGCTGGGCTGCCACAGTGACCTCAACCTTCGCAGTGATAATGGAGAGGGCCCAGGCCAGGCCAGTCAGGGATCATTCGGTTGTCCACCAGGGTGGCCTCAACAGTGCCCGGACAGTTAGCTGGGCACGTGGCAGCTGGCAGTGCTGAAGTCTTGAGTGCTGGACCTGCTGCCTTCTTAAAAGCACCCTCTTCATTTGACCTACACTGACTGACTCAGCCCCACCTGGCAGGCAGGCAGGCAGAGCCCCCGTGCATGCATGGTGTGGGTCAGCCACCTCTGTATCCAGTCCCTGGGCCGCACGGGACCAAGCAGGGTGGACCCAGACCCTTCTCCTGGGTGCCTTCCACCCAGCCGTAGCAAACAGCCGCCAAGCCCACACACTGTGAGAGCACCCCCTGCACGTGGCCCCTTGTGCCCAGGGTCCAGCTAGCTCTTCCCCACCTCGTGCCCTCAGCCCTGAAGGTCATGCCTTTCCCGCCCCTGGGGGGTGCAGATTCTGCGCTACCCCTAGGGCTTCCCTTTAACCTGCCCAAGTCTGGCAAACACCCTAACAAGCCCCTGAAAGCCCTACATAACCCTGTTCCATCAGCCCTTCTGAAGACGTGTGTGTCTCCGGAAGTGCCCTGATGTCAGCACCTTCCAGGAGCCGGGTCCACGTGGTCTGCTGGGCAGAGGGAAGCCAGGAGGAGATGCGGCCAGTGTGCCCGGCATGAGCCGGTGGAGTGGTCATCGTGGCCATTACCCTCCCAGACACTAGGTTTTCAGCATACCATCGACGTCAATATTCAAATAGAAATGCGAGAATCTCAGTCTCCCTCCGATCAATAGTAATTATTTCAGAATCGTCTGATACATTGATTGATCCACATCCCCGACCCTTCCGCTAAGGCAAGGGATTGGAATGGGATGCATGTTACTCTAGTGCCAAACTCCCAGAAGCCACCCTGTGGACACTGCCCAGTCCTTTGCCTGCTAGAACCCAGCCCCTCTCCCACACTGCTGCTCAGCCCAGTCGCTGACACCCAGAGCCCCCAGAAGCCATACTGTGGACCCAGAAGTCATGATGTGGATGCTGCCCAGTCCCCTGCCTGCTGATATCTGATGCCCCCTGCTGCTCAGGCATGTCGACTGATACGGGGAGCCTCCCCGCAGGAAGTCTGATGGGCTGGGTGTCCACAAGGACAGGGCCACCCTCTCTCTCCGAGTTTGCTCGCAGACAGCGTGTCCCCATTCCATCATCACTGCATTCTCAACTGCCGTCCTCGGCGAACTATGAAAGCAATGCCCAGAGACAAGAGCCCTGTGCCCTGGTGCCCCTGGCTGGACAGGGCCACGTCCTCAGAGGAGGGGGCAGCTTGTCTTGGGAGAAATGCACCATGGGAGGAGCTGGCATTCATTCTGCATCTTAAGAAGTGGGCTCATACTGAGTAAATATAGGTTTGATTTGAGGATCCATCCCCTGGCAGGGGAGGGGCAGGTGCAGAGGGGACAAGGCTCTGAGTACAGGCTGTGTGCCTCTCTCTGGGAGTGACACGAAGGCTTCTGTTTTCTGACGGGAGAGTTCAGAAGGCCAACAACCCCCAGGGAGCCAAAACGCAGCTAGGTGCTCAGCTGCTGTCTAAGAGGTTGGAAGCTCAAGTGGTCTTCCTCTGAGCTCCATGGGGTGACAAAGCTACAGAATGGCCCATGCGAGGTGACCCTACAAAGTCCAGTCCACCTGATAACCCTCCAGAGAGACACCCATAGGGTGACAACCCTATGGGGCCCAGGACTCCTCTGCCCCACGTGGGGCGAGCTGGGCTTAGGGGGCGTGGAGAGTCAACAGCTCAGGCAGGCAAAAGCAAACACGCAGGAATGAACGGCAATGAGACAAGGGCAACCCAATGGCTGGTGTCTCTCATCCCGAAGATAAGACGGGGTCGTAGTCCATGAAGAGCCCCACAGTCAGCGATTGAGATCAGCTCCTCCACCTGGCTGCTGCTGGCCTCTCTCTCCCTACAGCCCTGGTGTGGAGCTGGACCAGTGGACCAGCCAAAGGACGGGTGCTTTCCCGCGTCCCACTACTGGAACAGTGTCATCTGGAATGATCCAAGCAAACCCAGGCCCACCTCGCGAAGAACAGGCCACCTGAGAGTGGCTTGTGCCGTGTTCATGTCTACTGGGAGGGAGGAAGCCTCACCTTCTGGTCGAGAGTTCAAACAGAGTCTCGTCTGCTCACAGAAGGAAAGAAACGCCAGAAATAGGAGGATTCCAGCCGTCCTTGCCCGGCGTAGGCTGACCCTTAAGTACAGTAAGCCACTGCCACTCCGACTGTATCCTTATTACAGAGTTAATGAGGCCTTAAATTGGGAGAAATCTAAAGACT
>NW_022111300.1:60778563-60845399 GCF_000313985.2 Echinops telfairi | reverse complement strand
GTGGACCAGCCTCCTCTGTGTCTCAGTGGACCAGCCTCTCTCTGTCTCTGTGGACCAGCCTCTCTCTGTCTCCGTGGACCAGCCTCTCTCTCTCTTTGTGGACCAGACATCCTCTGACCTCAACCACTCCCCTATCCACAACTTCCCACCTGTCTTCCCACTGATCTCCTGTGGCTAGCGCTGGTCATCTTGTCTACCTACTGAGCCTTGTTGACCCTTGGGCCAGCTTCCTGCCCTCAGAGGAGCTCATCCGCCCCAGCGGCTGCACTTTGCTGTCACCAGCAGCAGGGCCCCTGCCTTGTGTAGGAGCACACCGATCTCTAAGAAGTCCAAGTCCTTCCATTTGTCATCTGGTGTGACCCTCCTCAGAGTGTCAGGGCCGGCACACAGGTGGTCTGAACCCATCCAATGGTGACTTGTGTCCATGAAGCTGAGAGACAGGGAAACACTTTGAGGCCATTGTACTCTGTCTCACGGGTCACCCTGGGCCGTAATCACCTGGATTGTGCCTAACTGCAGCCAGCAGCATGGCCCAGGGCCTCAGGGGCTACACTCACAGCCAGATGCCAGTGCCCAAAATGAAACTCTAGACCAGGAGTCAGCGAGACAGCACCAGCCGTGCCACCTTTAAGGAGGAAGGCAGAGCGTTCAGAGAACTTCAGAGGAAACCAACGTGGCAAAAGGTGCTTCTGCTGATGACCACATGGGGTGGCCAGGACCCGGGTCAAAGCCCCAGGCAGGGCTCTGGTGGAACTTCCACTGGTCAGGGGACTTGTTGCTTCGTCCAAGGACAAGGGACTGCACTGAGACCTCTTCTGGGGATTTGGCCACAGCCAAAAGAGGGGACAGCAGGACGCCTTTAAGACGAGTTTGGGTAGGGAAAGAAGAGGAAGATGACCAGTAAGCATGCCCCCCGTCGGATGGGTGGCTGGTCACTGGAACAAAGGGAGGGGCAGCCACCACATCGTTGGCGGGGAGGGACCACGGGGCCCCTGCTCTGTGCAGCCGCAGGTCCATGGTGTACTTGTTTTATCGAAGGGCTTGGGTGGGAGAGCACGCTGGCTGGACTAGCATGTGGGCTTTAATGGAATGCGGGAATTCAGTCATTTAATCTAAAACACAATGTTTTTCTCTGTGAGGGCACATGGAAAGGGGACACTTGGACCCTGTGTTGGCGCCTTGCTGTGGGGGAGAGTAAGGCCCATTAGCTGGGGCCCGTGGGTGCCTTTGTGGGGCGAGTCCTGTGGCGAGCTGGAAGGGGGAGCCAGTCAGAGCCGGGTGCTGTCCCAGCGGGCTCCTGCAGTGGCGGTGGTCAGCGATCTCCAAGCCTTTCTTCCAAGGCCCGGGTGCCTGGGCTTGGACCTCCAGCCTTCCAGTCAGCAGCGGGCATGGGACCGTGGGTCCCATGCAGAGCTGCGTCACCATGAGCAGAGGGGGTGACAGGTGGGTGACAGGGCAGTGGTGGCCACTCCCCACCCCTCACCCCCCACCCACCCAGAAGCCTGCTCTTCGGAAAGGCCCTGGTTGCTGGGTCTGGGTCTTTCACTAGGAAGGGTGGCTTTGCTTACAGTAAGGTGGGATTCGCTGTGCCCGTGATGCCCTGGGCGAATGCTGCTTGAACAGGAGACAGGGACAGAGGGGCTCTATGTCAGAGCCCCCCAACACGGTGCCCGAAGAAAACCCTTGCTCAGAGTCCCTGGGTTTTAACCTCAGGTGGACTCTCTGACATTTAACCTCAGGCTGCCACTCGGCTCTTGCAGACAGGGCTCTGTTCTCACACTGATCCTGGTCACTCTTTCCCCAGAGCTGGCCCCCACCCCTACCCCTAAGGCATGCCTCCATGGTGACAATCAGGCACCAGCCAGCCTGGCTGTCCTTCCTGGTCACTGTCCCACATACTCCTCGCAGCGGATCCATCTGCTCATGCCGACCCCGCCTCCATGACTCACGTGGCAGGGAATTGTTTGTAAGGCAGCAAGCCCCCACTTAGTGCAGCTGCCCGAGAGCCCATTTGTCAGCCTCTGAGCGTGTGAGGGGCCGGGGCCGGGTACTGGGAAGGTGACAGCCTCTCACCAGAGGTGTGCTGGAAATTCCAGGGGGGAAATGCCCGGCTTTCTCTTCCTGCCCTTAGGGGAGGGCCTGTGAATGTTGGCGGGCAGGAGACGCTGCAGCAGGGTGACAGAGAGCTACGCTGTCGTAAACACCACCATCGTCTGCTGGGGGGAGGGGGGATGTCAAAATGTGAGCTTTTGCCTCCACTCATTTGAAAATAGAAGGTGATAAGTTGAAAGCGTCAGGTAATTGGCAGACAGACAGAAACTTCAACTGTGTCCTGAGTGAGGAGAATTAACCAGCAGCTGCCAACAGAGGCCCCAAGGTCACCTGAATGCCAGAGTCAAGTACGGCCCAATCATTCAGAAGGGTTCTGGCTGCGCGCCCCCCCCTCCCCCGCGCTCCCCCCGCCCCTCTGGTCACTCGGCCATCTCCAAGGGGCTGCCCTTCACCACGACCAAATGTGTTCATTGCTAAAAATTACATAATTGTGATTTATTACCCATCAACTACAAAAACCCACCGCGAATTAAATCAGCCCTTTGTTTAAGTGGCTGCTCGACACACGTATCATATCATCATAAATGACATTGAAGTTATAATCTACAGTGGTCTGCCGCGGCCGCTGATAAGCCTCCACCAAGGGACGATCAATACTTACTATTCATTTTTGAAATTATCTTCACATTGATCCCTGAACAAGCGCCAGCAACACAGAGGTGCGGGGGCTTTAATGCAATAATTATATCAAGGGTTACTGGCTCATCCTCCCTGCCAATAAAAGATGTCAGCTGGCAGAAACTGTTACAAACCCGTAATCCATCAAAACCGTGGTCTCTGACCCGGGGGCTCTGGGCGGCCTGGGCAGGGCGGGCAGGCTCCGCAAGAGGAGCTGCCACTGGCACACAAAGGTTGCAGATGAACCCCTCTGATCGCGGGCACCCTGGGAGTGGCTGGCCCCGTGTGGTGATGGCGGAGGGCCGGGCGGGGGCTGTTTCTGTGTGGTCCCCTCAGGAGGCAGCGGAGAGCCAGTTTTCTGTTTCCAGCCCTTGTTTCTTATCAGGTTTGACTTTGAGCGGAATGACCTGTGTAATGGAGGGCCCGCTGACATCGTCTGGGGGAATGGGGAGACACCTGGTCCTGGGGAGCAGAGAGATGGGCAGACGGAGCACAACCTCCATGAGAAATGCTGACACACAGCCACGCACGCGCCTGGGCCGGTGTGTACAACACACACACACACATTCACGTATGCACCCCCACAGTCCCACACACACATAAATGTGCACACAGCTGCAGTGAACTCACTGAACAGGTGTACACACACACACACACACATATGCACTTAAACGTAGTGAACACAATGAACAGGTTATACACACTAACACACGTACAAACACACACACAAATACACACATAAACAATAAACATACACATGCACATAGCTGTAGTGAACGCAATGAACTGGTGTATACAGACTCACATACACATGCACTCACACATTCAAACTAATTCACATACCCACATAGGCACAAAAATACATGTGCACACAGCTGTAGAGAACACACAGAACAGGTGTATACATACACTCAGGTAAGCACAATCACATAAATCCAAACACTCACATAAATACACATATGCAGATGTACACATAAACAGGCTGACAGTCCATACATGTTCTTCTGCATTCATACCATACACATATACATGTAAATTCACTCACATAAACACAATCACACACATACATTTTCAAATGACACCTTTACTCACATGCACTCATATGAACACGATTTTATGTACACATTCACAAATGCACGCACACAATCCCATATGCCTCCTCACTCACATGCACACATGTATGTACACTCACTTCCTCTTCTCCTGGCCCCTCACAGTCCCATGCGTTGGGTCTAGTTGACTAAAGAGAGAAATTCAGAGACACTTATAGATGTGTAAGAAACCTTGATATCAAGAAGTAAGTGTATATAAGAAAACACCCAGCCAAGTCCAACTCTAGTCCGTAAGTCCAAAACGTGTACATTAGTCCCTCGTCAGACTTGCAATGCCACATGCAATGAGGCAGAATGCAGGACCATCACAGGCTGGTGGGTGCAGTCTGTGGGTCCAATGGCAGTGAACACATCTTCAGGGCTCACAGTGGACACACGTCTCAGTGTGGCTCAGCAGCAGGAAGGTGAACACAGAGAGAGAGTGGTCCTCCTCCAGAGAGCCATTTGTCTCAGTGGCACCTCCAAATGCGGTCATCAAGGTGGGACCTGATTGACAGACTAAACTCCACCCATTTCTTCGCACCAATACCATGTTTGCACGGAAAGATAAATCACATCCTGTGTTTGCACTGGTAATAGCATCATAGAGTTGTCACATACCAAGACACCAGGTGTGCAAGCATTCACCTGCACAATCTCCTCATAAACACACACATGTTCAAACACAGGACAGTGACGGAGAGACGGACAACCCCATGGAGAAGTGAAGAGGGCCCTCCCTGAGCTGCTCCAGCATGCCCCTAGCAGGGGCACCGCACCACACCCAGGATGCCGAGGTCTCAGCCCAAGCCTAGCCCAGGGCTGGGCAGCAGTGGCCCTGAGACAAGCCACCAAGTGCTGTCAGCGGCCCAGATGCCTCTGACACAGCCGGCAGGACACGGCACAGTGGGTGCCAGAGATGGACACGGAACTCTCCTTCCCAGCATGTGCACAATGTGGGATCCCTGAACGTGTCCAAGTGCAGGCAGTGTGCTTCCTAACTATCTAGGTCATCGTCCACACTCCATCTCCACTCGATACATCCAAACCATGCAGGGCAGCAGGTATAGCAAAGTGACTCTAGGTCCACCTGCATTCTGAGTTACCGTCGGCTGGTACTGCTCTGTGAGTGTGGGGCGCATGGCAGAGACCACTGCCCCTGACCTATCGTAAGGCCCGGATGAGTAGCAGAGGGATCTGGTGGTATTCACTGACGGGCTTTAAAGAAGGTGAAAGTCATGCCACAGAGTCAAGAGAATAGCGGCCGGCATTCTGCCCTGCATGTGGATGTTGGGAGCTGACCACAGCACAGTGCCACCTCACAATTCCCCAAGCTGGAGCTGCATGGTTGGGGGCGGCTGGGCATTAAGATAGAAATGGGCAACTAAGAAATGTGAGGTGCCCAGGACAGAGCCACAGTGTCAGGAGGGGGAAAGCAGGGTCTCACTGAAGCAAGACATTGAAAGTCTGAGAGGGGGTCCCTGAGACACGGATCCTGAACCACGGCAGAGGGCTGGGGTCCATAGGAGATGGGGAAGGAAGGCCAGCAGGGGCATCAGCTGTGGGCAGTTTGAGCCTCAAGGGGACGAGAATGTGGGATGTGGGCCCATGGAGAGATGGTGGACTTTTTAGGGTGTCAGAATGGCTGGGGTCAGCACCCAAGCCCTTAGCATGCTGCACCCTGAGCATGCTCCCTGGCACGTCCTCCTGCTACCCGACGCCCATGGTAAGCTTCTGGTACCAGGAAATCCTGAGGTTCCCTTCCAGGTGTGGGTGGGCCTTTGAGTGGCCTGGCTGGCCTGCCCCCAGGCGTGGCTGGTTGCTGGAGGCTGAGGTTCCTGTCCCCAGAGCGGGGTGACATCCTCACACCAAGGCCACGTCTTCTTCCTGAACAAGGGGACCAGAGTGGGACGAGGGGCAGCCTGGGTGACACAGTCACTCATTCAGACACTGTCCTCTGGCTACCAAGTCAGCCCTCTTAAGGAGGGGTCGCCTGGAATGGGTCAGGTGTTGAGGCCTGGGTGTCTGGCTGGTGGGCTGGTGGCGGGGAGGTGGGGTGCGGGATGTTGGAATGTTCTGCTTATGCAGGTTCCTTCAGGCTCCCCACCTGGACATGTGCTCGTGGGTGGGGCCCTGGAGACCCCATCTCTGCATCTTGGCCCCTCATCAGGGGCTGGAAGAAGCAGAGAGTGGCAGGGCAGGAGGAGAAGCTGGGCCCTTCTTGGTGGCCCCCAATAGAATCGGGCTGGGCCTGGGCCTTTCTGCCTGGACTGGACAGAGCTCTGAGCCCTCTTTCCTCCCATGGCCCTGAAAGAGACCTGCTTTGCGGAGGGCTGCGTGTCTGGGCCGTCGGGGACTGTCTGGGTCAGCTACAGGGAGGGCAGTACCACTTTCATGTAAGCAGGAAAAGAGATGGTGGGAACAGAGAGGAAGGAGAGGGGGGTCCAAGACATTCTTACCTCAACCGATGTTGGGTATAACCAATAATGATGCCATCCTTTGGTCTGGGGCAGGTCCTGGTGACCCTGGAGGGAGTCTGCACAGGAAGGTTGGTCTGTGTCTGTGACCCCTACGTGCCCCCACAAGGTTCATTAAATGTCTCTGTGGGCAGGAAGAACGGAGCAGACAAGAGGTCACCTGGAAGGGCCTTGGCGCATGCAAGTCTCAGGTGCAGGCTTGGGGGATGCTACCTTTTCTGTCCCTGGCGGGCCCCTAGGAGGACACTTCCCAAGTCACGCGGCCAGCCTCCCTCTGGCAGATCGATCGGGTCTCCAACAGTGCCAGGCTGCGGTCCCAGGAAGACGTAGGGATTCCTAGCGAGCCGGCTTCTTGTATTTTTATGTAATTGCTCTGGACGGGTAACAATGGGCGAGTGGAGGGCTGTGGGGGAATGGCGGTGCCCTGCACACGGGCAATGTATCCATTATCTCTGCCGCACCAAGGTCGCCGACCTATGACAGTTGGTGGAGCAGACAGAACGGAGATCAGGAGCAATTTAATCTTTACACAAACACAGGGAAAGGCCCACAAAGCCTGAATAATGAAGACTCTGCCGCAGCAACGGGAGCTGTCCCCAAGGATGCTGTTCATTCTCTCTACAGGGCCATCCCGCCGCAAGTCCCAGGCAGAACCACGCCAGGGCTGACACGCACATTAATGGTGTTGGGGCTGCGGGCGGGGGGCCTGTCCTGCGATGATGGCCCAGTGCAGCTGGGCCTCTGTGTGCCTTTCACTCACTCATTACGGCTCCGTGTCATTGCTCCCCCGACTGTCATGGGGATGGAAATGCACTGCGTTTCCTCCCTTCCTTGTGGGACTGGTCTTTGCTTAACCCCCTGCCTCCTTGGAACAATCTAACCACATCCTGACCCCCACGGATCCCTGTGTGAGCAGGTGGGGAGGCGCAGAGGGGCCAAACGGGGAGAAAGAGCAAGGTAGGAGAGCTGTCTGGACTTTCACACATAAGGGG
Organism: Echinops telfairi; assembly: GCF_000313985.2. Taxonomy (NCBI): domain Eukaryota; kingdom Metazoa; phylum Chordata; class Mammalia; order Afrosoricida; family Tenrecidae; genus Echinops; species Echinops telfairi. The sequence continues at coordinate 60,838,109 of NW_022111300.1, read as the reverse complement.
ACGGGCGTTTCCTGCAGCCTAAATTCAAACTGGCATCAGTGTGACCTAGACGGAGCAGGATGGAGAGCCCCTGTGCCCACAAGCGTCTCCCACTGACACCCGGGGTCTTTGGCCCTGATGTCACACGGAGGGCAAAGCAGAGCTGTCCCGCGCCCACGCTGTCCTCAGATGCTCTCATCTCCCTGCTCCCCTTGTTTCCCGAGCCTCCTGCCGGCTCTTGTCCGTGGCTCCCTGGCCCTTCACGGCCCCTACTTTTTGGAGACGAGCCGTAAAAGACCAGTAGCCTCGGGACTTCAGGGGCAATTCTACTCAGTCCTGGAGGGTCGCTGGGGGTCTCTGGGGGTCATAATGAGTGGACTCAAGGCCAGAGAGGTTTCTGTCTTTGTTTGTCATGGTGACCTTGGGGACCCCTGGCTGGTAGAGACAGGTCAGAGCCACCAGGACGCCCTTGGGAGAAAGCCGTGGCAGAGTGTACCCACTGGCTGGGCTCTTCTCTGCAGCAGGGGTGCCCAGAGGCGGGTCTGACGTGATGGCAGCATGTGGGATCTATCAGGGGGGCTGAGAGCATGACTCCTAGCGTGTGCTCAGGATGGCCCACTTCTATTGCTACGGAGCTGGCGTAGTTGGTCTGGTTCTGACCCAGCACGTGGGAGCAGGGTCCCAGTGGCCCAGGGTCAGAAGCTGACAATGACCCTGGGGAACTAAGGCTGACTCAGGAAGGAGCTGGGTGGCCACAGAACTGGAAAATCACGCCCACACATTGGCCACTGTGGTTTTTCAGAACACCTGGACCCAAAGGTGGGACCACCCATGAGGTATCTGACCAGGAAACTATCGGTTCATAAATAGTTAGAGAATAAGCCCAAGTAGGCCCATGTCTACCTGGCTCTCTGGCTGTCCTGACACTGGGTGAGCCTGGCTGTTTAGTCTGTGAGAGACAGAAAGAGAGACAGAGAGAGAGAGACAGAGAGAGACAGAGAGAGGCCAGGCCCCTCTCTGAGCCCCACTTCTACAGGAAGTGAGAGCAAAACTGGTGCTGAGGCCAGGGGAGGTGGCCTGGTGTTCCGAACGGGACCCCCGCCCAGTGATAAACCCAGCCCCCTTGGTGACCCCGTGTCTCAGGAGAAACAGAATGGAGGTGGTCAGCTCACGGCAACAGCCTGCACAGGCAGGGTGTCCCCAGACCTCCCTGTGTGTCTACCTTCACCCTCGGGAAGGCACCCCTGCTGGGTTTGGCGGAGGAAGACCTGTGACCTGCCTGATGCTGGTCTCCCCAAGAGGGGCCTAGGTCTCAGGACCCTACTCGGCCTCCCTGTCCTCCCATCACCCAAAGCCCACTCTCCCCCAACGTGCATGGACCCCCGGCTGCCATGGGGATGAAAGGGCTGCCCCTCTCTGTAGAGGCTCCCTGGAGACCCTCTGTGCTCCACAAAGGTCGTATCTGTCTTTCTCTCCTGCCCTGTGGCCCCTGCCCTGTCTTTCACAAGGGAGCCTGGCATTAAAGCATGGTTATCAAACCACCTGTCCTCTTGTGAGTTACAGAATTACCGAGGACTTCTTACGTACACTAACACCTCCCTGAGCAAGTCACCAGGGGGGATGTCTGGGATCTTTGGATGAGTCTCACTGTCTCCTTCTCAGCCCCGCCTCCCATCCCACCAACACACCCCAGGAGTCGAGGTCTGGATTCTACTGTCCAATATAACTCTAGGAATCCAAGAGGTACCAGGTAGCTCCCCAGCCTCTCCTGACCGACGGGAGTCTTTCCAGATAGATACCTTCATCAGCAGAGCAGGAGTAAGCCCTGGCAGGCAGGGCCTTGTGACCAGGCAACAACAAATGTCCCTAGGGGGAGGTGGCTTCAAGCAATGGGCTGGGTCTGTGTCCCAGTGCGTCCAGTTCCAAGGCGCTCATGGTGAGCACCAGTGTAACAAGAGGACCCTCCCGCGCAGGGGGATGTCGCTCCGGCATGGGCGTTAAGTGGAAACTGGAGCTGCTCCTTGGGGCAGGGGGAGGTATAATGGCCGTGCTTTCTGAGTAAGACTGCCTCAGCCCAATAGGCTCACTGGGAGCCCACGGGGCCGCCGTCTCATAAGCAAAGCATCCCTCATAAATATGAGAATCTAAGACTTTAAGTCCTTGCTCTGCGGATCCTATTAGTTGCCCGTCCCCTGACTCATTATGGACAGTCGCAGGGCCCTTCTGTAAATGTGGGCCTCGGCTGTAATGTGGAGCCGAGTACCCTCCACACCACGGCTCCACTGCCACTCGCGCAATTTATGTGGGATCAAGTGAACAGAGCACTCGGCGTAATTAAAAGGCGGGCGGAAGCAGGACAGGCAGGGCCACTCAGGGGGCTTTGCGAGAGTCTTAATTAAAATAGAGAACTCCCCCAAGTGTAACGCGTCTGCAGGATTCTAAAGATAATCGTTTCTTCCAATTCATACCAAGTTCTCTATGGGGATCATAAAAATGACACTCCTCCTGTCAAATCATAGCACAATCACCACTCACCTCCACGAGGAAACACCACTCCTCTCTGCCCCCTCATCTTGAATATTGTGCTGCTGTGCTCGGACCCGAGTGTAGACACCTGGGGCTCACTGTGTAGGGGGACAAGAGGGTCAGAGGGGTGGTGTCAGGGTGGTCTTGCTGGGCTGTGCTAAGCCGTTGAATAGGCAGTTAGGAAGCCCGCCCGCCCCCACAAAGGAAACACAGCTCACCCAGAACTCTATGGAGATTTACGGAGACTTTGAACTCAGGCTCCTGGAAGCAAGTAGACCCACTGAGGGTGGAGGGTGGACCGGGTCACAGAAATGGGACCTGAGTATCCCCTCAGAATGGCCACCTACTTTCCCCCAACCATTTGTCTTCTGGGGCGAATACTGAGTAGACTCTGAGTAGGACCACGTTCATGGCCAGCTACGTGGGAAGAAGGTTGTCTGTGAGCATTCCCCTCAGAAGTCTGGGATTCAGGGGTGCTAAGTGGGTGTTGATATCTCACTGAGAACTATGCTGGGGCTATTCGCATGATTGGGTGAGACCATCTACAGCTGCCGACCCAGCCGGCGTCCCCACGCTTGAGGTGCAATGTGCCAGAGGCTGAGCAGACAAGGGGGTTTATACAGACAAGTAGCGGGTGCCCTTTCTCTGGGAAAATACACATATAAGTAAAGGGATTGCATTTTCTCTCACAGCCTCATCTCTCTGTGAGCAGGCAGTACCAGGCCTAGAGGGGATCCTATCCTGAATTAGCACAGGGCCCACATCCGCGTGTTCGATTTGTATCCGATGAGTCATCCGTGTGGCTGCTTAATGCTGATGGATTCAGGGACATGCAATAAACAGGCTCTGCCGTCATATTCCATGGCCTAACATACCCTGCAAGCACATTTTAATTGTTTTAACAAGATGGACTGGCTTTTTTTGCATGAATAATACCATCGGCGTCGCATTAAGCCTCTTCATTTATTATCACTAATGCTACTTAAAAGAGGTGATGATAGAGTGATTCATTCTCACGCCACAACCCTGGTCACCAGGACATGCTGTCTCATATTCATTATGCTGAGCTCAGAGCAGGCTCGGGTTATAATATCACTTAATTTATATGCTGGCAAAGTCGCTGGCCCACACCGTAGCTCCACCTCAGGCACACTGTGGATGCAGATAAGTCATAAACACCCCCGCCGTGGACCCCCGGCTCGCCTTGGGGTGCAGAGTCAACGTGGCATCCCCGGACCGCATCGGAACACGACTAGAGTGCTTCTTATTTGCTATTATTTGTTTATGATAGAAAAGAAACTAGCTGAGTCATGATATTTACCACTTGACTTGTTTACCACTTCTTGTTTACTTGAGAAAGGAAACTGGTAAAATCAAGACGATGTCAACAATGACGTTAATAAATATTATTAAAGCAGCCCCCAAAGGCCACAGAGCTCAGCGCCCTAGGACGCCGACCCCGCGTGGAGAGTCTCAGTCTGGGGGGAGAGCACCTGTGATGTGGCCTGCGTGTGCACAGTGGAGATGGATTACCGCTTTGTTGACAGAACTTTACGTTGATCTTTGAAGTGCATTCCTGGAAATAAGTTTACATGTGGACTGTTGAATATATTTATTGAAATGAAACTTGTCTGTATTGGTCCCCATGTGAATAAAGTGTCGAGCATTGTTGACTGTCCGATCGAGTGTTACCCTGAGTGCTCCCAATGACAGCTCACTTGTGCAAAAGCAGCACACATTTCATGGACCTTCCATCGATGACACACAGTCGAGGAGCTCACCGATGGCCTGTCTGAAAGGAGGCTGCCCCTTCCTCAGACAAGGAGGGTGAAGACGCGGCTACAAGGCCTTTGAAGGTGGAGGCATGTCCTCAGGGCACACGGGAGGCATGCGTGCGTGAGTGTGCACACCCGCGTCCTCTCTAGGAGATTTGGGAGCAGATGAAGGTCCTCAGAAAGCACGGCCCTGATCGTTGGAGAAAAGTAGTCTCAATGGACCCATATTTCAGGACGTCGCAGGACAGCCACTTACACTTCGCAGCTGAGAATGTTCTGAACCCCACGGACATTTCACAGCCCTTCAGTGGACAGCCAGTGCTCTGGGATAGCCCCCACCATGCTGAAAGACACTAGCCAAATGGGGACACAGCGAGATGGCCAGGTCTTTTTAATGGCCCATCCTCACAGTGGAGGTGTGTTTGGGGCAAAGAATAAGCCAAACTCTGTCTAGTCTCCTCAGAGAAGTCAATCAAAGGCAGTGGCTGAGAGAGAAGACACTGCTTGCAGGAGGCTGGTGAGACGCCGAGGCACGTGGGTACCAGAGAGTGCCCTTTCTGGGGCGGAGTCAGTGTAGGGAGGGACAGGAGGGAGTGGGATTTACTGCTCTTGCCATACACGCTCTGTGAGGCAGACAGAAAACAGCTCTCCCTCCTGTCCTGGAAAGGGAGCAAGCAGAAGCTGCTTGTTTTCTGGAAGCCCCCAGGCTCCTGCAGGTGGTCCTCAGCTTCCTGCTGCGTTGGGATGACCAGGCAGGGTGGGCCCCCTGTCCCTGCCTCCTTCTCTGGCCGCTTCCTCTACCTTGTGTCCTCTGAGACACAGAGGAAAGTTCCAATCCTCCACGCAACCGAACACTGCCCATGGAAAGAGCGTGTCTGGGACAGCAGTGAGCGAGGGAATGTGGTATTTGACTAACGAGATCTGAGAGCAAGTCCTCAACATGCAGCTCTGGGGACTGGGATTCTAGACCCGGAGGAAGGAGTTTCATGAGTCCACACGGAATCAAGTCTACTTGTTCTGTTTCGAGTTTACGAACACGGTCTGTTCGATGCACAGCGATGCTGCAGGACACAGGAGAGCGGCGCCCACGGGTCCTGAGACTGCGGATGTGTATATTGACAGCACGTCTCATCTTCCTCCTGCAGAGTAGCTGGTGGGTTGGAAGTTCCCAACCCCTTCCCAGGATGCCACCAAGGCCCCTTCCTTCACGGGCGGTCAGGGGCTGTGAACGTCAGACTTCAGTAGGAAGAAGACTCCCTCCCAGCCACACCTTTGCTGCACTGAGCTCTCCAGGTCAGCTTTGAACTAACACCTTCATTTGGACATCGCTTTGGCCAATGCACAGGAGGCGAGGAAAGTCATGGCTTCATCCTACGTTCAGATGACACACAAAAGCCTGGATCCCATACTGGTTCTGACACCTTCAAGAGGGACACTCCTGCCAGGAACCCTCATCCATCTCCGTTTCCTCTGGGGACATGGGGTATGTGCAGTATGCCTGCCGAGATGCCCATGTAAGTGCTCTTGCTAACCCGCAAGGCACCTGTCTGGCTTGTTTGCTACGGTCCCCAGAATACAGCCATTGAGGGACAAACACAAGCCCCATCCCTTCCTGACAAGGGAGCCAGTGGTCATCTCTAAGGGACAACTGTTTCACAGGCCTGGCCCCGGGGAAAGGCAGCCCGGATGGGCCTCTCCTCTCCTTCAGGGGCCTTCCTTGTGTTACTTCCTGCTTCGGCTTTGAGCAGTATCATAAAATAAAGCCATCACGTATTTATTCTAGAAGTTGTGCTGGATCCTATAACTCACATCTGTGGTAAGACTGACATTAATGCAACAGTACCTCTATTTTTTATTACTATCCTATCTTTCTTACTCTTATGAGCTCTAAGAGAGTTCATTCTTTAATGAACTCTTCTTTCATTCTATGTTACTTTTAATTCTTTAAAATGTAGTCACCTCTTGTTAGCTTTTGAAATAGACAGATGTTTTCTGCTAAGCCGTCCTGGGTGGGAAAGCAAAGGAGAGACGGCGGCGCTGACGCCGAGGACAGGAGAGGAAGATGCTGCTGCAGAAAGCTGAGGGGGCTGCTCCACGTCTTTTCAGTTCACGTTTCCCTGAAGAGTTGGAAGCGGCCACACATCCCAGAGAGACTGTGACCCTCCTCCCTGTCCATTTGATCAAACGCTGACTGCAAATCAAATGCTGATGCAGCTCTGGGACCCAGTACCCAGGCCTCATAGGGGTGCCCCAAACATAGCAGAGCTCCAATTTAAGAAATGAGTTAAATTGTGAGGATGAGGTGTCTTATGCTGAGGAAATAGAAACATGATAGAATTAATTATTATTGATTGCATTGGGAGATAATTTTGGGGGGAAAGAGAGAATGTCCTTCTACCCTTAGGACAGAAAATCTCATAGCAACAAGCCTGGAGCCCTGGGCTAGAAATAAACTGAGCTCTAAACAGCCACCCATGTTGGAATACCAAGGCCTTCAGCACACGTGGACAGCAGATGAGTGCACTGACCACCGGCTACCTCCATCCCGGCCTTTCTGCTTCCCACCAATGGCCTGTAGGGACGCCGACCCCTGGGTCCATGTACACAGCAGCGTGCCGATGCTGTACTTCCGCACAGCCAGCACTCGGGGGTGATAACATGAGCGATGCCAGCGAGGAGGAGCCCAGGGCGCTTCATTCTGTGTCAACGGAAGAGGCACGTTCCGCAGGAATCCGTCAGGCTGGCCACCTGGGCGTCCTCGGAGTCGCTGCAGAGCTGCTCTCTTTCCGGATCCTATCAGCGCAGAGGTCGCCGACCCCAGTGCCCTCAGAGCTAGACTGGGGAGCCGCCAAACCAGGAGGCAGGTTCCGTCCCAGGTGCTCTCCACCCTCCAACCCGAGGGAGGGCCGGGGGTCCTGTTTTCACTCTGCTTCTGAAGGCCCTGCACACAATGTCGTTTACTTAGATTCCCCAGGGAGGAGGTGGACTGACAGGGGGGCTGCAGCAGCGGGCTGAGGCCAGGAAGAGCAAGCATCGTGAAGATGGGGCGGGGCTGGGCGGATTTCGCTTACTGGACAGACGGTGGCTACGGTGAGACCCACAAACTCCTTGCCTTTTACCAGGAGCACCACCCACACAGTGTGCCATCTGACTCCCACGAGAAAGCAAACACCCTGGGGGGCAGGCTTTGTTTATTCTGTCCACTGCTGTATCTTGTTGGTAAAAATAGATCTGCCTCTGCTTCTACCTCATTGCTACCCCACATATATATCCACCTATACTTATACCTCTACCTTACCTCTACCTCTGCCTAAGCATCTACCTCTACTTACACCTCTACCTCTATCTCTGCCTCTGCCTAAATATCTACCTATACTTATACCTCGACCTCTGCCTCTCTTTCTACCACTACCTCTGCCTGCCCACCTACCTATACTTATACCTCTACCTTTATCCATACTGCTACCTATATCTATACCTACATCTATCTATCTATATCTACATCTATTTGAACACTCCTTCCTACAGGTTTATGAGACAAGTGAAGCTCTTTTTCAGCGCCCTCACTAATGTCCACCTGCCTCCATGGCGGCATTTGTGGTTTATAAAAGGCAGGGTGTTTCATGGTGGGGGTGCTGAGTGTGTACAACCAATGGACCAGTCAGGCTCTCCAGCTTCCTGAGGCTCAAATTCTCACAGGTGTGATAGGGTCTACAAATAGCTTCCTGAGAAGCCAGCCTGGGAAGGTGAGTGTCAGGTGCTCCGGGGAGCCATCCCCTCGGTGGGCAGACCCTGCCCCGCTCCCCGTGAAGGTCACATGGTAGTAAGGGTCCCTCTGAGGCAGGAAGACAGGAGCCTGGTCAGTCAGCCACGGACTTGGGACACAGCTGGGATCACGGGACTGTTAGCTCTAGGTGGCCCTAGGTGGCCCGGCACTGAGCTCCTGGTCAGAAAGGGGGTGGTTGGCCGTGCAGAGTGTTCTTACAAGGTGCTCTGTTCAGTCTGTTGGCAGTGTGCTCAGATACAGGTCTGCTCACGCGAGAGAGCAGCAGGCATGCAGCACACGCCTTCCTCTGAAACCATCTTTGATGGCCAACAGGGCACCGGGGTGTGGAACACTAACAAACAACTGTGCTGGAAATAGCAACCATGGAAATAAAAGGAGTTACGCCGGAGCATCGGAAGGAGTGCAGAGATATATAAATATTCTCCAGGAAACAGATAAAAGAGGCGCTCTCTCTCAGACCTACGAGCAAGATGCGGGGTGAACAGAATCATCGATCACGTTGCGAGATATATTAAAAAAGTTTGGGGCACTAACCTTCTTAATGTCAATAGGAGAAATTTGCCTGGGGGTCTTGAAAGGGTTAATATATCTCTTCAATCCTCCCACCCCCCAAAGAGCAATTTCCTCCTCTCTCTGCAAGGACATTAGCCTCACATTTTCCACTTTCATGTATTTTCAAATGGTCCCCAAAGGGGCAACTCAATGGAATCTAGAAACACTAAAATCCAAACTTATGAAATGCCTTTTAAGCATAAGTGTACTTTATTTCCCCTAAAACATTTGTGCTTCCAAATGCACTGTTTGTTTTTCTTTTCTCTCCACCATCTAAATACCCATTTGCTCATAATCAATATAAAGCCAAGTTAAAAATTCCCGGAAATGAGAACTTTCTGCACAGACTGGGCATTAGAGTGGGCACCAGCCCAGTCCTCTCAGGCCAATGTGACGGTCAACACTGCTTCCCCCAGAGTGACCGGGCCCCCAGGCATGGTTGCTGGTCACATGCAGTTGGACTAAGTGTAGATTTAGGCTTCTCTCACAGATGAGCTCATGAGTGCTCTCTTCCTGCAGGATTGTGTGGGTACCAGCATCGAGTTCTCACTCTCGTGCTCCTTCCAGTGTCTTCCTCCGCGCTCATCACTGGGTGCCCACCCCCTGATTGTAGGTGGCCTTTTCCTGCACACACGTTAGTACGTGTCTCCCCTCCAGTTCCCCGTCTTCCCTCTCCATCCTCCCCTCCACCCTAACCAAGTCCTCCTGGTGGATTCTGCTGATAGAGTGATGCAAACACAAGAGGGCCCTTTGGAAACATGGAGAACCGGGTGCTTTCCTTGCCATCCTTCCATCCTCTGCTCCCCTTTCCTCAGGGGTCCATGGAAGGGTTTCAGCAGAAGACCTCCTGGCCTCTTCCAGTGCCAAATGGCAGCACCCACAACCAGGTCCTTTACGACAAGCGCTGAGGCTCCAGATACTCATTTCCAATGTTGCAGACAGACAGAGCAGGATGATGTCTCTATAGCAACATAGTTACCCAGGTCTGCTCGTAAGCTCAATATTATTTCTGGCACAATGTAAAACAAATATAAACTCTTCATTGCATTCAACTGGGGTCAGCTCGATTCAACAAAGATTTGTTAAGATGGCAAACAGGCTGTGTCTTCAATATCCAATGTGCCCTAGGTACTGAATCCCAAGTGCTGTTTGGACACTTGATTTGGGGATAGAAGTAGATCAGATGAAAAGAGGGAGAGGCATTGAGCAGCCTTTTTTAAATATATAAGGCCCATATGTTTGTATTTGTCATTGTTGACTTCTCTACTCCATGTTTGGCAGAAAATGTCAATGCATTTTAAAAATCAGAAAGGAGACTGAAATTGAAGGTAACTGTGTGGGAAAAATGAGTAAATACAATAATATTAATAGAAACATGTAAATAACTATTCCATTATTTTTCATCATAAAGCCGATGTAAATGTCATACTTGATTACTCGTAAAACAAATCAGTAATGTTTTCATGAGACTCTAAAAAAAATGTAGGTGTGAATTAACACAAGGCCCCTGAAATAAACAGAGGGGGCCTTCACTGCGCTGTCTCTCCCTGGGGGCATGGCTGTGGATGGCCCTTGGATCTCTTTTCTGGCAGAGGGAGGCTGGATGCTGCTGTAGGCACTGTCCAGTCGGGTCCCACACAGGGACACATGCACAACACCGCCTGCCCAGGCCTGCTGCAAGACCTCTCTTCATCCACAGCTACAGTGCCGGATCCTGTGAGCTGGCAGGTGAGGAGACTGGGGGGCCCAGGGGATCCAGGGCACAGCCCTGTCCCCCTCACTCTGGCGCACGGGACTTCTTGTAAAACGCAACCTCATGTAGCTCCATATTGGGATGCTGGAGACTGTGCCAGCGGCTTCCAAATGCCAAGGTGGCCAGCATTCAGTGGAGCGTCCAGACAAAGGTGCACTGGGAGAGCGGACGAGGTGGCGGACAGAAGCAGCCGCCAGCCCTGGAAAGCCCTGTGAGGTAGCCACTGACTTGAGGAAATGAGCCCATGGGCAGTTTGTATTTTATAGTCAAGACCTTTCCCTTCAATCTGCTTTGAATACTTTCTTGTTTTTCCCTCATTCAAAGCTGTGGTTGTGCTTATTGTCCGTGTACAGGTGCATACACCACCTCCCCACACACATATCTGTGTGTCCGTCCAGGAAAAATGCGTGGGGAGGTATATAAGGACCCCTTGTTGGTAACATCCTGGGTGCCTGGGTGGCCTCAGGCACCAGCCTCCGCACGCATGTGATTCTGATTGATACACTGTGATTTATTACAACCAGCTGACGCTCCAGAAAGCGTGATTTAGTAGTCACTGGTTATTTCCATTTACTCTTTTTGCGTTTTTAATTAGTAGATGAATCCCTCACGGTCAATGATTAATTACACAATAATTCACTGCAGTACCTTCCCAGCTATTTGTACGGAGCGCTGTGCACGGAGAAGCCGCTGGACTGTGCGTTGACATTATAAATTGCGGCAATGCGTCCCCCAAGCTCTCATGCAGGTGGGGTCAGCATTTTCATTATAAACTCCCATTTTCAAGGTGCTTAAAACTAAGCTGTGAAGATTCATTTTCAGATGGCAGCTCGTACGGAGGGTGTCTACCAGGGAGTGGCATTTTCAACCGAATCTGAGAATCCCCTTGGCGACGGTTTATGCTCCCCACAGATATGTCAGTAAAGCACCTCTCCCCACAAACCCCAGGCCAGGCTCCCCTCCGGGGCACCCTTTCTGGGGGCACAGCCATGACCAGGGTTCAGAAGAAGAGCAGCACCTTCAAACAGAGATCATTGTTCAGAGCAGTTTGAGATGAAAGACAGAGAGAGTCCCCATATGCCTTGCCCTACTATCGACAGCCTACATGGGTGGGGTGCTACATCAGTTGCAACAAAGCACACGCTCCGATCGAGTGTCATTAAAGGCCATCCTCAACTCAGATCTCATTAGTTTGCACCCAACACCTCTTTTCTGCCTCAGACTCCCATCCACAACCACATGACAGCACCCATCATGTTGCCTGGGTTTCCTCTAGACTGGGACCATCTCTAACTTCCTTTGCTCTGGACGACCTGGAGCGTTCTGAGGAGGCTTGGCCCGGGAGTGTGGCGGATATTTAGAAGTGGCCTCATGTCTTCAACAGAATTAGGGCTCTGGGTCTGGGGAAAAGATCCCAGCAGAGGAGGGGCCTTGCTTCAGAGCTCAGGACAGCCCCCACGTGGTTCATGACCATCGCTTTTGGCCACAGCTCAGGACATGTTGAGGAGGAGGCTGCGCAGAAAGTCGCTCTGTCCCCACCTGTGTCCTGTTTTCTTCAGTGTTTTCAGTCCCTGCCTCACAGGCCCTTGGGAGCTCTGCAGTCTGAGACATGTGGAAGCTGGCCCATGAGGAATGGATGCATTTGGGTGAGGGTGCTGACCACAAATACTGGAAGCCCCACGGAGAACAGAGCCTCTGTCTCTGGGGCAGTAGAGCCAGCACGCTCTGCAGACGCAGGGCGGTAGGCTGTTGTCACGCTGCCTTGGACATGTTATCAGGAGACACCAGGACAACGTGATAGGTAAGGTCAAGGCGAGGGCCAACTGAGAAGCAGAAGACTGTACCTGAGATGGACTGGCGCAGTGGCTGCCACAGTGGGCTCAGACGTGACTGTGGAGAGGCTGACAGAGGGCAGGGTCCTTTCTGCTTTCACGGGTTTCTGGGAGTCAGAGCCAACGCCATTGCACCATCAACACCATCTTGCTTTCTGTGCACTCAACTGACGGTGCGAAGCCCAGAACAAGAGTCGGGGTTCCGCTCCCCGCCCTTGAATGAAGCAGTGGTTACGGTTGTCCGTAGACACCATGCAGTTGGCTTGAAGTCACGGTGACTGTGTACAACCGAAGGAAACACCGCTGCTCCTGAGCCCACTGTTGTAGGTACTCTGTCAACCAGCTCACTGAGGGTCTGCCTCCTCTCGCCCACCCGCTCCTTTACCAAGCATATCCTCCTCTAAGCGCCGGTCTCTCCAGGGACACCGCTTCACTTCTGAGGGGCATTTGGGTGGCAGTGCTGGGCATATTTAATATTCTTCACCAACCTCATAATTCAAATGAATCAGTTCCTCTTGTTCTTCCTGACTCCTTGGAAGTCAAACCTCCATATGCACGTGGGAGATGGCAGAGACCGCGGTATGTGTCAGCCGTACCTTAGTCCTCAGCGCTGCGTCTTTGCTTTAGAAGACTGCTAAGAGGTCTGCCATCTGTGCTTTCCAGTGCAGCACAGGGCTTCTTCTGCACGTGAAATTTGTATTTTCTTATTTCCCACTTAGACTTCACTGGATGAGTGGTTATATGAGCGTGTAGATACTTATTTTAAATGTTGTCTTATAACCGCAAAGTGTAGTGTATGATATTTACTTTGGAGCTCAAATGACTCCAGGTTTCCACCCACCCACCCTTCCTTCCTTCCTTCCTTCCTTCCTTCCTTCCTTCCTTCCTTCCTTCCTTCCTTCCTTCCTTCCTTCCTTCCTCCCTTCCTGTGCTCCTTTCCTTCTGAGCACATAGGACATGTAAGACACCCTCCACATACATACAGGAACATGTGCCTCTTTAAGCTCAGAACATTGCCTTGCTTTGTGCTTGGCATCAGGAGCAGCCAGAGGGTCCTCAGCTCCCCGACCAACCCCCACCTGCAGCAAGGGTGTAACATCAAAGCAATCCCACAGCTTGTCTGACTCATTAAGTGAATATTCATTCCTAAGCATTTTAGGTGATTCTTAGGCATTTAAAATAAAGTCTAGTGATTTAGTATTAATTTTTCTGAAGTCTTATCGTAACTGTGAATACGTTGATTTATAGTTGTATTGATGTGCACTTGAACCAATACACTTCCCAATTGGATGAGCTCGGGCACGGTACACACTCCAGAAACCACTGCCGCAGACCCAGGCATAAACATGCTTGTCACCCAAGGCTGGTTCCTCCTGTCCATCAGAAATCCTTCCTTCTCTCCCAGGCTCCACCCAAAGCCAGGTAACCCCCCCACCAGTTGTCTGTGGGTATGGATTTGTTTGCTTTTTCTAAAGCCAAATATAAATCGAACTGTCCAATCCGCTGGTAGGCAGAAGGTGATCCTTTATGACACCCCGTCATGGGCCCCAGGCTGTGAATGAGATGCCTGACATGGGAAAAGGGACGTTACATATGTGACTAAGCTACGATCTTGAAATGGAAAACGATGATTCTTAATAGCTCATGTGAGCTCTATGTGACTGATTACAGACAGACAGAGGCCTAGAGAGGGAGATGCGAAAATAGGTGGAGGTTGGACGGAGGCAGGTGCTGGCTGGGGGGCCATGAGTGAAGACATGCTGGTTACCTCCAAATGTTGGTCAAGCAGAAAAGTAGATTCTCCCCTACCCTCACCAGAAGGACCCAAATCAAGTAACCAGCCTGGTTTTAACCAGTGCTGCTCATTTGGAACTTCTGACCCCCCAGGACTGGAAGAAAATGCATTTGTGTTGTTTTAAGACACTGTGTTAGAGGGACTTTGCTCCAACTGTAGGGATACTATACAGGCTTGTGTCTCTTATTATGTGTTTGATTATTTGCCTCCTTACACAGCATTATTATTTTGAGATCTATCCCCATTGATACAGAAACAGCTCATTGCTTTTTACTATTGCTAACTAATGTTTGGATGTATGGATAGATTGCCTGTGGATGACAGTTTGAGATGTTTCCAGTTTGGGGCTATTAAAAATGAAGCCGCTATAACCATTCATGCAGAAGTATTTGTGTGGACCGAGAAAACTAAGCTCACCGCCATCGAGTCAACGCTGACTCGTGGCGATCTCCCCTGGGTTTCTGGGACTGTAACTGCTGACAGCAGCGGAGAGGCCAGTCTTCCTCCCACGGAGCCGCTGCTGGTCGCTAACTGCTGACCATGCTGATCACAGCCCAACTCGTAACCACTGAGCCACCAGGTTTCCACATGGGCATACCATTTTAAATACCCTCTATCTGTGTGAGAGTTTCCCTTCTTCTACATCTGTGCACACGTTTGGCACAGTCCACGTGTTCGGGAAAGCCATTGGCACGAAGTGACATCCCTGTACCAAGTTTGCCGAATTTTTGTTGTGTTTTTCAGCCAAGTATTGTTGTTTCAGGGGTCTTGGTGATCCAGAGTGGATAAGTGCTTGTCTGCTAACGTCAAGATCTGTGGCCCCAAACTGCCAGTGGCTCTGCTGGAGAGAGATGTGGCAGACTCTGTAAAGGCTCCACTGCATACAGAGTATCGCCCACAAAATGCTGTGAGGCAGGTCTGCGCTGTCACACGGTGTCCCAACGAGTTGGAATTGACCAGGCTGCACATGAAAGCACTGTTATTTGCTGGCCAATAGAGTTCACCTTTTGAAGGAGTTGTAGATTTACAAGGAAAACACGTCACCAACCGGTCAGAGTTCCCAGCATGCCATCTGTCCCCTCCTGCCCTGCTGTCCCCATGGCCGGTGAAGAGCATCACTTATGACGTACTTGCTGGCAGTGAGGAGCTGTTGAGGGTTCACTGACACAGGGTCCACTCCACAGTCCACACGGGGGTTCCGTCTCTGCGACGGCCAGTCCTACAAGCTTAGAAAAAGGAATCATTCCACTTCTTCAGCATTTCAGTACGAGACCAAGTCGTTTCACTAAATGTCACTGAAATTGTTCTCCCAGTACCCCTTTCATTTTAATGTTCATTGTTCCAATAGCCGGTGAGATTGAATGACAGCCAGTGGTTCTTTTAATGAAGTGTCTGCTCAAATGTGTTGTCCGTTGGATTGATTGTTCTATTGATTTTGGAGATTGTTTATATTTTTGGATTTTGAAAACATGTGTGTTGCCCATATCCCTCCTGTTTGGAGTCTAATACACACCAATTGCTTGTCTGTTCTCAGGCGAAACATGTTCTGTTCAGGCCTTGTTCTCTTGATGCCCTTTGTCATCAAGATGCTGCGTGCATTCTGTCCTGTCGATCGGTTCGTCTGTCGATGACAATGCCACACTGTCCTGATGAAAAGCTGTACCATAGCCTGGCACACCTGTTACTGGTGGTTCTCAAACTTTGTTCCCTTTTGCTTAAGTTGTCTTGGCTGTTCTTGCGGTCCCAAACATCCCCGCAGGTGTTCTAGAATCAACTTAACACTTTATACAAAGATGATGAGATTTTGAGTGAGATTGTTTTAAATCTAGAGACCAGGCTGGAGATAATTGACATCCTAACTATATTGAAACGTGTGATGTATTAAGTGGATAAATGTATATCAAACATTGATCCTGCAAAATTGGCTGAAAGGGCTCTCAGTTCTCACAGCTTTTTGGACAATTATTCCCTTGAATTGTCCACACAGCTCATCTTGCTGCCTGCTTTCCCTTTATGTCCTCCCACCTGGATGCATTCTTTCTCCGACTCATGCTTAGAATTGCTGCGATGGGGTAAGACAATGGTGAGGGCTAACCCTCCTGTGGACAACCTCATTGGACAGACTCAGGACAACTGTATTAGGTAAACGTATCATGGCGGCGCGGTTAATGGTGTTGGTTGCATCTTCTCATGTTTTGTTCATCATATATGGGTTTGTTGTAGATTTTTCAACTCTGGCTGTATCTATGTCCTTTTAGAACACCCCACCCCCCCTACACACACACACTCCAATTATGAGAGAACTTCAGAACAGTCCTGGAGAAGTGGAATAAAGAGATCGTGAAATTCTCCATGAACTTTGTGACCACCCCTTGTCCTTACAGACTGGATTGTGTGGCTGCGCGCCGTGGTTGACCATGCCTGGCTGTTCTCAGGACAGCATCAATGATCATAGTTCCTCAGTGTAGGGAGTGGATCACTGCGGAGCCCTCACCAGGAGAAACACTAGCTCCTGGCTCAAATTCACGGGAGGGTTGTTTCAGCCTGAGCCTGGCGGAGCAGAAGGTGTCCTTTTGTTTCTGGTCAATTATGTTACTCAAGTTGCGATCTTTCAAGGACCCGGGTAAAAACAATGGCCTCCACGGAGTGTCCCATCAATGCAAACTGACGCGCATTCTTTCTGTCTCACAAAACCTGCAGACCCCCCAGCCACCACCACCTCTGTCCATCAGCCTCGGCACCAACCCTGACAGCCACAGTTTGAATCCCAGTTCTTCCCAGTGCTTGAAGGGTTTGTGTAAGATCACCATGCATTCCAAATGATCTTAGGCACTGTGTTATCTAGCCACTCTGGGGATTTGTAGTCTGGAAAGTTCCATGGTCTCTTAGCTCACCAGGTAGAACTTTGGGTCAGGTGCTGGGCGACTAGCTGAAGGCTGTTTGTTCGATCCCACCAGCTGCTCGGTGGGAGAAAGACGAGGCTGTCTTCTCCAATAAAGATTGACATCCTTGAAAAGCTTATAAAGGTTTCTAGGAGCCATAATGGACCCTGGTGGCATAGTGGATTGCAAATTGGACTGCTAACTATAAAGTTACCAGTTCAAAGCCTCTGGAAGCTCCAAGGGAGAAAGATGAGGCTTGTACTCCCATAAAGAGGTATGCACAGGGGCAGTTCTATAATGCCCTATAGCAGCAGTTCTCAACCTGTGGGTCGCCACCCCTTTGGGAGTCAAACAACCCTTTCACGGGGGTCACCCAATTCATAACAGTAGCAAAATGACAGTGATGAAGTAGCAATGAGAATAATTTTATGGTTGGGGGCGACCACACATAAGGAACCATATTAACGCGTTGTGCGTTAGGAAGGCTGAGAACCACTGCCTTATAAGGTCAGTTTGGGTCAGAAATGACCTGCCGGCAGCAAGCTTGGTTTGGGGCTTTTTCCCTTCATCAGACTGGACATGCGAGTAAGCAGTGGCCTTTGTGTGCTTGAAATCTCACTAGACTCTTGTTTCCTGGGTCCCCATGTGCTGCTCCTCAGTTATGGTTGACACTCAATAAACGGTCCATCGCAGATCATTAATTAATTTTGCAAATATGTCATGTATAAATGATTTCATTTCATGTATAAATGATTTCTGTCAATGATTCCCGGTTTGTTGCTCTAATAATCCCACTGACTGAGAATATTGGATCTCTTCCGTTGCTGTTTGGCGGATGGCTTCAAAGCCCATTGTGCACACGATGGCCTTACCATCTATTTGCTTCCTCTTCTGTCTCCTGCCATGTAAACACAACTGAGTGAAAGAGCTTTCCCTTCAAGGTTTATAAATATTTGGTGACTCATATTTTATGTTTGCATGGGACAGAGCTTGATCCAATACCTGGTTCCCAGTCACCATCTCTCAGGACAAAGCAGGTCATTGTTTTGTTCCCAACACCTGTGTGGAGACTGGGTCTCACCCATCCCTCCTCCTGTGAAGGCTGAAAGCAGCCGGTCGTTCAGACGGATTGGCTCCACATCTTGGGCAATGTGAATGTCTACATCCTTGAAAGAGACTAGATGGTTGGGACCTTCCAGTCAGGGTGCTTCTGTAAGCAAATAAATGAAGTAAGAGACCCCTGGGCCAACACCAAGAGGAGAGGGGGAGAGGCAGAGAGCACGTGGGGGTCACTTTTCACCGTGAGTAACAATGCACAACCCACTGTGCAGATGCAGTTTGGAAGTCCATTTGGAAGGGCCTCTTGCAGTGAATGTTTCGAACGACAAAGGAGACCATCTGTAATGGGGTTTGTAATGGGGTTAGTTGGACATTAATATACATGAGTCTAACATGTATAAGGGTTACAGCATATCATATCAAGGGTTCTTTTAAAAAAATCGTTTTATTAGGGGCTCATACAACTCTCTTCACAATCCATGCATACATCAATTGTGTAAAGCACATTTGTACATTCATTGCCCTCATCATTCTCAAAACATTTGCTGTCCACCTAAGCCCCTGGCATCAGCTCCTCATTCCCACCCCCTTCTCTGCTCGCCCCTCCCTCATGAACACTTGATAATCTATAAATTATTATTTTGTCATCTCTCGCCCTGTCCGACATCTCCCTTCACCCGCTTTTCTGTTGTCCATTCCCCAGGGAGGAGGTCACATGTAGATCCTTGTAACCAGTTCCCCCTTTCCAACCCACCTTCCCTCCACCCTCCCATATCAAGCGTTCTTAAAGCAGAGCCCCACGCTCGTGCCTCTCTGGCTTTGCACACGACGGCCAGGCATACATCTCCGCCAGGCTGAGATAACCCATTTTCACACTTGACTCCAGTGAAACCTTCGTGCCAGGTGTTTATGATGTTGCTGTTTTGTTCAATTACCTGATCTCGCTACTCAAAGAAACTGTGTATTTTTAAGACCAATGCTATTGAAGTTGGCTGTGTCAGCACCAGCTGTCTGACAACCCAGATGATTAGTCAAGAACAGACAAATGAAAATAAACAGCCCACAACCAATTAAAAGGTGCAAATAAATAAATAAATAAGATGGGAGTTTTACCAATCACTCCCGGGTCACTTTGTAACCGGAAATCAATGCCATCAATGGCAGAGCCGGTCTGAAGGAGGCTGTGCTAGACCCGGGGTCCGCAGCACAGACAGAGCCCCTCCTCGCTAGGCGGCAGCCTCCCTGGGGACGGGTCAGGGGAAACGATGTTGGTATGAATGTGGCCCTGTCCTCATCAGCTGGCCCTCACAAAGCATGCCTGCGCCTCTGGTTCCCAATGATCTCCACGCCGCCCCTCGCCTGCTGTGACAGCAAGCGGGCACCCTTGCACTCGGCAGCCTCAGCTTGATTGCTGCAGAGTCGCCTAGAGCATGTCCCGCGGGCTCCAAGCAGTCCTCAGACCAGGCAGGGAACCAGCGGGCCCTGAGAGCGCTAACTTCCATCCTTGCACAGCGCGTTCTAGCCTTTCCCTCTAGGGGGTGCACATGTGTGCGTGTAGGTAGATGGGGAGAGACCGCTCGATGGAGATGTCCCGCGGGGTTGTCAGAGCCTGCAGGGGTCTGGTTCGCCCCTCGGATGTCCTCCCGCATGAGGGGGCTTCAACAAGGACACATCCCACGATGCTCCCATTCCATTTTCCAGGTACTTCCTGACACCCCCACCCGACCCACCCACCCACCCCCAATTATTGCAGGGAGGTCAGAGTCAGCACGGGACCACATCTCCTAGGAAGGGCTAAGCATGGTGCCCGCTGAAGGTCAGGTGGGTCTCGGGCCTCCCTCTCCCCTCCTGGTGCCCATGCGGCCCCTGGAAGCAGGCACCACATCCTGACAGGGCCAGCCCTGAGAATAGCTTGTTTATTGCGGGTCTGCTCGTCCAAGTCGAAGGTCTTTCACGCCATGGCCAGCCAGAGAAGGATGAAGGCCGTGCCTTCCCCGCCATGGCCCAAACTTTATTACACGTGATCAATACAAGTCAGACAGAGAGACATTCTCTTAATCGCCTCTCCTCTGCGGACGTGTGTGAAGCTCTGCACCAGGAGCCTCTCTTGCAGGTACTTCCCAGCGAGGGGCCGGGCTCACGCAGGGCTCACCTATTACACTGCCCTCCAGCCGGCTGGAGGCTAACCCAGATGATCACCCCACCCCACCGCGGGACAAGCTCAATGATTTCCACATCAGGCACCTGATGAACGGCTCTGCCTTCTCCCAATCCCTTGTCAACATTGATCCGTTCCTAAATGAGCCTTCCCTGCTTTGTACCATGAGCAATAATTAAAAAAGCAGCACATTGATTTCAACTAATATTATGAAGGGTCTGGATGTGCACATGCTTACAAAACAGCGGGCCCCAGCCAGCGCCCAGTGCTCCACAAAGGGTCCTGATGAAACGTGGGCGCAAAGAGGGAGACGTCTGCCATCGAGCGTATTGCGATGACGCACACCTGCTGTTTCCGTGCACATCCTCGTTGATGCCCAGGTGGCTTGGGTGTTTATTTCTCCCTGAGCTTTCCACAAAATAAATGTGAATATTGTTAAGCCTAGGAGATACTGTAAGAAACTAGGGGTGCATGTTTCTGAAGAATGGTTATTATCCTTCCTAGAAGCATCTCATTAAAAAACATATTTTCACGTGATTCAGTTTATTTGTATTTGTGTATGTGTGTTCACACATCTATATACATGCGTGTGTACACATGTATATCTATATGCACACACACATATCCATGCATGCATACACCCACTCCTTGTCTATCAGTTTGTTGCACTGTGGAGGCTGGTGTGCTGAATGTGGTGCTGAGAGCGGACCACTGGTATTCCAGATGCCAGCAGGATCGCCCACGGAGAACAGCCTTCAGCGGAGCTCCCAGACTAAGAAGAGACTGTGAGGAAGGAACGACTGTCCACGTGAGAGGAGCCAGCCACGGATGGAATCAGCCACTGGGGGCGGCATTGAGACAGAAACAGAATCTTGGCAGAGTCAGTGCCAGAAGATGAGCCCTTCAGGTGGGGAGACACTCAAAATAGGGCCGAGGAAGACTGCCTTCTTAGAGCGGAGTTGGCCCTAGTGACACAGGTGGAATGAAGCCTATGGGAACCTTCATTGTGAGGGCTTCCTGTGCTAATGGGGCATGCCACACAATGAGAAGGAGCAGTTTTGTCAGTGCCCCCAACCCCCAATGCACGTGGGACCTGATCTGGTTTTCAACATTTTCTACATTTTTGTTTTGTTTGTTCATATTAGGGTGAATCCCAGCGGTGTGATGTCACCTGGGGTCACCCTCTTTAAGCTGTGCTATGTGTTTTCCTGTTTGGGGCATATGAAACCCAGGACTGATGAACATACAGAGACAGCCAGTAGGATGAGGGCGTCAGGTGGGGGAGGTGGAGCAGTGGGCGATAGAGTGCAAGGGAGGTGATGTCCAGGGAGGAGAAGACTGCCTGGGAATGGACAGTGGCAGCAGTCGTACCGTTCTGCTCCATGGGATCCAACTGTGGAATGAGATGATACACAGAGTACCTCCCAACCATTCATAAATTATGAAAAACGAGAAGAAACAGCTGCAAATGCCAATTGATAATTAGAACTTGAAATGTTCAATGTATGCATCCAAGAAAATTGGAAGTTGATAGAAATAAAATGTAATGTGTAAAGATCAATGCTCGAGGCTCTAATGGGCTGAAGTGGACTGGACCTGGCACTGTGACGCAGGACATCAGAGTGGGCATCACACAATCAAAGGAGCAGCATGGATCCGTTGTCCCAGAGGACATTTCAGCATCTCGAAGTACAACAATGTAACCATGTAACAGGAGCATGTCTATCCACACACAAGGAGATCCAGGCCATACACCTATGATTCAAATGTATGCACTAATCACTAAAGCCAGCAGTGAAGACATTGAAAAATTCTACCAATACATTCAGTCTGAAATTGATCAGATGTGCAACCAAGATGCATTGATAGTTATTGGCTAATCAGCACAAAAGGCGGGAACAAAGAGACAGGTACAGCAGCTGGAAACACGGACTTGGTGAGAGAAATGAAAGCGGAGACCAACCCCAGGGTAAAATTTTGCAAAACCAGACTTGTTCATAGCAAATGCATTTTCTTCAACAGCACGACAGGTGGGACACACAGACATGAAACGTACTACAGCCGTGGGAAGAAACTGCTGAGAAACCACTGTCAGCTAAAGCCAGACCAGGGGCTGATTCGGAAAGAGACCCTCAGTTCCTCGTTTGTTGAATTCGGTTTGAAGCCGAACAAAATTAAAACAACCCCACGCGGGTCAAAATAGGACCTCGAGTCTGTCCCACCTGACTGCCGAGAACCCCTCAAGAACAGACGCGGTGCGCTCAGGAACTGAGACAGAGACCCGATGCGCTGGGGGTGACACCACGGACATCACTCACGAAGCAAGCAAAAGGGCATTTAGAAGACAGGAAAGAACAAAAGATCAAAGTCGATCTCAGAAAAGCTCTGAAACCGAGCTGAGGCAAATGAAAGAAATGATGAAGTCAACGAGCTGAACAAGAAATTTCTGAGGGGAAGCTTCAGAAAAAAGTAAAGTATTATAATGAGAGAAGCAACGTGCCTAGAGTCCGAAGACCAGAAAGGAAGCGCACACTCAGGATATTTCAACCGAAAAATCTCAAGAAAAAGACAACTAAAGTCGCAAGCTGCAAGATTCAAATATCCCGTGGGGGAAATGCTGAATGACGCAGGAAGCATCCAAAGAGACGGAAAGAATGCCGAGTCACTGACCAACAAGAACCGCCGGACTTCCACCCTGTCGGGAGCCCACCTGGGAGTCAGGAACGATGGCGGCGCCCGTGGGAGGAAGTCCAAGCTGCACGGAAAGCCTCCAGGAATGCACAGAATAGCAGCCGAAATGTGCCAGCAGGCGGAGGAAGCGCTGGGAGCATCCACTCATCTCTGCCAGGAGCTTTGGAAGACAGCTACTGGGCCAGCGGACTCGTAGAGATCCACATTGGGACCCATTCCAAGAAAGGTGACCAGGAGAATGCTCAAACTACAGAGGAGCATCTCCGATGTCACCACGTTTTGCTGAAGGTTATTCAACAACATTGGCAGGAATATATTGGCAGGGAGCGACCCGAGGTTCAGACTGCATTCTGAGGAGGACTTGCAAGGAGAGATACCAGTGCTGAGGTCAGATGGATCTTGACTGCAAACTGAGAATACCAGAAAGGTGTTTACCAGTGTTTCAACTCTGCACGGGCATTCGGCAGTGGGGATCATAACAAACTGTGGATAGTTTTGTAAAGAATGGGAAATCTATTCTGCTCAATTGTGCTCATGTGGAACCTGCACATGGAACAAGAGGCAGATGTGCAAATGGTATAAGGGAATGCTACATTCAATCTGTATGCTGAGCAAATAATCAGATAAGCTGGATGATGTGAGGAGGAATGCAGCCTCGGGATGGAAGGGAAATTTATTATCATCCTGTGAATATGCAGAGGACACAATCTTCCTCTCTGAAAGTGAGGAGGACTTGAAGCACTTGCTGATGAAAATCAAGGGTTGTAGCCCTCAGTCTGGATGACAACTCAATGTAAGAAAACCAAAATTCTCACAACTGGCCCAATAGGCAGCATCATGATAATCGGAGAAAAAGGAGGAAGATTTCAGGGATTCCGTCTCGCTTGCACCCACAAGCAGTCCTCAAAAAGCAACAGTCAAGAGATCAAAGGACTCCTTGCACTGAGTAAATCCACAGCAGGAGACCTCTTGAAAGTGTTGAGAAGCAAAGTGTTGAGAAGCAAGGGTGTGACTTTGAGGACTAAGGTGCGTCTGGCCGAAGCCATCATATTTTCAATTGCCTCCTCTGCATGCGAAAGCTGGACACTGAAGAAGGAAGGCCGCAGCAAACGGATGCGTTTGACCATGTGTTGCCAAAGAACATCGAGCGTAGCTTGACCTGCCAAAAGAGCAAACCAATCTGTGGTGGAATAGGTACAGCCGAGCGCTCCTCAGAGGCAAGCCTGGTGACATTTCATCTCTCAAACTTCCAGCACATTTCCAGGAGAGACCCTTTCTTGGGAAAGGATATGATGCTTGAGAAAGCGGAGGGGCAGTGATAAAGGGGACAACCCTCCAAGGTCCGCGGTGAGTGGACACAGTGGCTACAACAATGGGCCCAAACATAGTAACACTTGTGAAGATGGTGCAGGACCGGATGGGGATTCTTTTGGCCACACAGAAGGTTAATATGAATTGGAACTGACTCGCTAGCTGAGGTAGTTAGTTTATTGTGCCAACCTGGCCGATAAGCACATGTGGGGTTATTGAAGGGCTGGGCGATACAAGGCTCCGGGAGCCTTGCCTTTCGAGTTCTCAGGTCTCTTCCTTTCTGATGATCGGACCAGGGTGCAGATGCCTTAGCCAGTTCCTGCTTCAGCTTGCAAGGCTCACTTCTTGCAAGGCATCCCTGAGGAGAAGCCACGTGGACCTACCCCGATGCAGCCCTGGGTGCTGGAACAGCCATGTGGAAACCCCTGCCAGCGCTGAGATGCTTACACATTCACTGACTCAGCTTTCCTCCTGCAGTCGGCATCATTGTGACTGTTTTGTGAGATGGAGGAGGACTTTGTGGACTGGTGTCGGACAGATGGGTTAATGGGTTAATGTTGGACTTGTGGGCTTGGACAGCATTGGGTTGGGATGTTTTCTTGATGCGCATTTAACCTTTATATAAAACTCTCTATTATACATGAGTTTCTGTGGATTTGTTTCTCTAAAGTACCCAGACTAACACAATAGCACTTAGCAACAAATAGCTGCATATATGTACATATATATAGCTATGTATAGATTCATATAGACAGCTTTTATATTTTGTGCTGACATGCATATGTAGAAGCTATAAATGTATATTGTACATGCTATATATATAAGGTGTATATATTTATATAGATAGGTTGGCAGCTTGAAAGTTAGATAGATAAATGATAAGTAGATAGATGAAGGTAGGTAGGTAGTAGGTAGGTAGACAGATCCATACGTACATACCTACATACCTACATAAATACATGCGTAGATGATAGATGCCTGTGTGTGCAGATTGTCACCAAAAGTAGAATACAGTTTCCCATTTCAAATGGCATCTATCCCCACCCCACCCCCACCCCCAGGGCAAAGCTGAAAGTAATTTGCTCTAAAAGACCTATCATGGCAAAGATCACATGAGACATTATACATCATTATCAAATATTAAAAGACAATTGATTTCTAGGTAGCATTTCCACTAACACCAAAGCTAAATAAATGAGATAAGAAAAGAAACAAAACAAACTAAGATAAAATCCACGTGCTCAATTGTGCAGAAGAAAGCATGGTTGCCATCCTCAAAGTAGCCCCAGATTTCCCCCTGCGGCCTTCTCTCTTTCTTCCCAGAGAGCCCCAGGACCCCGGGTCTATCCCACTCTGCAATCCCCACTGTCTCTGGTGTGTCCCGCTTCCCAGAAGGCCCCGATGATGCAAGGTCTATCCTGCTTCTGAGGGTCAAGGTGTGCACCAGAGCAAAGAGCAGTCAGCTCTCTCTCATCTCTTTCAGGCAACTGGAAAACCGCTTCTGCTCAGAATCCCTTCCTGGTGCCATCGAGCGCTCTCCCACTCCACTGACAGCAGTTAAGGAAATGGGTCAGCATGTGAGTACCCGGGCAAAGACTACAGGTGACCCCATTTGCATCAACTGCCTCTGTCAATGAAGTTCCCTCTCTTGGTCTACTCTTGATCAAGGAAGACCAGACGTTAGGCTAAGGCAACCTTCTTTGCCCCTGAAGAGATCTTTCATTTGTAAGACAAGATTCACAGTTCAGCTAGACATTGAAAATGTTCTAGAATTTTCCAAATGAGTCGCCTCTTTTTCAAGTACGTTGTAATTTGGAATACAAAGACATTTTACAGATTGTGTGGTGTGTTAGGGTTAGGGTTCTCAAGAGAAACAAAACCAGGACACTTATAAGAGGCTAGGTTTATACAGCAAGAAGGAATGTTACAGCTAATGAGTCCACACGGCAGTACAGAGGGCTCAGTTCAACTCACTGCCATGGATCAGTTAATATACTGGAAGTCCTTCAACTCATGAGGGCTGCTGGGTCCAAGGTCAAGGAAGCAGATAGCTGAGTCCTCCCTAGAGCAGTGCAGGCAGTCTGACCACAGGCAGCAAATAGCAGGGTGGGTCACCAACGGTCAGCAGCTCAGGAGCTTAGCTAAGCAGGTCTGGAAGGGATATCAAACTCAAGCAATGCAAGACATCAGGATCATCCAGCCTCAAGCTCAAGCAATGTATCCACCAGCAGTGTGGTCAAGCAGGTTTCAAAAGAAACTCAAACTTTAGTGACATGATCCACGGGTTGACTGTCCCACGGGTTGACTGTCCCACGGGTTGACTGTCCCACAGGTAGTGTAGCTGAGGCAGAGAACTAACTAAAGCAGCCGCATGCTGGTCCAATCACCAGAGAGCAAGAGTGAAAAGGGTGGTCCTGGCCGAGCCATTTATCTCTGTTCCCTGCAATCAGCTGCGACCTTATTCATCCCACATGTTCCTACTGGCCAGTTTGGCACAATGAGCCTAACTGTTACATACGTGACGGGAGATCCACAAAACTGAAAAAATCACCAGTCTCTGCTCATGGTATTGGTTACTGAAAAACAAATAGATCTAGAAATGATCGTAGGTATTTGAAAAGCCAAAGCGAAGTTGAAAGAAAAAGAAATTATATTCTGACAAAAGATACAACCAACCAGATAGAAGAATAAGTCAAAAGTCCTATGACATTAAACCAACAGAATGTATTTCTTTTTCACTGAGACTCCTGAAAACTCTCATCTTACTTCCATCCTACTCTAGATTGAATGGCCTGCTAAGGTGAATATTCATGTATGAGAAATATAAGAGCTCATCTACAGACACAGAAGTCAAAATGACTCGGAAATGAGCTAAAGGAAGTGTCATGTCCAGGCTGGACTCTGAGGTCCCTACCACGTTTGAGGGGCTGGATTCTGGGATGAGACACATGGATGTGAGTGACAGACTCCATCGTCCTGCACACTCACTTATAATTATGGAGTGTTGGGGAGGTGGGGGTGTGGGGGTGCAGGTCTGGGCTTTGCAAAGCAACACAGCTGGCCCAAAGGAAAACAGAGAAATGCATAGGCATGCATTCAAAATCAAAGTTTACAGAAGAGGCCCAAAAGGGCACAACAGGACGGATTTAACAGATTAACTGAGAGGGAAGTGTGAAAGCACCATGCTTTGTGATGGACTTTGCATTTCCTTGGCTCTCTGCAGTTTAGTCATTATGGTTTACAAAGAACGGACCAGGGAATTAAGCTGTTTGGAGCTTTGGTTTCTGATGGTGTGTGAAACCAAGGTATTAGAACTTCTGAATGGAGTGGGGTGTTAGACCCAGTGGGGCTGGACGTGGGAGTAGTTCCAGCTGTCATCTGGTGTGGTCCAACGTCGGCCTGCTTTTGAAGCATATGACGAATGCATCCTTTAGCAATGATTTGGGGGATGCTGTCTTTGAAGGGGCGGTTCTTGGCCAGGAGTGGAAATGCATGTGGTGCCACGCTTCAGTGGCACAGCTGGAGAGGAATGCTCCTAAGATCCATGAGTTGTCAGACATGTAAAGAGGGGACCCAAATCCTTCCCTGTAGAGCTCACAGGTAACTCCTGTCTCCCAAATGAGCTATATATAGCATGAGGCGCTGGAGGATACCATGTAGGGGTTTCTGCAGCCCCGATTCCTGCCAGTTAGCCACCGCTTCCAGCTGCCCAAGGCTTCTAGTGCCATCCAGGATAGCCTCTGGTGTCTAGGATGGTCCTTTCCTGGGACAGGTGAGCTGGTTCTGAAATTAGTCAATGGATATTTTACAGGTCTGAGCCGAACACTGCCTGGTACGGTGCTGAAAGATGGGCTGGAAGGCTGGAGGGCACTCAGTGCACAGTGGATGCCAACAGTGGGCAGGGCATGTCAATGACCTTGAGGATGGAACAAGACCACGATGTTTCTGTTCTATCGCTGGAAGGGAGCCCCAGATCCAATCCAGTTGTAGTCTAATAGTGCAAGTTCTCTATCATCCTAGTCATTCACGATGGATTATCAGCCTACCCCAGACCTGAAGAGCCAGATGATATCATATGGGGACATTCTCTCAAACAGACCCTGGTGCCTCCATTGGGTGGGTACCTCTGCCCTCCCTCAAGTGGCTTCTTTGCACATAGGCTCCCTACTCAATAACCTCACCCAGGCGGACATTGACACCATATGAACTTCCAAATGGTGGCTTGAAGCCACATAGCGTGTTCATATCACATCCCACTAACCAACCTTCGGAGAAGGGTCAAGAAAACTTACAGCCACAGCGGGAATCTAGTGTAGTCAGCACTGGGATCAGTCTGCCCATCCTTACAGTCTTCCCGTTCCTTAATCCAGAAAACAGTTAAAATGCCCTCCTTTCCTGCATGTCTTACAGTGCACAAGAGTCTTCCTTGAAAGTATTTTCTCTAAAATTTATTTTCTCTAAATAGAGAGAGGGTTTAATAGGATATGCTTTAAAAAAAAAAACTGAGAAAAAGAAGTCTCTCTGGATTCTTTGTCCTTCAAATGCAAACGGTGGTCAGAGTGAAGTTCAGCAAAAGGGGGGCAGGCAACACTGAAATGGACGGGCAGTCTTCAGCGGCAAACAGCTCATCTCAAGCAAAGAGAAACAAGTGCTTTCTCTGGGCATTTTGAAGACTTGTTTCCGAATTTCATGGCTGTGTTTTTGTTGCAGCGAGAAGGCGGCTGTCGGTCCAGTGTCTTTCATGTCAGTGGGTCTGTTCTCTGAGGGTTTGGAGCCCCAGCCCATCCCTGGCACCCTGCCATCGCGGTAGGCATCAGTGGTCCCAGTCTTCAAACATCATAAAATGTACTTCACAAAGCCTGGGCCCATTTTCAGTCATAAGTCCACTGAATAATGAAGCGAGCAATGGACTGGGACTTGAAGCTCAGAAATCAGGCTTTCAGCCTTCAAATCTGGAACTGCCGGCTTAGGGCTCACATGTACTAGGGAAACGGAAGTGGGCTTGGATCCTTTAGTGACACGCTGCTTCTGTCAAAGCAAACATCACCCCTCAAGTTCTTTGGTCCCACAGAAGCTTGGTCCCCTTGCTTTTAAAACAGGAAGTGCTTTTGTAACTAGCACATAGTTATCTGACTAATCCATACATTATAAAACACTGACAGCGCACAGAGCAATACCTGTCAAGTAGGGTCTCTATGTTGGCCTGCAAGAACACAAGTAGACGTTGCATTGTGCTCACGCAATCATCAGAATTTGTCATGTGCCTTCTTCCCAGACCAGAGGGGGACCAGGGCGGGGGGCGGGGGCTAACTGAAGTGACTGGGAGCATGGCTTCACTCTGGTCAGGTTTCAGAAGACAGGGTGGGATCTTCAGAGGTGTGGGTGTGCTCAGATGCACAGGAGTGTGGGTGGGTGCGCAGTGATGAAGCGTTATGCTAAAACGCCTGCTCGGGTGGGAGGTGCCCATTATCTGGATTGCCAGGAGGAAACGAGATGTCCACTTCCACGGGGAAGAAGAATAGCAGGGCTCAGGGGTGCAGTGAGGAGTTTGCAGAGATAGATTCGAAAATTAGTCGTGTGGGAGCAACTGATCCATCATACTTCAGATTCTACGTCTCACACCCTCCGTAGATGGATGGGGATAGAGGTTAGGGGATGAGATGTGTGCACGCAGAGTCATGAGCCGTGAGCCTGGGCACCCATACCTTTTATTACCAACATGACAGATAGGCTCTGATCAGGACACCCGGGCCCACCCACCGAGTGCCGTTGAAGCTTCTGAGCCCCAACCTGGGAAATATACATCACGTTGTTCCATCAAAAACACTCTGCCCTTGTTTGCTAATGAAAAGCATTTGACATGCTGATGAGACTCTATGAAGTATGACACTGATCTCCAGGAACAGGCTGGCGTTTGTAAGTATGACGGTGTGTGCCCACGTGTTTGTCTATGTATATCTGGATGCACGAGGTGGCTTCAAAAAGTTCACGGACATTTTACATTAACCTTCCATTTCATTTCACACACACACACACACACACACACATTTGTCAGTTGTGCGTTGGGTGAAAGTTGACAGTGTAATCTGGTTTTCCAGTCGCTCATTCAGGCACATGTAATTTCCTGTCACTGATTGCAAAACCTGTGTGCGTCCGGTAGAGTAGAGAAACAAATCCAAAGACACTCATATGTGTATAAGGAAGAGTTTTATAGACAAGAGCAATTGAATATTGAGAAAGCATCCCAGCCCAGCCCAGCTCAAGTCTGTAAGTCCAATATTAGCCCATATGTCCAATGCCACCCATAAATTCCTCTTCAGACTCACGCAACACATGCAATGATGCCAAATGCAGGAAGATCACAGCCAGTGGGTGGAAAGTCTTGTGGGTCCAATGGCGGCATGAGCATCTCAGCGCTGGCGTGGGTCTCCATGTGGCTCCTCCAGCTCCAGGGCACTGGCTCCTTCAGCATAGCTCCCTGTGGCTTGTCAACCGGAATGTGTAGCAGAGAGTGTGGGTCTGGCCTCCAGTGAGCTATTTCTTTCCCTAGCACCTCCAAATGAGGTCATCAAGCTGGGACATGATTGACAGACTAAACTTTACCCCTTCACTCTTAAGTCTGAAACTGACGGCAGATGACACGACCACCACAATTCCATCAATGCAACAACTCTCTTCCCATTTCTCTTCCTCCTTTCCTCTCCTTCCAACTTCTGAGCTCACCCCCAGGCACGTTCTGCCCTTTGGAGCCTGTGCTGTTGATGGCTCTAAGGCAACTCTCCTTCCCTTTGTATCGTCCACGTTTAGACCTGTTTATCTTTTGGCTGAAAGTGGAGCAGTGGAAGTAAGTTCAGCTCCAGGCTTGACACATGAAAGAAGTAGAGTCTCATCAGACCAGTCCTCCCAGTCTTGCTCATGGCTTTCAGGTCTGTGGCACATTTGTCCCCACTTTCCAGGACTTCCTCATGGGCGGGGGCTGCTGGGCACCGTCTAGTTCTTCTGGTCTCTGGGTGGCTGAGGCTGGGTCTCATGGGGTCCATTGATCTCTGAGTCCAAAGCTTTCCTTGAGTCTCTTTGATCTTCTTCTTTATTCTGGATGTGGAGAGATGCATGGTTCTACTTCAGATGGCTGCTCGTCAACTCTTAATACTCACCTGTACTCACCTACGTAGAAGGAGGAGCATTATCTTTGTGGACTGTTATGACCATTGGCTATTATATCCTTTGAGACGATGGTACTGAGGCCCCAGGCCTGGTGGCTCGTTTCAAGAAGCTGTTTGGTTTGAGCTAAGATGTTTCTGTACTTGCCGTCTTTTTGCACTACTATATTATTTACGGACTCACACACAGGAGGGGGACCCAATAAAACCCTGAGTTGCACTGGGAATTGTGCTGGGCAGAGCAGAGCTTTGAAAGTATGCATTTTTCCTGCTAGGCAAGCATCGAGCAACTCGCTCTGGGTTAGGGCACACAGTGGCATCACCTGAGAAGGTTCTCTTTGGTCACAGTGAATTTTCTCGTGAAAGCAGTTTCTCTCGAATTTCATTGTTTTTGTGATAGCCAGTTTAAGAGCTTGTGGCTGTGAATTTCTTTTTTCCTGCTCGGAAAAAGTGCCACAGACACTGTAGTGATGTTGATCACAGTTCACAAGGGCAGCACTGGGGGAAAAACTCAAGTGCCGTGGTTTTTTCCTTTCAGAAAAGGAATTTTGATTGATGACAAACTTCATCCTAGATTTCTTTACCTTCCTGAATGGACGACAATGTCGACTTGGAGTGAATTTAGAGTGTGTCCCACCAGGTCAGACTGTTAATCAAGCTTTCTACTTAGAGATTCTGAAACGCTTGCGTAACAGTGTGTGACCAAAAAGGCCTGATTTGTCGTAGACGGGGGACTGGTTTTGCCACCACGACAATGCACCTGCTCATGGAGCCACCTCAGTATGCCAGTTTTGGGCAAAAGCCAGCATGCTTCTCTTGCCCCACACACCTTACTCACCTGACTTCTGTCCATGAGACTTGTTTGTTTGTTTGCTTCTGTGGTCAAGGAGGGACATGAAAGGACAGTGATTTGACAACATAGAAGAGGTGAAGAAAAAACTAGGAAGGTGACCTCAGCCATTCAAACAGACGAGTTTCAAAAATGTTTCCACAAATGGAATCGCAGATTTGACAAATGTAGTACGTGTAATGGAGAGTACTTTGAAGGTGATAAAATTGTTTTGTTAAAAAAATTAATATATAACTTTGAAAACATTTTTCCAGTTTTCTGGAGGATCCCCCTCATATGGCCTCTACCAAACGCGCGCGCACGCACACACACCAGTATACCCACATGCAGCTGTGTACCTGTTCAGCTTGTGTGTCCACCTGAGCATCCGCCCATAGACAGATCATGACTGGGCTCTTCCTGCAGGATTTTGAATTGACCTCTAACTCATGCTCCTTCTAGTGTCTTCCCTGGAGTTCATCATTGGGTGCTGACCCCCTGATTGTAGGCGGCCTTTTCCTGCACACAAGTTAGTTCATGTCTCCCCTCCAGTTCCCCGTTTTCCCTCTCCTTCCTCCCCTCCACGATCAACAAGTTCTCCTGATGGATTCTGCTGATAGAGTGATGCAGACACAAGAGAGAAACGTGCAGAACTGCGCTTTCCTTCGCGTCCTTCCATCCTCTGTTCAGACCTCTGCTACCCTTTTCTCAGCGTAGGATTTCATGGAAGTATTTCTGGACAATGCCCCCTGGTCTCTGCTGGCCCCTAACCGACTTCTTCTAAGGCCAGAGAGGGAGGGGAGGTAGGTACAGTATCCTCCCCTCTCCTGAGTGCTCTCATTCAGACACACATGATTCTGGGTGTCCTGTGTCTTCTCTGCCAGCTGGTTGGCAGCTTACCCTCTAGGATACCTGTAGTGTCATTGACAAAGTGGACCTATCCTCAAGCTCAGGGTCTCAGTCCTTGAACACTAGTGGTGGTCACCCAGCTAAGCCACCTTTTCACATCTGCTTTGTCATCCGGAAAGTTTTTACATCCATTGGTTGGATCTCTGCATTTCTACCTGGGTGGGCTCCCTACACAAATGTGTCCTCTCTCCTCAGTCCCAGAGGCCCCGGTGCTGCCAGGATGGACCGCAGGTCTCCGTCAGATTGGGCAGCTCTCTCAGTCTTGGGACTCTACCACACGTTCTCCATGCACTATCACGCTGATGGCTTTGTACACAGTTTGCTCAGTGAGTGTCAAGTCCCTGACGTGTAATTATTGAGTTTTGCACTTTGCACTGGCCTCTTGGTCGCCCCAAGGGGACCCGGCATGTTCACTCTTTCATTTATCCAGATGGTTCAATACTGATTGAATTGAATTAAATTAAAAGTCAGCAGTATGTACATGCTAGGAAAATATCCCTTTATGGTCTGTTCAACGACATGAAGATTTGAAATTTGCCAACCACTTGAACATGACCATGTCACTCTGCCACTGTAAGTAGCTAGGTTCAAAGGCTAGCAATGTAGCATGTAAATTTTCCTTCATTGATGAATTGCCAAAATATGAGAATAACAGTCACGTCTACATTCTGCTGCAGTCTACTGGGGGTTAAATAACATTATTTTAAAAGCTGGAAGTATGAAACAGACAGGAAATAGACACTTTCTAGTGGGAAAAAATGGTCCTGATAACTTATTCAGTGCAGGGTTTCTACAAACATTTAATGTGCAAAATGAAAACACAGTACTTGCCAAAATAATAAAGTGGATCACAATATAACAGTTCAGGTCTGCATGGATCACAATATAACAGTTCAGTCTGCATGGATCACAATATAACAGTTCAGGTCTGCATGGAGACACCGGAGTGGATGTAATCAGCTAGGGGATCAGGCTTTGGTGATGGGGAAGGAAGTCGAGAAAGACTTGGATACAGTTTCAAGTTGGGGCTCAACACTCTAGATACTGGACGTGCCTTCGGCCGATGGGCAGAGGATCCAAACTGTCTTTCTAGTTGGGGGATAATGGTCCTAGCTAGGGCCTTGGTTGGCACCGGTTGTGAATGAATGTGACAACACATCAAAAACAAGAGGAGTCACGGAAGAAGTACCCCCCCTTTTCCTGCCACAAAAATGGGAGCAGAGTTCACTCTGACAAGCACGGGGCTGCCATGCGCTGGGGCGTAGTTGGCAGCAGCTGGCTAATAATTGCTGTTCCTTCTCATGCGTCACTGTGAGTCAGACAGGAGGCGGTGGCAGTGGGCACAGTGGCTGGTGGTACGGAGGGTAAAGACCCCACCGCTGACGGAAGGTCCGTGATGTGGAGCCACCTGCTTCTCCAGATATGATGACAGAGAAAGGAGAAGCCCTGGCTGTGCTGCAGGGTAGGCTCTCCAGGAGCGAGAATCAACTCGATGGCAATGGGCTGGGTTTGGGTTTTGATTAGTGTGCGATTGGATCGCAGGAGTGAGACACACACGGATGGATCTTTTTGAGGTCATTGTCTCCATTCAAAAACAAATCAACCCAAACTCAACACTCAAAAGTTCCACAGATCATAAAACTCGCTGCCACTGGGCTGATTCTGACTCACGGCAACCCGAGCACGGAGCAGACACGCTTCTGTGGGCCCCTGAGACTGTAACTCATTGCTTCGTATATCTTTTCAACCCAAATCAGGTACAGATACAAAATGATAGAATCTGTTGTTTTTTCTCTAAACCAGAGGCAAGGAACCTTTTCTCTGCCAAGGACCAGTTGGATATTTAAAACACCTTTCTTGGGACATCCACGGTTATCAACTTAAGAATTAGCTTGCTATATTTGGGCAAACTTTTCATTTAACTCCCTGCTAGTGAAATGGCTAAGGAGTCTCGGCGTGCAGTGGTTACACACTGAGCTGTGATCCGGCTGGTCAGTAGTGCACAGCCGCTAGCCCCTCTGCGGAGACGGACAGGACTTTCTAGTGCTGTCGAGTTAGAATCTCAGCATCTCACAGAGGCAGTTCTACCTTGCCCTCCAGGGTTCTAGGAGGTCACACTGACTGGATGGCAGCCAAGCTTGAGCTTTGTGATGTGCTGGCTACGGGAGCCTTGGGGGTGCAGTGTCTGGGGGTTAGCTGGGACCCTCAAGGTCAAAATTTGAAACCACCAGCCACTTCATGGAAGTCCAGACATCCTAGGCAGTGAAGAGTCACAGTCTCAGAAACCCATCGGGTAAGTTCTACCCTGCCCTGTTGGGTGGCTACGAGTGGGAATTGATTGCAGGCCAGCGAGCGTGTGTAATGGGATGGCTGGGATCGCTTCTCTTTGGTGAGGCATGTGAGGTTAGCTGTATCGGTGATTTTGTGGGCCTTATACAGCCCATGGAGCCCTGGTGGGGTAGGGGTTATGCACTCAACTTCTAACTGCAAGGTGGCCCGTTCAAAACCACCAGCCGCTCTACAGGAGAAAGACCGAGCTTACTACTCCGGGAAGCAGTCTCAGAGATGCACCGGGACAGCTCTGTCCTGTCCTCCAGAGCCACGGCCAGTCGGATCCACCCGATGATGAAACAGCCCGATGGCCAGGCTTTCTGCTCCGAGATGCTATTGTTATCTCCTGAAACAGGAAGCTAGCAGAACATCCAATTGCGGCTTGATGAAATTGGGGGGGTGGTCTCTTGGAAGAATCCTTGCCATGACCTGTAGGAATACCCCATAAGCAAGATACAGGATCTCTGGTGGGCAGGAACTATGTGCGGGCTGCTAACGGGAGGATGGCAGGTCAACCCCCAGTCAGGTCACAGGAGAAAGAGGAGGCAGCCTGCTTCCCTGAAGACCACAACCTGGGGAAGCCATGCGGCAGAGGAGAGGAGGAGTCCGATCAGTCAGTAGTTAGCATGAGGTGCTGTCTAACCTCATTCTGAAAAGCAATGGATGTGCTCAGAGACAAAGGATATGCTGGCTTTGGCTGTATAAACAATTCATCGGGTGGTGGGCATGAGTCCTAAGAGGGCTTAATAAAAATAGATTTTTGTCATTGTCGGGCATATGCAGAAGAGTCAATTTGGAGCACAGTAACCCCACCGGCAGAGCAGACAGACCCGCCTTACAGGGTTTCCTGGGCTGTCGATCGTTACAGAATTGGTTTGCCACATCTGGTGGGTTCAACTCCCCAGCCTTCCTCTGAGCAGTGGGTCGCTTTAACCCCTGTGTTACCAGGGTGTGCCGCTTGGGTGTACCATCCACTGCTTGGTACCACCATGGCAGCAGAAGTGGTTCTGACTCCCCGAAAGCGGCTGTGCTCTTAGCTGCTGCCTGATGTGAGGGTTCACGTAGAGGTTTCCATGAATACAGTTGTCCCTGTGGCAGGCTAGAGTGTCAGGCACAACTGGTGAGGTGCCAGGAAGCACTGTGGCTTGTCCAGTATGTCCACAGACCAGACTTGGCAGCAGACTCCAGGGCCTGGGCTGGGCTGACCATTGCAGAGAGCTAGTCAGAGCACTCCCAGGTCTGGAGGAGGGGCGGGCATCCCAGGAAGCAGAGAGGACCCCTGGGGCCACCGATGAGTGTGAGCTCTCTACACTCACAGCTGAGCATCCGATATTTTACACGCTAACCAGAGCCACGAGGGGCTGTGACAGGTCCCTCACAGCCAAGCATCCGATATTTTACATGTTAACCAGAGCCACGAGGAGTGGTGACAGGTAAACCTCAGAGCAGGTGCCCCAGACCATTCAAAGGAACCCAGTGGGACCCCGGCGGGACACAGAGCCGCCCACCCGGCCACACCGGGACAGTCAGTGCGGTGCCCCCAGCTCCTCATGAGCCCTGGCGGCACATGCTGATTGTTTTGATGTGCAGGACATTACATCAAGGTCATTTTTAATAACGGTCAGCTTTATCGACACGCCCAGGGAGCCGTCAGGAGCCCGCAGCCCTGCCTCACAGCGCTGGTCCCCAGAGACAGAGATTATTATTGATATTAGTAAATTAGTATTGATGGAAATTTGATGAGTGTCATGCATCCAAAGCCCTCCACCGCCTCCCTGGCGTCCCCAGTCCTCATCCCCACCTGCCACCCCTCAGACCTTCCTCCCCTTCTTCTGAGAAACAAGAAGAGAAGCTTTATGGGGCCTGAGGCCAGGGGACCCACCAGTGGGTCCTGGGAATGACTGCCACCCCCTGCCCCTCACGCCACTCTCCCTGGTTCACGGGGAAGCTGGACCTGCTTCCGCCTGGGGCGGCGCTGCTTCCACAGCTGTTGAGGAGCCTGCCTCGTCTCTTCTCCAGTTTAATTTTTGTTTTTTGCAGTTCCATTGACACAGAATTCGTGTATCATAGCATCCCATACCGCCACTGCGTTAGAGCGTTCCCTTCATTCTAGGATTTGCCGTCAGCCCCACTTCCCTCCAACCTCTGCTGCTGCCACACCCCGGAGGCATATTCATCCAGTGCCCGTCTCTAGACTTCTCTCTCCTGGATTCACAAGCAGAAAAGCATACAAACAATAAACAACAGCAACAAAAGCTTAGAAGAAGGGACGGGTCCTCATGGAAAGAGGCTGTCTCACGGGATGGGGAAGGGTCTTAAAACTCGCCCGGGTTTTCTGTAGTGCCCCCCACCCCCTTGTCTGCCTGCCAGACTCGGGACGCTCACTGAGACCTACTCTGTCACAGACCTGGTGATGCCCCAGCGAGCCTAACACCAGAAGGGGCCACCGCTCAGAGTGGGAGTCCCGAGAGAGGTCGGGGCTGACTTCATGTGGTCAAGGGGCTTTAAACACACCGAACCAGGCTCCTGCTCATAGTTACCCCTACCCCAGTGGGGCTCCCAGGGCTATCATCTATACAAGGCAGGCTACCCCATCCTCCAAGTCATGGGTTCGAACCCACGACCTTTCAGCCAACCATTGAACCCCTGTGCCAGCAGCTCTCCCCAGAGTTTCAAAGAAACCCCAAACCACGACCAGGAAACAGCCTGGCCTGTTCCCATGGAGAGAGATGCAGGAGGGGCTGTGGAATGTCCAAGGAGCCATCCACCAGAGCAGGCAGCTCCGCGGGCAGATGCAGGGTGGCCAGCCCATGCCCACCAATCTCAGAGGAGGCTAGCAGGGACCGGAGCAGGTTCAGGGGTGTGAATGGGGAGGGGCTTTCTTGGTTCCCAAGAGCACTTGGGATTGGCGTGTGGATGGTCCCTCCCCCCTGAGGAGGGGCTTCACTATGTGAGCCCCCCCTCTCATGTGGGTGCAGTGTACCGCCTGTGAACTATATAGCTCAGTGATAATGAAAAATAACAACAACAGAATAAACAAAACTCACCTAGAAGCATGTGAGATAGCAGCGTAAACACCGGATGTGGGGGCCAGGAGCCCCCCTCTGGCCTCCACGTCCATACTCAGATCTACTGACTCAAGGAATTAGCACACCTGCCATTACACCTTGTATTTCTAATTCTGTAAATTCAGAGCAAGATAAGATAACCAGGATGAAAAAAATGCCCATGCAACCAAGCCATTATTGCTCCAGCTTCATCCTGAGTAGGAACTTCCTGGTCCAGCTAGATTGTCCGCCCCTGGGGGGAAGGTGCCCTTACCTGTACACCCAGGCTTACGACGCCACAGAGGTGGCACTCTAGCCCCCGGGGCAGAGAAGGTTAGTGAGTTCATAGCCAACAGCAACCTGTGTCTCCAGCAGAGCCCTTGGGTGAAGTGGCAGCTGCGGGGCCACCATAGTGGTCCGGTTGCTAAGAGCTTGCCAAGACCGTCCTGGGTGAGATGCGATGGATGTACGTCCGCTCAACAGCCCAAGGTTTGAACCAGCAGCCCCTCTGTGGACAGAAAGACCTGGTGATCCACTCTTGTGAGGATCACAGCTCAGGAAACCCTATTGATCCCAAACCAAACTCGCCACCCCGGAGTTAGTTCTGACCCAAAGTGACCCCCTGGGACAGAGTGGATCTGCCGCTGTGGGTCTCTGAGACTGCTGATCTTTACGGGAACAGAAAGGCTTGCTATTTCCAGCGAAGCAAGGGGTGGATGGGAACAGTTGACCTTGTGTTAGCAGCCCAACTTGTAACCACTATGTCCCCAGGCTTCCTTAGAAAACTCAGTGGGGCAACTGTGCCCTGCCCTGTGGGGTCGTGGTGAGTCACCGCAGACTCCGAGGTAGACGGGTCAACAACGCTGGGGCCCAGACCTCTGGGTCCATGGGGGTTGTGGGCAGCTTTCTGTAAAGCCTCTTCTCTGGCCACCAACCTCCAGGTGCTCAGGCCACAGCCGTTCTCAGGGATTGGTGCACTCTGTGCCCAGGGGTCTAGACTCGCAGCATGCAGTCACCAGGAAGGTCTTTTCTAAAACGCCCTTCCACCAGGGAATACCGGTGGTAAAAGTCTTGTGGCTCCAGTGGTGATGGAAGCATCTCAGGGTTGGTCTGGGTCTCCACATGGCTCCTCCAGCTCCGGGGCAGGGACACCATCAGTGTAGCTCCATGTGGCTTGTCAACAGGAGTGTCTCGCCAGGAGAGAGTATATCTGGTCTCCAGGGAGGTTTTTATCTCCTTTGAGCCTCCAAATGAGGTCACCAAGCTGCAAGCTGATAGACAGGCTAAGCTCCACCCCTTCACTCTCAATAGTCTCAAATTGGCAGCAGAGTATAACTACCAGAATTTATTTTAGTCCATGTAAAAAGCCAGCCCCAGAGACCCTAGCTCCGTGCCATTTTTCCAAAGGATGGATAGCTGGAAGAGATGTCTGGGAGCCCGGCGTTCCCCACAGAGGGAGCTGGACAGAGAGGAGGGTGGTGCAGACATACCAGGTTCAAGCACAGATGCTGCCGCATTGACACCAGGAGTGAGCGGGCAGGAGGCTCACCGCACAGCACCGCTGCTCCACTCAGCTTCCACCTCCCCACGTGAACACCAGCCTCGATGTGGAAAAGTTGCTACGGGAGAGAGGGGGGGGATCTGAGAGCTCCAGTGTCAGAGAGCTGTGTCAAGTGGAGAGAACCCTCGTCTCTCCTGGAAGTTCGCTTAGGTATTTGAGGACCGCTCCTGGTAGTGACCAGCAGGGACATTTCTACTCTGTCCTATAGGGCTGTCCTGAGTCTGTATGGGCTGCATGGCCGTGAGTTCTCCTCCCATGGGATGGGGAAAGGATGATTCCATCATTAGCTAAACAAAAGCCCTCGCACTGATGCCCCTCTCTGCCCGTGATTGGCATGAGTTTTGTACCATTTGGCATCGTCTCGGCTTACGTGTGAGAGAAGG
Source organism: Echinops telfairi (assembly GCF_000313985.2). Taxonomy (NCBI): domain Eukaryota; kingdom Metazoa; phylum Chordata; class Mammalia; order Afrosoricida; family Tenrecidae; genus Echinops; species Echinops telfairi. The sequence goes on along the minus strand of NW_022111300.1, from coordinate 60,797,789 downwards.
GGTGAATGCCAGGAGGGAGGACAAAGAAAGGAAACCAAGCCACACCTGGGCCTGGGGCCCGGCCTCGGAGCAGGCGGTCTACCGTGGGGAATCTGAAATGGACTCCCTTCGCCTTGGCACTTGGCATCCTCCTCGTGAGCAGGACGATATCTCGAATACTAAATTTCAAAGCATGCCCCTGTTCCTGTCCATAGGCATCATGAATGGGCATTTGCTGTGCCTATCTAATTATCTCCATGGGTGCAGATTTTTTTTCCTTTCTTTTTAAGGATGCCCGTTTTAATTGCAAAAGTGCTACCGGCTCCAGATTTTAATTGCAATTCACAAACGGATGGGCCGGCAGTGCCCATTACGAGGGGAAAATCCTTTCAATTGCAGAAACACTGCCTCGCTGCGGATCCAATTTGATTTTACAGGAGACCAGGTCACCTCGTGCCACGGCAGGAACAGAATGGTGAGAGAGCCTAGAGGAGCAGCGGCCAGGGTCTCAGACTTGAGGGGGGTCTGCGTGGGCCTTCAGCCAACGCCCCCTTTCCAGCCAGCGGGCAGTGGGTCTGACACAGCCTGGGCCCTGACGAAGCAGCCTGCTCTGCTGTCCTGTGTCTGTCCGACACCCCAGGCTTCCTTCTGCTGGGCTTTGATTGTCCTCCGTGAAAGCCAAGTGATCTTGGACGTATGTCCCATGGGTTATCTCACCTCTACCCCATAGGAACGCCCGGTGCGGTATGGGCCTTCCTTTACAGGACACAAACCAGACGTGATGTAAAGGCATTCCTGATGACCCGGACGGCCTTGGGCTGCATGGCTGTGGATTCAAACAAAATACAATATTGGACAAACTCAGTCTTCCCTCATGTATGTGATGCTGTCTCTTGATTCGTTTGCGAGGGCTTGGGTGTCTTTATCTTGAGCTGCAGCCCGTAAAGAAGGCTGGCACGGCTCTGATCTTCATAAGCAAGCACTTCAAGACTTCCTCGTTGTCAGGAGGCAGGACTGTGCTATTTGCGTAGCAAAGGTTGTTAAGAAGCCGTCCCCCCATCCTGAGGTTCTTTCCTGTGGTCCATCTTCTCAGATCATTCGCTCAGAACACAGACTGAATAAGTGTGGAGAACACATGTAGCCATGACCCACCTGTCCTGACGGTAAACCACGTAGTTCCCCTGCTCTAAGTGAGCTCCTGCCTCTCGGTCTGCGTCCAGGGCCGTGTGAAGACAACAAGGAGCTCCAAAGCGTCCATTCTCTGCAGGGCCAGCACCTCTCCGGAATTCTCTGCTTCCAGCGAAGCTCCCTCCATGTCAAGGGTGGCACCCCTCCAGCCACATCCTCGTCGGAGCCCAGCTCGAGTTCCTAGCAGTCCCGGGGGTGCTGCTGCCCCTGATGTTGCGGTACCTTGAGCAAGACCTGGCGCGCATCTGATATTAAGGATATTGCCGAATAATGTCTGCATTCCGAGGGGTCACTTTTTTGGGGATGAGCAACAATTAAAAGGATCGCTTCTAGTCAACTGACCTGATAGCTGTGGTCCATAGAAAATGACATCGAAAATGCGTGATTCCAGTGTGGCATCAATTGTCAGAGCGTTTCCCTTCTGCCACATCCGAGAGCTGTGCTTTCTGCTGGTGCCCTCAGTGGGGCCTGCGCTGCGGCCGGCAGCCCTGGGCTCCAGAGCACAGACCCCTCTTGAGCTGGGTAGGCACTGCCCGCTGTTCGTGGTTGACTGACGGTGTGACTGATGGGCATGTCCTGACTGTTCAGTTCTGGTAGCTTGGTTTCTGCTGAGCAGCTTCTTCCCACGTTGGATTCTAACTCCAGGTCTTGCCCCTCATTTCCTTCTAGACACAAGGGCCCTTGCCTTATCCCCGTCCCCGGGGACCTTTCCTGCTCAGCTCTGTGACACCATCCCTCCTTCAGTTCGCTCCCGCTTGTTTGAAAGCAAGAGTGTTTTCTGGCCTCTCCTTTGCTTTCCTTTCCGCCTCTCTCGTTCGCGTCTTCCCTCAGGCTGGACGTCCATGGAGCCATCCCTCGGCCATCGGGTCTTCTGTCCTTGGCGGCTGAGGAGTCGGCTCTGTCCTTGAGATGTCCTCTAACTGCAGGTGCTGTCTGTGGGGGGCAGATCCTGGCTCTCACGCACTAGCTTTCATTGTCTTCAGCCTCAACTTGAACCTGCATAGGAGCCATGGATGGTCTGCTCCACAGGTGACTCTCGCCATTTGGGGGAGTCGGGGGTTAGAGCAGCGGAGGGTGGCTGATTCTGAGCTTCTCCATCTTCTCTGTCCACAGATGCAGCCAATGTGAGTCCTGTGTATTTCATCTGGCAAAGCTCATGTGTATACATGCCTCTTCTGTGGTTGAAACAATGGGCATTCACAATGAAGAAACTGTTGGTCTTGCAAAAATTCTATCATGCCATCTCCAGCCTCATTTCTGTCAACAAGGAAATATTGTCTAAATGCTTTTCCTTTTTCTTCGTGTCCAACTTTCACATTCAAATACCCACTAATTACGAACACACAGTGTTCCACTGATAGGCATGTGTACATGCATACGTACGAACACACAGACGTATACATAGACAAGTGGGCTTCAGAAAGGTCATGAAAATAATGAATCAATACAACGCACCCACAAACTTTTTGAACCCCCCCCCTTGTGTGTGTGATTGCTGGGGGTGTCAATATATACGTGGAATTATATTGCAGAAGTAAAATGATATCTCAGGTGTGTGTGTATGTGCGTGAAGGGGCTTCAAAAAGGCGATGGATATTTTTCATTACCTTTTCATTCCACTTCTATCCTGGATGTTTTGAATGCCTGTGGTACACGCGCGCGCACACGCACATTTGTACCAGTTGTCACAGGGTTGAGGCTGGCTCAGGGTGGCTCCTGTGTGTCAGAGTGGAACTACTCCCCAGGCAAAGTTGCCCAGGCTGGGACTTTGGGAAGATTGTCACCAGAGGCATCCCTGGGTGAGTGTGAACCACCTGGACTTTTCTGTATCATACATGGCATAGGAGTGTGTGTAAACCTGCATGCGTACACATATACATATATGTAAATACACCTACAGGCATGTGTTCTTACACACCCCCACATGTATGCACGCATACGTGAAACATATATATGTGCATATATGCACAAACATGTAGGGAGGTGAACATTTTTAAGAGAAATTCCGTGCTCCCTTCATTTCATTAACCGGAACTTTGGATGACGGTGTGTGTGTAGCTTTACAGGGACACGACGTTTGTCCCCACACCCAGTGCTCTGTGGTCACTGTTTGTGGCAAGGCCCCTGGGTCCCTGCTCCTGATGGATGGTGGCGTGGCTGCATCAAGGGTTATTTTTCTTAATCTCCTCCCACACCACCGTCAACACAAGCGAATGGTTACATGGCTGCTGTTTTATGCGTATAAAACAAGGCACAGTCACTTAGACTGTCTATATCCACAAGTAGGATCCGAGCCCGCCTGGTGGGAATTCTCAGAGCTCTGGGGTCAGAACTGGGGGCCCAAGCGCAGCCAGCAGCTCCAGCTAGAACAGGCGGCACGGTGGGTCCTCTGTCCAGCTCAGGGCTCCCCCCCGCCCCCCCCCCCTCAGGCAGCATCAGCCTCACAGGCAACACAGCTTCTCCTCGTGGAAAAGTTCAGCTACATGCACTGAGGTGTGCCCAAAGAAGTGTGTGTGGCGAGGGAGGGGGGGCGGGGGGACTTTGGACCCCAGAGCTGTGCAGGTGACCAGTGTGGGTCATAGTGTGAGGGCACAGCAAGGAAGGGCGTGCCCCAACCCCCGTCACATCGGAGGGAGAGGCAGAGACTCAGACACCAGGAAAAAGGTGGTGGAGGGGTTCTCCCAGGAAGGAGGAGCAAATCCTGAGGCTGCAGAAGCTGAAGGAGACAAGGCCCCTTCCCTGAACACACACAAACACCACTCCCCCCCCCCCCCCCCGAAAGCCCCTCCCCCAGAACCAATGTCCAGCACAGATGCCCGGCCTCCTGCGCAGGGAGGGAGCACGTCTGTGCGGTGATCACAGGCTGCGGCTCCCTCTGGGGCCTGGGCTAGGCCGCCCTGGCGAATGGACGATGGACAGCAGCCTGAGGCCTCCGGTAAAAACACATGCACATCCTCTCAGGAATATAAGCCTGAACCCTCATTTGCAGGTCGTCCTGCTCACAGCTGCCTACAGGCCGTGGGGCCGTGGGGCCTGCCCCTGGAACACCTCATGGATCTGAGCAGAGTCTGCCCCTGTGCATGGCCTCAGCGCTGACTGGGGGGGGGGGGGGCAAAGCCCAGGGCTGTGCACTGGGAAGGCCAGTGGACAACAGACATGAGGAGCCCCATGCAGGGCTGCTGGGAGCCGGGTCCGACCCTCTGAGAGGGGGTTACACAAAGAAGCAGGAAGAAGGGGTGAAAGTGAGCTTGAGTCTCCCCACGAGGGTGCAAGCTAGAAAGGCTCACGCCGCGCGGAGCAGCTGACCGGTCAGTCTTCAGGTGGCCCAGTCCTCATTCACTCGGCTGCGTCCATGGGGCTCAGCCAACTCTGCCTGGCTGTGCAGATGCCCGGGCCTCCCCTGCGTCCACCCCGGCCTGGCTCTGCCCGACAGCCTCTCAGCTGGTGGGCTGACACTAGCCGTCTCGCTGCTCCGGGTCAGATGTGAGCGGCACCACTGTCATGGGGGTCTGGAGTGGATGTAGACAGGGTTCGTGTGGCGGGTGTGGGCAGTGGTGAGGGGTTGTGAGGTCAGCCAGGACCCCAAAGGATGACCAAGAGGAGGGACCTTGGGTTGAAACAGAAGCAAAAGCAGACAAGGCTCCTTCATCCCACCCAGAGGGCTCCTTTCTGCACAGCGAGGCTAAGCCCACCCGTGGGCAGCTGTGCCTGGCAAACAGGGGTGTGAGGTCACCGGGCATGGATAGGTGGAGGAGGGCAGCCCCCAGACACTGCTGCATCCAGGGTGAGGGACTCATTCAGGTACCTGCCACCTTGCCTTCTGGGGAAGACACCAGGCATGGGATACTCTGTAGGGCAGAAACATCACTTCCCTGCGCAATGCTGACCCACCTTCCCTCTGAGTCCAGAAGGCGTGGTTGGGGCAGAGCAGAGGCATGTGAGCTTGCTGGGGAACCCCACCACTCTCTGGCTGGGCAGCCTGGCCCCAGCGTTGGCTCCATGTCGATTGCCTGATCTAGACATGGGAACCACATAGCTTATCCCCCCCCTCCCCCCCAGCCACTCTGTGGTCAGGAGCCCATGAGACCAGGGTCCTGGGACCTCCCAGGCCCATTCAGGAAGGCCAACTCAGGCTGGAGAGGCAGCTGCACAGAGGCTGGCTGCCCTGGCCCCGTGCACACTGACCAGTGTGCTGGAGGACTCATGGGACAACAGTGATGGCGATAGTGAGGACAAAGAAATGTATGCAAAACGGGAGCCCCCTGGACTTCTGAGCAGAGCTCGCCCACTGGCTGCACCCATCTCATGCCTCGGTCTTTCCTACCCTCGGGAAGTCCCCTTAGCGGAGAACATCCTCCTCCCTCACCCTCCCTCCTGCACAAGTATCTGGGCAGCTAGGAGCCTCCAGTAGCAATTTGCAAATTGTCAGAGGTCAGGGAGTACTGCAAAAGAGATGATTATTACTTCCATCAAATTATTGTTACTTCTTCTTTTCCCCCCCAAAGAGTGAAATAAAACAGCATAAGCAGAAAAGCATAAAATGCAAGGATTGTTTTATGGGCCCCTAGCGGAGGTTTCTGAACTTGAACATGCTATGCAGGGAATGTTAGCTGCAGTAATTATATAATGATGCTTCACTGTATAACTATTATCTTTCTCATTGCCGTGTCTCTTCTGAGGAGGCCACAGGGATTCACCCTGTCCTCTCCTTGCTCAGCATCACCACCCTCATCCCAGGCTGTCCTTGGGCTCACAGACTTCCCAGGGATCCCGCGTGTGCACAAGTCACCTCTGCACATTGTCTCTTCCTGCTTCAAAAGACGACCAGGCAGGAAGAGTATGCTCCAATGGCAGAGAATTAACACACACGCAGGCTAACAGATCTGGGGGTTCATTTCAACAGAGATCCATTCGAAACAGAACCAGGAGCAGTAGTGCTGTGTGGCCGTGGTACCCTTTCAATTTTCACCTCCCCTGAACCCTCCCTGCCTCCCAGAGCCACCCCAGAAGGCGGGAAGGCACTCACTCGGATACCTTTGGAAGCAGCAGGACCGGAGAATGTGGTCCAGGACATGGACAGGAACAGAAGGACATTGCTGACCGGGCAGGAGGCTGGGGTCTGAAACAGGAGGCGCTCAGAGGCTGGGAGCAGGAGCTGCAGGAAGAACAAGTAAGGGAAGCAGCTGCTTCCCAACAATGGTCTCTCTGCACGCCGCTGGGAGAAGGGGTGGGCGTGGCCCTCTGCCCCATGTGGATCAGAATCCAGAGGAGAGAGGACCTCTCCTCACCCCCAGGGGTGGAGGGCCCTGGGCTCCTCACCGGGAGAGCTGGGTGGTGGCCAGTGGGTGTGTGCTCACTCTGCGATCACATGCCTGCGCAGCACTGCCTGGCCAACAGTCTTCTCTCAGTCCCCGATAACTCCCATCCCTGCTACCACCCTGCCCAGCAGGAGCTCAGCTCCACAGGGTTCCCCAGGTGGGAAATCTCCAGGACACAGCGTCCTCTCTCTCCTTTGGACCGGTCAGCGGCTTAGCAAGCCAGCACTCAACTTGCCAAATCACTGGGGCTCCTTATTCTACATATAGTGCTGCACACATCATACATAGATTCACCTCTTACTTATCACATCACTTTCTCCCCTCTACCTTTATCAGTCTCTATCTCTGCCATCTCCAGCCAGCCAGCCAGCCACCCACCCAGCCATTCATCCATCCACCATCCATCCTCCTATACCTGGCATTGGCCGGACTTTCCACCCTGGAGAGCTCCTTGTCTCTTCCTCTGCGCTGGCCAGCCTGTGCCCTCACTGCTACTGTGCGGGGAATGAGACACAGTCTCGTGCCGGAGAGTCAGTGTGGAGAGGCTGGGAAGCAGTGCTGTGGCCCCAAGAAAAGCTCAGGTGATTCAGGAAATTGAATGCAACTCAGACTTTAAATCCAGGCTTCTGGACAGCAGGGCAGCCCTCTGGAGAATCAGCACTGGGCGGCGGCCCTCTGGCCGGCCCTCTGTAAGCTCACTGCAGGCTTGCACACACTCACTCCCCATCTCCCTTGTTCCTGCAGAGGAGGTCTTTAGAGGAAGATAGAGAGACATGCCACAATCAGCAATGCCACTCGGTGCTGCATCCACCGGGCCTCGCCGGGGCGTTCCCACTGGGCAGTTGGGGAAGGTGCGTGTCAGCAGTTCTGTCCTGTGTCCCCTTGCCCTGGACCAGCAGCAGCAGCATGGGCACCGTGGGTGTGGGTTCTCCGTGGCTGCGACTACATGGGGGCAGCAGAGGGTGGAGTGAGTCTGATTGATTGTCAGACTTCTGACCAACAACCGCTGAATCTGTAGTTTCCCAGTATCAGGCAGTGGGGTGTGCAGACGTGGGGGTGGGGAGGGGTCGAGCCCAGGGCTGTGGTTGGGGGTGCTTCATAGCCTACACACCCTGATTAGCCTCAGCTGACACCCAGATAAGAGCCCCCAGGTGCAGAGGGAGCATGTGGAAATTACAGAGGTGGGCAAAACGTCACCAAAGTTTAGCCAATCCATCTTCAAGGGCCTGCGCCTGCATCCTGGCCGACTACTGCAGAATCTAAGCTGACCAACAGGGCAGGAGACTCAGCCAGCTGCAGAGAGCCGGCCGTGGAACATGGAGCACACACGTTTCCCCACACACACCTGACACGAGACATAGACCCGCCTCCTCCAGAGAAGAGAGCACACCTCGTAGGCGTGCTCAGAGACCCCCAGGGTCCCTGAGGGCACAGCCCCAGCAGGGTTCTCAAGCAAAGAGAGATCATCGAGCAGAAACCCTCCAGCAATGTTCAGGGTTAAAAACATTTATTTTTGCAAAGATGAAATATGAAAATGAGAATCGTGCTATTTGGGATTTCAGCTAAGAATCAGAAGGGGTGTTTGTTGAAGAAGACAGGAGAAACGTGCAGGCAATGGTAGAAGCATTTGTCCCTACCTACAGATGCATCCTTTATTTCCACATAAGGTTGCCGGTGCTCAGAGGATTTGAGGCACGAGTATTTATATGCAACAGAGAAAGATGCCGCTCCGTCTGTCCCGTCCCCAAGTGGCTATATAGTACAGCATAGGTTTGTCCCCGAGGGCTTCCTAGACTGTAATTCTTTAGGGGGGCAGACTGGCCCACCCTGCCTCTCTCCTGGAGATGGGTTTGAGTTGATGACTGGTCAGGTCACAGCCCAGCATTTAACCACTGAGCCACCAGGCTCCCAGAAGGACTTTCACAGGTAAGACTTCCAAGAGGAGGGGAGGGCCGGGCCAGGGGTGGGGAGAGGGGGAGGGGGAGGAAGGATGGGGCAGGACAGAACCACACTGGTGGGAGAGCCTCACTGGACACTGCTTCCTTAAATAAAAAACAGCCAACATAATGATAATAATCATCCCTCCAGGCCCTTCATTTCTCAGACCTGAATCTTGGTCTGCGTGGTCATAAAAACAAACAAACAAAACCAAGGAGGAAATGTAGAAGCACACTTGAAATGGACTTCGAGTCTTTCTGACAAACGCGTTCTCTTAGGACCTGGGGTACAAATAATAAAGGAAATGCTGTCGCGGCGAGGGGAGTGGGAGCGAGAAATCCCTGTGCCACACGGCCCTGTGTCCCCGTGACACGCGAGAAGGCAGGCGGAGGGTCCCATGCTTTCAAGGAAATAATTGGGGATGACACCAACGTGCGATTTCTGCTTCCCCAGGCAAAGGGATCACACAGGGTGCCCACCAGCCCTCCCTTACCCGCCCAGGAGGGCAGTGAGGCGGGGGTCCAGCTGGGGGCCTGCCCCCCTTCCAGTCCCCCCTGCCAGCCCTGAGCAGCAGCGGGCACCGAGAGGCCCAGGCAGGGGGCCGCAGGAACAGGACAGGTGGGCGGTGGGCCTGCGCCTGAGCCAGGGGGATCCGCAACCTGAGTTTGCACCTGAGTGGAGGCTCTGTGGCTGGCTCGGCGATGGCAGGGCATCGGGCGATGCCGTGATGCCTGTGCCCTGTGATGTGTGCCGAGCAGAGACAGCCGCAGTGTCACCACGCTCTCCGTGACCACCGCATGCTGCGGACACGGGCAGCCGCGCTGCCATGCCGTTCTCGACACGGGAGGCCGCTCCTTGACAGTGAAGTATTGGCATCTGTGGTGAGAAATATAAAATTGGAGGGACACGCCCCCGACACAAGGATCGTTTTCCTGCCCACATTTCCAGGCGAGAGGGAAGCAGAAGACGCAAAGAAGCAAGAACCCTGCCCGGCACATCTCTGCTGAAGACCCTGTGCTACAGGCAGGCGTTCTGGGCCGGCTCTGACATCGACATTTCAATTACTTTTATAATGGCACTGAGATAATACTAGCGAGTTAAAAAAAACACCTATAGATGTCACAAAAACCCCTCTGCTGCAGAGAACGGGGTGAAATAAAATGCCAACGGTGACACTGAGGATCTGCTTGTGAACCATGGCTGATTCCCAATAAAAAGGTAAAAGCAGTGGCAGCTCTGCCCCAGGAAGAGTGCGTGTGTGGTTGTGTGTAGTAGAAACATGCACACGTAAGTACACACGATGACAGATGTGCTACTATTTATATGTAATTGTTTTAAGGAGCCGGTTTCTAAAAATCTAAACCAGGAATGTTCAGAAATAAGTCAAGGTAAGTGGGGTTCTCGATCCAATCGTCCGGCCAAGTCAGAGCAGGCAGAGGTTTGAAACTCGCTCCAGTAACACAGGGCCAGGTTAGGCTTTCATGGGAATATAGCATGATTCTTCTTGGGTGAGATACTAATAGTATTTGAAACAGCCACCCAAGCAAGGAATTGTGTTTTAATTCACTTTAAGTGATTAAAATATAGGCTGCAGCCGTTTGAAGTTTGGGAAGGGGAAAAAAAAAAAAACCCAACTGCTTCCACTGAGACTCCTGGGGCTTGAAGTATATTTGAGAAGCGTAGAGACATTGAATACCACAGAGAATAATCAAAACCTGAAGAAAACACATTTTAACTTTGGGACAAATTCTGCTTCATCTGGAACAGCAGTGATTTTACTGCCTTCTGAGCAGGGGAAGCTGCTGGGGGGGTGGAGGTGGGGGGTGGGGGGCGTTCCATCCTGGGGCGAAGGCTGCCATCTAGTGCCCACAGACAGGCTGGCCGTCCATCCTGGAGGCTGCCTGGGCTGGTGGGCCCACAGGTGCCCAGGGGTGGGCTGGCGCTGCCCCCCTCTCCCAGCATAGCTGGTCTTGCATCTAGGAGCACTGCTTGTCTGTGAGACCCCCGTGGGGGGCAGGGGGGTCCTTATACCCCCTTTGCTGGGGACCCAGATAAGCGAGGCAGCAGCTTCAGCAGAGCCCTGTGCAGATGCTGCCTTGTCTGAAAGGCAGAAGGGAAGAGGAAGAAGCAGCAGAGGAAGCTGCTACTGGTGTGTGTTACTTGGGGGGTGGGGGCTGTGCCCACCCAGCCCTTACCACTCACCTGGGGTCAGGATCCACCGTGCAGATGGAGGCTGGAGTCCAACCTGCAGGATACTCAGGGCAGCCTGGGTGCGTGGCAGGGTGGCGTGGTGAGAAACGGGCTTAAACACTGGAGCATTCGAGAACGGGGAGTCAACGATCAAACATGGGTTCTGACTGGAGCAAGCAGCCTTGAACGTGTGACATGTGCCCAGGAAGGCCTGTGTTCTCTGCCCCCATAGACGGCCTAGTTCAGGTCGCAGCTTTCCACTGGCAGCTTCAAGGGAGACAGACGGCTACTTAGCAAACATTAACCCCCAACTCGGAGGAAGCCACGTCCTTTGCCAAGGGTAACAGGCAGTGATCTTGGGACCGGTGTGATTGCGATGTCACCCCACACTGTGTGTGTGTGTGTGTGTTGGGGGGGTGCTCCTAGATGGATGGATGTAGCCACTGCAGACAGATTGTAATTGTTAAAAAACAGCGACACTTAATCTAGCAAAGACCAAATTATTGGATTTGAGGGGTTTTCAGAAAGTTCATGGGGAACCCCCACTGTCTGCTGGTCTCCATGTTTCTTTGAACTCCATGAAGCCCCTCTTGTGTGTCTGTGTCCATGTACGTGCATACAAACGTATTCAAACAACATGCATGGACGCATCGTTTCACATAGTACACACCTGTGCGTGTACATGCATAAGCAGAGAGCATCCATATTCATGCGAGGGGGCTTCAGAGCATTTGTGGAAGAGAATGGAATTGAGAGATACAGACTTTGCGCGCCCCCCTGGATAGCTCTAGAACCAGATTGCAAAGAAAAGTCATCTTGAGCTGCTGGCACGACAAGGGTGTTCTACCGCCCACAGATGCTTCCTTTAGAACTGCACGAGGTCAAACTAGAGGGGAAACGAGCCAGACCCACACCTACTTCCCTCGTGCTGATGTGACAGGACACTGCTTTGCGATGGGAAGGGAGGGGCTCTCTTCTTGTCCTGGTCATGCTAGCACGGCATTTCTGCCCATGACTTTTTGAGGGAGAGAGTCCCACCATCCACTTCCCCACATCGGTGCCCAGAGCTTGTTTGCCTTCTGTCTGAACTTGGGCCCCCACTCCCGGAGTGCCTGCTCCGCGGAGAGCTTGTCTTTGTTGGACTTAAGAACCGTACGCCGGAGCCAGGCTTTGCCAGCTTCCTTAGCTGGTCTCCTTTTGCTAAGACTTGCTTTCCACAGTTGAAGTTGCTGGCCCCGTGACTTAAATCAAGCCTGACTGCCATTCCGCTTTGCCCATCAAACCTGGGACCCCCAGAACATTGGGGTGCTTACCGCCAGCCCCAGGACGGGGACCCTCTGAACAGCAGAACGAAATGGCGTGTGGTCCTGCACCCCCTCCCAACCTAGGGGTCTGAGTGCAAAACTGCAGCCACTGCGTCCGTGGGCCGTGTGTCACGTGTGGTGAAGGAACGACGCAGTATCACAAGGTCCAGAAAGAACAATGCATGACCTACCACCCAATAGATGATCGATAACCTTACTGTTCCATATATGCTGCAGAGCACCTTGTTCACATTCAAAACAATGACTGTCCCTTGACGAACAGTTTGGAATTCACCCTTTTCATTTTTCACATGGGAATCCCAAACTTACGAATGCAGCTCGTGAGGAATCAAATGTGCGGCCCCTTAGAGAAAGCTGTATCCAGAACCCTTTCCTCACATGTGCTCGCGGCTTGATTCCTTTACGAAGTAAAGGCTGTGTTTGCCACGTACCATGCCCACCAAGGGGCCCACAAGTGCCCATCGTGTTCACAGGGAGCGTGTGTGAGGAAGCTTCCGCTTCCCAAACGCCACACAACATGTGTGTTATCTGCGCAAACATACAGCAAGAAGACCATTCATATTTCCTAATGACTCACTAAAGCATGCTTAATTTTAGGTTTCCATCAAAATTGACTTTGAGCTTGTAAATGTTTATTGCGGAAACAGCATGGTTAATAAAACCCAATGAAAATCAGAGAGCTGTCGGAAAGAAGGAGCCATTAACTGGTATTTGTGGACAAGAAGCTTATTTTCCAATAAATGGGAGCCATTTCCAGCCCCCTGGTTCTACAACCTGGAGTGCGGCGGGCTTGACTTGACCTTCTCCAGGTCAAAGGCTGAATTCTTCGTGGAAACCACAACCCCCGCAAGGTCATAGTCAGCAACGAACACTTGCCTGAGCTCAGTGGCACAGGGCTTCCCTCAGCGGAGACGAGACGAGGCTTTCTACTCCTGGGAAGGGTCAGACGGTCCGGGAACCTGCAGGGGCAGTTCTACCCCTGCCCTACAGGGTCCCTGTGAGTCGGCAGGGACTGCTCCTCTCCATGGGGGACCAAGTTCCCGCATCCTTTCGGAGCTCAGCCTGTGGGTCTTTCCACCTGCATTCCTCTGTGTCTGTGGGAGCCTGAGGGGGGTGTGCCCTAACCTGGGGTAGGAGTGGGAACCCAATTCTTACACGGGGCGTTGAGGGAGACAATGAGCCAGCAAGCAGGACCGAGGCGCAGGCTGCTCTGAGCATGTGTGGTCCGACTCAAAAGACAGAACCTAAGGGAATGAGAAGTCCTTGGCGCTGTCAAATTATGATGTTGCAACCGAGCTGTGCGAATTAAAAGTCAACAACAGCAACAACAAAGACTTGGCTGGCTCTCAGCCCAGCCACTAGCTCTGGACAGAGCAAAACCCAGGCAAGCCATTAAAAACACATAAATGTAATGATTTTGGTACTCATCTTGCATGCTTAGTTAAGAGTAAAAATTCTGTGGGCCTCTCAGCTACAAGACGCCATGCATTATGCTCACAGAGGAAACCCACATTGGCCTGAGCAGTGCCCCAGGTGAAAGAAAATGACAATCCGGTGTCCTCTCATCAAACAGAGCTTCTAGATTTTGCTAGGGGATGGATGCCACTGTAGCTTCTAGAACATTCCAAAGAACACTGAGGTGACAACCCCAGAGCCAGGATTTTGGGACCCAGGCCCGAGGTCACAGAATGTGGACCAGGGTGAGGCTTGCTCCTCCCTTCCCTGAGCTCACCTTCCCACACAAAATACAGGGGTCAAGAAGAGGACCTACTTTCAGAAATGATCTGCAAAGAAAACTCTGTGAGGTTACTCTCAGAAGCAGGGGTGTGTGTGTGTGTGTGTGTGTGTGTGTGTGTGTGTGTGTGTGAAAGAGAGAGCGCTGGCTGTGCCTTCAGAAGACCCTGGTGTGCTGAGACTCCCCTGGGGAAGGCAGAGTTGTCACACCCATGTGCTCCTGTCTGCTCAGGAGAGCTAATGCCCCAAAGGAAAAGTGGGCAGGTTTGGTGGTGGAAGACCAGAGTCTAGGTATTTTACACTTTGTATACCAGTGAATGAGCATGGCCCTGTTCCAATAAAACTTTATTTATGTGAACAAGTGGGGAGCCAGGTTAGGTTTGAAGACTAGTATTCTGACCCTGCTTGGAAGAATAGGTCTTATTTTCTTACAAATTCTCTCCAGAACCATCTTCCCCTCCTCAACTTTAACCAGACAGCACCACGTCAGCAGCTGAAGAGTCCTGGAGGGTAATATGTGTCGGAATGCAGAAGTGAGGACACGCTTGTGTTTAATTTCTTCTGCACCCGCCCCCCCCCACCACCACCACCTTGTTGGCTTTGCCCCTCAGTGCACAGGTTATTCTGGAAGGGAACATCAGATGTTAGGTTGTGCGAGAACGTGGGTGATGACCACACGCAATCTTTGTTCTCACACAATATTTCATGTTAACTGTTGTGGCAGAGAATTAGGAGGTATATACTCATGAAAAACATCCAGAACATTGGCTCTTACAGTTATCTATCTATTCTCTCTCTCTCTCTCTCTCTCTCTCATCATCTATCTATCTATCTAATCTATCCATCCATCCATCCATCCATCCATCTATCAAAACGTTGACCCAAAGCACGTATAAAATCACCATAAAACGCTCTACCAGCCAGTGGACTCCAACTCACAGGTACCCTGAAAGACAGGGTAAAACTGCCTCTGTGTGTGTTTCCGAAGCTGTCACTCTTTCCGGAGTAGAAAGCCCCCTCTTTCTGGGGCAGAGCAGTTGGTGGTTTTGAATTCCTGTCCTTGTGACTGGAGCCCAAAGCATATGCACTGCACAACCAAGGCTCTTCAGCAAAACCCAGGCACCCTGAGTCATAAGGAAAAGGTGTGCCCTCCTCTGAGGAGGATGGGTAACTAGGTGGATGGATTACTGATGTTGTTAACTTGTGGGATTTGAAGTGGAACTGGATCCGGAGGCAGGGATTGGAAGCACACAGAGATGGGAGTAAGGGTTTTGAGGAGGGTGGCATCTCAGTCGTCCCTCTGGGGATAGCATCAGGGAGCAGAGTTCAGTGCTCCTGGCAGAAGTGGGAAGGCCAGTGGACAGTGAGTGTCCCACACAATCCAGTCACTTGTCTTCAGTCAAGAAGAACGCTTGTCTGAAAGACCCTCCCTTCATCTGAGGAATTCCTGGGGTGCCAGGAATAGCACCTTTGGGGTCCCAGAAGGTGACCTGCCGCCGGTCCTGAAAGGGGCCCTGAAGGATCCTTGTCATGAACCCCTCTTCCCTCCAGTCTTGTTTCCTCATCCCCATATTCTCTCTTATCAGCCCACACTCCCCACCCCACCCCAAACCCTCCCACCCCTTCACCTTTCTTTCTGGAAATTCAATCAGGGAGTCTGTCAGTCCTCCGCTAAATCCCGACTCCTGGACACCCTGAAGACATCCCGGGCCTCCATCAAGGACGGCACGCAGCCAGCCCTGGGCAAAATGCCCTCTATGGGGACAGCCTCCCCGCCACGCCTACTTGCAGTTCCATAAGCCCTGTGGCTACTCAGAGCAGGTGGGGGCCGAGAATCACACCCACCCCTGGCATTCCAGGCCAAGGGCTCTCCCTGTCTCCAGCATTTTTTGTTGGGTGATGGAGAAAGAGTTTGCTGAACAGAAGCAAAGTAAACAAGCAGACAAGGAAATGAAATTTCCGGGGCACCTATTTGTCTCATGTTGGTGCGCACACTACTGTACACCCAGTGGTACCTACTTAATGCTTCTAATTAAGTGAAATGCTTTTGCTAATTCTGAATCTTCATTTACTGTAATTGTGGGTCTAAACACTCCCAGTAGGATTCCTCTGGGGATAGTTTTAAATTCACTGTGATTGCGCGCATGTGGCTATTGGAATAACCTGCTTAATCGTTAGCCGTGTAGGCACATTGCGAAAGTTTATATATTTTAATAAGTGTTCTCTGTGTCTTTCCGTCTCTCTCCCTCTCTCAGCAGTCATTGACACGTTAAATAAACCATCTTTGCACTCCATAAATGTTCAATAATTACACTCCAATTCTGAGTCACCATACATGTAGGTGAATGCCTTGGTGGGCGTCAATCTACAGGGTCTGCCAGCCTTGCTCCCCGGCTGCGGCGTGAGATGACAAGAATGAGCACCTTGACCTTTCCGGGCTTGGTATCTCCTGACAACAAGCTCCGCAGTTCACCAGGGGACTCCCACAGCGGGATCCCCCGACACAGTTCACCAGGGGACTCCCACAGCGGGGTCCCCATGACACAGCTTCCTCTTCCTCCAGCCCTCGGATGCTCTTTCTAAAGCACTTCATCGCTTGAGAAAAAAAATGCTATGAAGTTTTTTGGCCAATTTGTTCACAATTTTCTAGACGGGAAGAACTAGAGCTATGGGGGCTGTCCCTCCACATTTCTTAGGCCAGGGTCTATGAACTTTTGAGACAGAAGAGCCGATCCTGTCTCACAAAATTTAAAGATTATTTGAGAGCCATAACTATGTTTTTACAAAGAAATGTAATCACCATTATCTGAATGAGATCCTTTAATTTTTTTTAATAAATGGCAGGATGATAGTTATATTCTCACTTTTCGACTTCACTCCAGAGCCACATGTAGGTGCCACAGGGCCACGTGGGACTCTGGGGCCACGGGTTGCCGACCTTGCTCTGCAGCAACGGAAGCACCAGCAGGGGCCCGTTAGAGGACCTCACTGGGGACAAGCGAGAGGCCACTGAACACGCCTGAGAGACCGTCCGGCCAGCGGGGCTGGTGGAGGGCGAGGACTCTGTGGGGAGAGAAGTGAGCAGGGGAGAGGGGAGAGGGGAGTCCCCAGTTTGGACAGAAGTCGCTCTGAGTCAGTAAAGGACAGCCAGTTACAGAGAGATTGACCTCAGTGACCAAGAAAATAGACCCCTAGGGCAGCGCTTCCCAAGCCTCCTCAAGCCGTGACCCTCTCATATGTTACGTAACGTTATTCTCATTGCTACTTCATCACTGTCATTTTGCTACTGTGATGAATTGTCATGCAAATATCTGATATGCAGGATTCATTTTCCTTGTTACAAATTGAACATAATTAAAGCATAGTGATTAATCACAAAACAACAAGTAATTATATATTGTGAAATATTTATTTCTAATGACAAATAAATGAAATTTTGTCTTGAAGCATGGTGTAGCATGGGTAACAATCTTCACGCGGGGTACACGTATGTGGGCGTATCTGTATGTGGGTGGACCCGCCTGGAGATGGATAGAGGAGTGGTGTCTCAGTTCCTAAGACCATTGGAAATATGTGTTTTCTGATGGTCTTAGGTGACCCCTGTGAAAAGGTCTTTTCACCCCCAAAGGGGTAGCGACCCACAGGTTGAGAACCGCTGGGCTGGGGTTAAGTGAATAAATACAATCATCTTCCTGGGCAAGACGGTGGCTGGGCTTTATTTTCTTTGTCCTGCTGGCGTATTGTGTACATAGTGTACAATCTGCTCATAAGATCTTTGGCTTTCAGGAAAACAAAGCATGAGAAGCCATAGAAAATGCTGGTCTTCAAAGCACCCTCATATCAATCACACACGTAGCTGAGCCAATCAGTGGTGGTGAAGCAGCCAATCCAGAACTGGGTCTCATTTAAAGAAACTGAGCTCATATAAACGCACGTGAATTCCCCGCCCCTCGGCCAAAGGATGGTTCGATAAATATTTCTGATAAATTGGTTACCTATTGATCAAAACATTTTAAAAAACCAATAATGATAATGAAGGTAAAATCCTACCTCAAATAGCCTCCGTGTGGAGTGCGTATCAGGACTCAAAAACCACGTTCCACAGGAGAATGAGGGGAAGTCTGAGGAGCCCTGAACAGGCCACGGGTTTCCAGTCTGCCAGCAAAGGGAACACGCGCCGAGTCCTGCTCTTTGAAACGCCTGGTCACCAACACTGTCAATAAATCTTAAAATTCACCAACATAAGGGCAAGTCAGAATGCCATCCTCTGTGAAAGCAAGAGTTCCCATTTCTCTGTTTTAGGGTGCTGCTTACAAATCCCCTGGCAGAATTACACAGCAAAATGGGTGGCAGGCATTAACAGGCAGCCCAGAGAATCAGCACAGACGTATGCAAAGGCTTCAGTCTAATAAGCAAAGGACAATTGCTCTGATGCATTATCTTTATTTACCACTAACATCGCGGAGATTTACATGCATGGCAATAGGGACATGGAGAAGAGCAGGAGGAAAGTGGCCATTGTGGAGGGACCATGGCTCGAAGACGGCCAAGGCCCGGGCTTGTACCCACCCTCAGCAACAACCCAGCTGAGCGGACTAGAATTGCAGGTGCAGCGTGTAAACCCCGCGTGCTTGCAGTGCAAACTGCTGCGAACAAACCTCTCTGACCACGGAGGAGGAGGAAAACCACACTGGGGTATCGTCACAGGTGGGAGACCATGCAGTCTGGAAAGCGTGCAGACGTCCGTGATGTTTGGGGACGGTCTATATCCCAGGTACCCGGATGTTGTGGGGAAATCGCGCATCCACGGGGCATTGTCCTGGTCAGCAGGTCCTGTGCTTTGTTTGCAGTGATTCTTTTAGAGACGGCTCTAACTGGGAAGCCCCCCCAACACCATGGGCCTCCCAAGGCAGCCAGCCACCCCAAGCTCTTCCCATAAGCCACGGGGATTCCCTGGAATCATGGAAATGATCAGCAATTAATAAAGTCTTAGTGCTTGAAGGGTAACTGCATGTAGGAAGATCACGACTTCCCTGCAAAGGTCACAGATTTATAAAAGGGAAATGGGTCCCCAGGGAGACTCCGTGGGGGACCCTGGCCAGGGCTACAGGAGCAGGGAAGGCAGAGGCTAGGCTGGGAGGCGGGAGCAGGACAGGGGCGGTTTCTGCACTGTGGGTGCTCAGCTTCCTGCATGATCGCAGCTGTATGACACCCCCACAGCACAGTTTGTGATCCCAGAGCTGCTGGTGTTGCCTGGGCCCGACCTCCTGACTGCTGCACCCACTACGGGAACACCCAGTGGGAGAGAGGGGGCCCTCGGTGAGATGGATTGGCTGCAATAACGGGCTCAGCATCTCCAGGACTATGGGTGGCACAGGACCGGCAGGGTTCCCTTCTGTTGTTCACGGGTTGCTGTGGGCCGGTTGCATTTATTCCCGGAGATTCTACGGTCCAATTGCCATGTGATCTGTGTGCGGCTGACCCTGGAGGAGGGTGACAAAGACCGAGTCTGGGCTCAAGAGGGCTCTGCAGGCAGGTGTGACGGTGCTCTCGG